>NW_003852426.1:10179977-10224350 GCF_000181295.1 Otolemur garnettii
CCTTTTTTTAGTAAGTCATATACACATAGATCATGAATACATTTATGCATATGTGGGGTATAATGTGTTGTTTTTTTATACAATTTGATGTGCTTACATCAAACTAATTAATATAGCTTTCGGCTCATTTACTTGATTATTGTGTTAAGACATTTATGTTCTCTTTCCCCAGCAATTCACCTCCTCCAGGGCTCCACCTTTGACCTGAAGACTTCTCCATTTTAAAGAAGAGGAAAGGAAACCTTAGTGAGGGAACGTGTCTTGCCCACTGTCCACTATTATCGAGTATGGTTAGTAGAAAGGGCCCTGCTGTGGTGTTTCCAGGACTGGAACATGGGCTACTTTCTAGTAGTGACGCTACGATAATCTACACCCAGTGGTCTCACCCTTAACCCCCTGCCAAGCCATTTTGCATCTCACAAAACTAAGGAAAAGAGGAAAGCCCTAGAAATTTAATTAGATATAAATATCTTCCCTAATCCTTTATCTAAAACCCTCCCTCCTATCCCCTCATTTCCTTATCCCTTTATGCTGCTTTGGTTTTTTTTTTTTTTTTCTTTACAGAACTCATGATGTATTTGCTTCCTTGATTGTTAACTGTCTCACTCACAAAGGAGCTACTTGAAAGCTGGGACCTTGAGTCTTAACCTACTCTGATCCCCAACTTAGAACAGGGCGATGACATCATAAAACCTAAAGTTTAATAGTTCTCAATGAAGATCTTGACAAAGCACTTCCCATTCTTCTACCCCCACAAACATTCTGATCTCCCATCCAGTTGGGAATCAGAGCCTCCAGAGCCACTGTCGCAAAAGGAGTATGTTAGCCCCTCAGCTAGGTCAGAGCAGAACAAAGGGGCAAGCCACTGATTTAGCCTGAACACAAGAAGGAACGGCACTTACTTTAGGCCCAGTAAAGACCTAAATGCTTTATATTTTTCAATTCCTTGAATCTTCATGATAATCCTGTGAAGGAGATGGCATATACCAGAGATGCCAAAATATGTATACACATTTTAAGAGATTTTACCAATAATGCTTTTCAAAGTTGAATTAATTATGGTAGCAATGTGTAGTATGATGTTCACTCAAAAGATGGCATTGATCAAATAAATGCTAGCTAGCGTCACCATGCAATAGGCTAGACAAAGAAAAGGGCAGCTGCACAGCTGTCATTCAAGGAGCACAAGACCATTTTGAAGTAGTATTTGAAATTTGAGAATGTTGTGGAAGTACAAGGATAATGAAGGTGTGAGTATGCAGGAAGCTCCAGCACACCTAACAACCGCACACATTCCTAAGTTTGAGACGCATGGTACTGTGTGTGACACACAAGGGAAGATCTGGGAGGCCTTAGATGGCAACGAATCTTGCTTCTTCTGCTATGGTGTTGGAATACTTTACACACTTGCCACAGAAGTCTACCAAACAGTAGGCAGATGAGGCAGGAGTTAGTGGAACAAGCATACAGCACACTCCTAAAACAGCCAAATGGAAAGTTTTCATTCGAAGAATATTACATGCACCAAGATGTGACAGCCGACCTCAATGAGAATTTGCCGGGACAATGGATAGGATACAAAGGTGTGGTTGAGTTTCTCCCACATTCTCCTGACTTAGCACCCCTTTACCTACAGGGGACCTTAAAGGATGTGGTGTAGAGTAGAAAGCCAGCTACACTGGTGGCACTTTGGGAGACATTTAAATGGTGCGCACAGTGATACAAGTGGACTCTTTGGTCACTGTTGCTCAAGCAGTAGTTCACTGTAATCAGAAGCATCTGGACACTGATGGTACGCACTGTGAGCACCTTCTGTAATTGCAGAAGTCACAGTGACTTGTACCCATCTTTTGCTATCCATATATATTATTATAATTTTAATACAGTCTTTTCCTTTCTTAGAATGTGTATACTTTTTTGGGTGCCCTGTGTGTTATTCCCACTTTACAGATGAGAAAACTGAGGCACAGATAAATTAAGAAACTTGTCCAAGGTTTCACAGACAGGATGTAGGATTTTAATTAAGATATTTATGCTCCAGAATCCATTCCAGGCAATGAAGAATAAAGCATTAATCTGTGGCAGATTAAAGATGGCCATGAATATTTTGACATTTTTCTCATCTAGGGGTGGACCCTATGTCCCTCCCTTTGAACCCAAGTTGGCCTATGGCTGAGTTGACCAGTAAGTTATAAAGTAACACTGTGCTGGTTCTGAGCCTAGCTATTAAGAAGACTAGCAATTTCTATTTCTTTCCTCTGGGAGACTTGAGCCTTCAGGTAAGTAGTTTGATGATGCTGCTAGAGAGGCCAGCTGGACCTATCCTGAGGCTACATGGCGAGATAGATGGGACCAGCAGAGCCCAGCTTTCCAGCTGTCCCTTTCAGTGCACCAGGCATGTGCATGAGCCACCTGGCATGCTTGGCCCAGCCTAGATGACTGAGTAACTCCCAGTCATCTAAAGGGTAACTCTGTTGAATGCCCGTGGAGCTGAATAACCACTCAGCTGATCCCTATCTAAATTCCTGATTCACAGTACCATGAGCTATACTAAAATGGCTGCTGCTTTACACTGAGTTTTAGCATAGGTCGTTATGTTATCATGTTAACTCAAACAGTGTTCTTCAGACTTTCTGACTGAGACACACAGAAAAAGATACATTTCCCAGAAACCACACATATGTACATACTAAAGACCCTAAAATTTAGCTTTGGCCCCAGTCTTTTAAAGTCCAAGTGGCCAAATGCCTAACAACATAATTTCTGGAATTTCTGATCTTGTTAGAGATCAATGACAATGTAATTGTATAGATTGCATGAACTCAGCAAGGTTAGTAATAAAATAAAGATGCCATTTGTATTTTTTGTTAATACCTGAATATTTACTTTGAAATGTAAGTAAAGTACTCTAGGTGGAACTTAGAGTGAAAAATCCATTTATGTGATCTATATTGGAAAGTTGAATTATAAATGAATACTAAAATGGAACATTAATGATTATAATGCTATAAACAAAACAACTAAATTTTTAAAAAATTTACTGTGAACAAAAACAAAACCTGTTAGATTGCTTTAGAAAGAGCATTATAGATTTTAAAAAAAGAAGAGCATTAAATCCTTTCTGAGCCAGCAAATTTTACAAATTTGGAAATAGTAATAAATAATAATAGAAAATAATTATATTGTAATTCTTTTTATTTAAGATTTTTCTTTTCAGTAATCATTCCATTGAGGCTACAAGTCTTACAAAAGATAAAGAACTATCTGGAAATGTTCACATCTTGTAAGTATGTCCATTTTGCCACCTCTAAATTTCTTGAGAAGGAAGTAATACACACACATTATTGTGTATGCAGTGGTGTGTCACTTACATCCTCCTTCCGGACAGAAGGACTTAGCCTCCCCCAGTTGCTGCGAGTGCTACTGGCCCACAGACGTCAGAGGTCAGTCCTCCCTGGGAATTTCCCTCTGGTATGAGTGCCACTTCGTCCAAAGTCAGGCTCCCCAAGGGCACCCAGCACCCAACATGGGACAGCTCTGGAGGGCCATCCCTTAGCTTTTGAACTCCCCTGGGGTGGATCAATCTCTTTCTTAAGATAGCATAGCCATCCAAAGTTTCTGCCAAGCCTGATTTATCCTTCTGTCATGGGTGTCAATGCCAAAAGCACACCTTGCAACTATCATCTTTGATCTAGACAGGATAAGAAGTTATACAGAGTATTTAAAAAGTAAGAAAATGTTAGAGAAAGGAGAAGCTCAGAATGTGTCTTGATCCACCACTGTGCATTGGCATGATCACAGCTCATTGCAACCTTGAACTCCTGGTCTCAAGTCTCCTCTTGCCTCACTTTCCAGAGTAGTAGCTAGGACTACAGGCTCATGCCACCATGCCACCATGCTTGTGTATATACATATATTTTGTAGAAAAGAGTCTCATTATGTTGGCCAGGCTGCTCTTGAACTCAAGGCCTCCTCCTACCATGGCTTCCCAAAGTGCTGTGATTATGGGCATGAGCCACTGTACCTGGAATGTAAAACTAGATAGATAGATGGATAGATTTTTTTTTTCAAGACAGAATCTCATTCCATCGTCCTGGGTATAGTGCAGTGGCATCATCATAGCTCACAGCAACCTCAAATTTCTGGGCTCAAGTGATCCTCTTGCTTCAGCCTCCCCAGTAGCTAGGACTATAGGCGTGCACCACCATGCCTCGATATTTTTTTTTTTCCTATTTTTAGTAGAGATAGGGTCTGGCTCTTACTCAGGCTTGTTTCATTACATGTTCCTGAGCTCAAGTAATCCACCTGCCTTGGCCTTCCAGAGTGCTAGGATTATAGGCATGAGCCATCATGCCCAGCCAAAACAATATTGACAGTCTGAGATATAAATGCTTTATAATGTTAGACTTCTAAAAACCTAATTTCTACTTTTTATTTTTTTGAGACAGGGACTTACTCTGTTGCCCAGGCTGGAGGGCAGTGATGTGATCACAGCTCAGTGCTTGAACTGAGTTCAGTTCTTGAACTCCTGGGCTCAAGTGATCCTCATGCTTTGCCCCCCCAAAGTGTTAGAATTACAGGCATGAATTTGCTGATTTAATTTTTAATAACAAATTATAAAATTAATTTTTCATTAAATTTCAGATTTATTCCTATGTCCCCCAAATTTATTTCACCATGAGTCATGAGGCTTTGGCCTCAGCATGAGATGAGTATTAAGCCATAACACTTGGCTACTTGACATTTGGCCAGTTATGTATTCAGAGAACCTCTAATTATATACTTGGATTTATAGGCATCTATTTTGTATCTATCCATGCACTCACCCACCCATCTAAAATGATATCTCACAAAATAACACTTCCCCTCACTATGTATAATATACTCTGAGTTTCTATTCTATTTAATTAAAAAAAAAAACCCTGCTCATTATGACTTAAGTTATTTTCCTGACCCACCAACGAGTCAATATTTGCAATTTGAGAAAAGATATCCACTGAGGAAGAACTCAGCCAAGAACAAGCAAGCATTCTTTAGGGAAGGTAATGCTCAAAGTTAAGCGATCCTGATACTCAGTTTACTTGGTAGGCAGAGTGGGGATTCTAGCTTCAATACTACTTTTAAGATCTTCTAGCTGGTTGCCCTGCTCTGATCCACACTCAATAATCAAATCGCCTAGTCTGCCCTGTGGTTTATGCACACCCTGCTCCCTCTGCCTGGGACTTTCTCTTTTTACCCTGCTTCACTGTTGCCTGATTGACAACTGCTATTCACCTTGTAGGAGTTGGCAGAGCTGGCTCCTCCTCTCAGAAGCCTTCCTTGACTCTAGGAGGCTGGATTAGGTTTCCCTCTGTGTATTCAAAACTGGCTGTTTTACCCTTGCCTGTTTACCAGCTGGTGGGATCTAGAGCTCAGAGACTATATCTTAGTGTTTTTGATTCCTGAGGTCCTGACATGGTGGTTGGCGTTGCATAGACACCTCCATAAGCGAGTATTTGTCTCACCATGTGCGTATTCCTCCTAGAGGGAGACTGTCCTGACCAGCCATTCCCCAACCAAATGTTAGAGTTTTGGCTTCCTTGGCAAACACAGACAATATTGTAAATTCTTGTCAATTGATATTTTGTGATTTATGGTTTTCTTCTGTGGGTTCAGTTTGCATGAGGCTGTCCCATTAACACTGAGGGGAATCACCAAATTGAGTTTCTGGATGTCAGAGCTGCCAGACCTTCATGATTTCATGACATTAACATTGATTTCTAGCATCTCGATGGCAGCCATCTAGTGTCCAACTCTGATTTCCCGGTTTGGCTCTCTGACATTAATTTTAAGCGCAGGAGCAATATTTTAAATCTAAGGTTCTTTAGAATAAAGCTGTGGTCTCTGTCTTTGTCTGAATTAAAGTGATAGCCATAGAAATAGTCGTTAAGATATTTTCCACTTTTTTTCCATTTGGTATGAAATCTGTTGTTTAAATTGCATTTGAATATTTGGATTTCTTTTGTGGGATTTTTTTTTCGTTTTTGAAACTCAGTTTTTTCCTAAGGAAGGCCATTAACAATTTTCCAAATTGTTTTTGTCTCAAATTATATTAATTGCTGCTCAATGAATACATGTGTTAGTTCATGGCAATGGACTTGAAAGATATCCCAGCTGGAATTTAGCTCTGTGTGGACCTGTGTAATCAATAGTACTACAAAATAGCCTTTGATTATTATTTATTTCTTATTGTGAGGGAGGGACAAGGGTCCAAAATTCCAACTAGGATAGAAAATGAAGAACATTAGCACTTGAGCAAAAAAAACTCAAGCAGGAAATGTGAAGAACAGAGAGAGATGACAAGCATGACAAGGGCAGCAATATTTCAGCGCCTTTAAGTAGCAACGATCTTCAGGATGGAGTGTTTCCCCCAGCGGCTGGTTTAATGGAAACAAGAAAATAGCTGCTAGGAAGGGCCAAGTGCGAAGGAGTAGGAGGATAAAGATCTTATAAATGAACAAACCAAGTCTTACTACTTAATACAAACCCAGAGGCACTATGACTTTATATTGTTATCAGTCATTTCAAAAAGAAATATTAAGGTATTCTTTCAAGCAGTGCACAGGGTCCAGGGAATGACAGAAAGCAGAAAGCGGAAAATGCATTCAGAAATGAGCTACTGGCGGCGTAGTTGACCTGTGACATTTTTGTTCTTCTTATCCTCTGGCCAAATTTCACCCTTGGATATATGTAAAGGTTCTTCCTAAATTAAATGGAAGTTAAATGTGCATGCTCGAAGGACAAATTTGGCCTGTAGTGTCTTTCCAAGGATATTAATAAAGCAACAGAAGTGAAAATGATTGTTGGGCCATCCTAGCTCTTGTTTCAGATGAGACATGCTGGAGGAGAGAGGAAGCATTGCTTTATTTTCTCCTCTGGAGAGGCTCCATCTCTGGGCCTCCTAACGCCAGGATTTTCTCACTGACACCTGGACGTGTCCACAGAAGCACGCTGCATTCCAAGTAAACATTCCAATCCCCCGCAGCAGAGGCTCCGAGACAACGTGAAAGCAGAATAGATTATGAAAACATCAAATAAGGGAAAATAGCAGCTTTTATCCCAAAGGCAGAAAAGTGAGTTAGAACATGTTTATTGATAAAAGAAGTGGAAATGCTACCCAACCAGTGGCTTTTGGGTCTTATGTCTGTTACGGATAGAGCGTGTGACTTTGTGAATACAGCAAAGGAGTTTGCTACACTGGCTCTGGGTCTGTCATCTACAAAGTAAAATGGCTGTTGATAGAATAAAGAAGGCATATTCTAGATCTAATATCCTGTGGTTTTTATGAGATATAAGATTGTCTATAAAGGTGTTTTACCAGCAATTAAAGGCTATGATAAAAATTAAAAAGGGGAATAAAGGAAGTTAAAACAAAACTTCACCTGAGAAGACTCTGACAATGCTCAGAATAAAACGCCACGCTGAATAATGAAAGTGATAATAATGACCTGAGTAATAATAAAAGTGATTTCTTTAGCAGCTGCATCACAAATGTCAGGCAGGGTGGCAGGCATGTGACACCTACCTGCCCTAACCCTCATCACAATCTGCACATTAGCTGCAATGCTCTTCTAGAACTCTGTCTCGGCCCTATCAAGAGGTGGGATCTAATTCCTTCCCCTTGAATCCAGGTAGACTTGTGACTTGTCTGTAATCACCAGAGTGTAGCAGAATCATTCTGGAGGGCTCCTCAGGCTAGGTCCTAAAAGGCAATGCAGCTTCTGCCTTGTTAGTTGGAATTCTTCACTCTTGAAGTCTTTAGTGGCAAAATAAGCAGTCTATCTGCTTTTGTGTTGGGGACCGCCATGTTATGAGAAAGCCCACAAAGAGACCACACGGAGAGGCCCTGAGCCAAAGCAAAGAGAGGTGCCCGGACAACTCCTGACTGCTCCAGCATACTCTCTCCTCACTGTCCAGCTCCAGCTACCACTGGGCTACAACCACATGAAAAGCCCTAAGCCAGAATTAGCCAGCCAAGTCTAGGAACCAAACTCCTGAGCCAGAAAACTGAGAGAGACAGTAACACTAGTGTTGGTTATTTTAGGCCTCTAAGTTTGTAGTGATGTGCTTTGAGTAATAGCTAACCAGCAGATTTTGGTCCTTTTGGTACCTGAAATTGAGGTATTCCTGTAAACAAAAACCTGTAACATGTGGCGCTGGCTTCGGGATCAGGCTGCAGCAAGAATCCAGAAGGGACCCATACAGTCTGTTCGTGAGAGCCTAGAAAGTTTTAAACAGTGTTAGCAGAAACCAAGCAAAGTGAAAGGAATATTATTTTAGCTGCAGGAAAGGTGACTCTTGCTATATAATAGCGGAAAGATTAGCAAAATCGTCACCAGCAATCATGTGGAAGATGAAGATTGTACCTAACGAACGCACTGATCTAACTGAGAGGAGTGCTGACGGTGCTGTCTGGCCTCTCCTGGCTGCCTGTGTTAAAATGAGAGGAATGAATTCAGGAAAAGCTATTCAGTTTTTGTGTAGAACTGGGCCGAATTTTAAAAGGTCCAGAAGAGCCTTCTCCTCCCACTTCCTGACTGAGAAGACTTCCTGGAAAGGATGCCATCTGGGGCAGGACTGTAAGATTCTTCCTGAAGATCTCATAAAGATCTATGGTGGTATTTCTGGTCTCTCTCAGACAGACAAAGGTTCTCCAAAGGATCACAAGGTAAATTCCTCACAGATACTCACAGTTAAGCAACAGGGCTTCAAATGATTTTAAGAGCATGGTCTCACAGCAGGGTCACAGGGAACCAAGGTAGAGAAGGACTTATGGTGAAGAAATTCATGGGTTTTGTCTACTGGAGTGGATTACCTGTAGTATATTGATATGCAGGAATCCCATACCTTTTTGGAGGATATCATGCCAGTTTGGGCTAAAGGGGACAGAGATAGTGCACAATGCAAAGAAATCTTTGAAGTCCCAACCTTTTGCAGCTAGGAAGTAGGCTGAGATGTTTGCTCATTTGCAAATATGGGCCACTTATGAAACAAAAAGGATGACCCAGAGACTAGAACCAAGAACCCAGGAGGTATAACCACCAGCCATGGAAAACAACTCCCAGGAATTGGGACTAAGTTCTGGTGAATGACCTGGAGATCTGTGCCTGGATAGATTTTATAATCACTGTGACTCAGCGACTGTTGTGTGCCTCTTGTCTCCTCCTTTTTTGAATGGGAGTGTCTATTTCAACTGTTTAAGTTTGGTACTAAGTTCAGAATATCCATTGTATGTTATATATGCGTGAGGTGGTAACTAGTCTCTATCAGTGTCCAGTAGGTGAAGTATGGTACCCAAGGAACCACACCTGGATCTGATTAGGTCCTGGACCTCTAGCCTAAGGTTTTCTGTTGATTTTTATAGAATAAAATGATGGAAAAGAGCACATGACCTGTCATATTTCATGTTGTGATTTAATTTTGTCATTGACATCTAAACCAATAACTTACGTCTTACTTCCTCCACAAAGCTGACTGCGTCATGACTAAAAACAAGCCCCTTTGGAGCAAAAATGAAGCTTGTACTTGCCCAGCAAGTAGCTCAAGGTCTTAAATTTATTTATTAGGCAAACATGACATGACCTATAAATAAAAGGCCTTATACCCTTCCTCCTCTTTCTACACAAGCTATAGACCATACTCCTCCTTGCTGAAGAATTCTTAGTTTCAACACGGGTGATCCTAAGTGACTCAGAAACTATTTATGCACAATAAACCCTGTATATTCTGGAATTTTGGAGCTGAAAGGGACTTAGAGGTCCAATGGTTCAACCCCTTCATTTCACAGATGAGGGTATTGAGGTTTTATTGGTCAGTGAGATGATTTACCATAAAGTGGTTAAGTGACCTGACCAACGTTGTGTAATTAATGAGAGCGCCAAGACGAGACATTCCTTCTGTCATTCCATTCCTTCATTCAACAAACTTTTCTGAGGGCTGCTATTTGGAAGGCCTGTGACAGACTCTTTCCTTCAACTGTTTCCCTTTGATTCGTACTAGATGACGTTCAACAGAATTGGGAAGCATCCAAACCAATCTACCCAACCCCTTCTGAGCAGTTCTAGAAAAGGGCAGATGGGTAGAGACGTTAAAACTATCGCCCAGGGCAATAGTATTGTCTGTGATTTTGGATTATTTATGCCAGAGACCTTCATGCCACCTTGCCACACATAATCAACAGTTAGCCACATCGTCTGGTTTTCAAATAGAATATTTGTCTTGCTCACTTGGCCACCTTCAAATTCTACATGTTTCATTTACCTCACAATTTTATAGCAACCCTTCCAACCAGATGCTTTGGTCTATTTGCTAACCTTTCTCCAAACCTGTCATTGGCTCGATTTGTAGATTCTGGCTTGCGGAGCCTTTTTTGGTCTCTTTCTATACACAGTTTTGTGAGGTCTTGGCGTCTTTTGTCAGAATTTTCCCCACTCCTGGCACTCTACCTCTTATTGCGCAACTCCCTACTTGAGGAATATTCTCTGTTTCCAAGAACATTAAGAACTTTCCTGATATTCTTGGAAAAAATATCACTAAAGATCCCACTTCCTCTGGAATCCCTTAGGGAGTGTAAGTGTGGAAATGTGGGTTCTTCCCCCTCACCACTTTCTTTTTTGTCTGATGCTATTATTGACTTGACATACAGCTCAGAAAGTAAGGGTTCTACTGACAAGTCCGCTGGGTAGTCTCTAGTCTGCTACCATGCACTCAGGAGAATCCCGTATTATCTTTTTAGTATCAAATTGCACATTCGTTTAGTTGACTAAGTCCCAGGAACACTCCTTAGTCACAAAGATGTTCATATGTAAAAAGGAGATACAGCCTCCTCCTTAAGAAGCTTCTAAAATTAAAGGTTTATTAGTCAAAAAGTGAAAAATCGACAGAAATTAATACTCAATACCAAATGGAAAAATATTGGGTTTCAAAGGTTAGATAATCATAGGCCTTTTTGGATCACTAAAAAAGAGGCAGACATTTGCAACAGTATTACTGTGAGAGAAGCCCGGAACACAGCCGTACATTCATCTGATAATGAATCAATGGCTCAAGAATTATAAAATTTTGAAAGAAAACCTAATGTTCACATGTAAAATGATGGGGGGATTTTATTCACTGACAAACTATTGTCAGAATTTATTGTTCTCAATCCTTGGTCTGTTTTGAGTAAGATGAGTGAATGATTAGGTATTCCCACTATTTTAACCAGATACTTAAAATCCATGAGAAGTTCCTCCTCCTATGACTTTACAGACAAAGAAAGGTAAGAAAAAGTATGTGAACACAGTAAATCCATAAAAACTCTCTAACCAGCAGAGTAGCTGCCAGGATCATTTTAAATCAGCTTCCAAACACATTAATACTTTTCATCTCAGGGGAGTTTTGCAGGGGAAGTGGATATGGGGACATCAGAGGCCTCAGAATTGCCTGATTTATTTAGGGAAAGGAAACACAGGTGGAAAAAGTCTGCGTCTTCAACTCCTACTCCTGTGCTGGTGGTTACTCCAGAACTAACTAGTCCCCAACATTTTCGGCAGATGAGATAACTGCATTCCCAACGAGCCACAACACGGGCAGATTACTGTAATTAAACACTGTTTCCACAGAGTCCTAGTTCTTTTAGGGCTCCAGTGGAGGGACAGCGTGGAGGATTCAGTCTGGGCTCTGCCCGCCACGTCCCCATGCTACAGCGAAGCTAGAATGGGCGGACACACGGTTTGCTTTTGGGCTTAGCAATTTGCAGCAGGATGAGCGCAGCAGCCGTGCGTCCTGTCAGAGGAAGACAGCCCTCAGTACAAACCAGGGAGAGGAAGGGGCCAGCAGGGACCACACACTTGCTCAGCAGCACCCTGAGCTGTCAGCTTCCTAAGCTGCCCTTGCCTGAGCTGTCAGCTTCCAAAAGGCAAGCGAGGTGACCACCATCTTTATACTTTGTCCTCTCTCCTCTCAGTAGCCCCATTCTGTGCCTTATACCAGCCTTCCTTATACTATGTTGCAAGGGGCAGTGATTCCCTGGCACATTAAAGGTTTTATACAAGTAAAAGGGGTGAGCGGTGCTGTGTTCAAACAAGCCTAAGAAAAGGTGGGTTAAATGAAACAAGTAGTTGTATGGAGGGGATCAAAAGGATTAATTTCCTTCCAGTTTGCGCCCAGTCTGACTTTCTAAGGGAAAGGGTGTACTGTCCAGCATCCCTCCAACTTCTCTGACCGGAGAGCCCCTCTCCCATGGACTTGCAGCCAGGACTGTGCTTTATGGAGGGGAGAAAAACAGTTGCCATGATGAGGGGACACAAGGGAGCCCCTGGCCATGTGCAGATGTGAAGCAGTCTCTGCAGACTCTCCAAATTGATGACAGCAGATACCCTCAGGGGGCTGCGGACCCCAGAAGGAGAGGAGACGTGAGAGCCAAATGCAAGAGCCGTTTCATCGCAGGCTCCTGGGCTGAGGAAGGCTGAGGAAGGCTGAGCTGGTCTGCCAAAGTCTCCCTCAACCTGACATTTCTTTAACTCTATCTCGCTCCCCAGCTTCCAACCCATTTTTCTTCTTTCCCTTAATATTAAGCCCTAAATTGCCTGCTCTGTCTCTTTAAATCCCACGCAATCTGCCTCCCATTACATTTTGGCTGCCTTGCTCACTGTCTACTGAAGGAGGCCTACCTAAAGCCCCACAGATGTCACATCCTGTCGCACTCCATTCACCACATGACCGCAGGACGGATGCGCGTTTATGGGGAGGCGGAGCGGTCCACATCTAGACCAGGCATTCCGAATGGCCTGAGTGGCTCCCACAAAAACAGGGACAGTGATGGTCTTGCTAGCATTTTGGGGGGCTACTTACTCTGCACAGCCACTTTTTTAAATAGCAACAGATTTAAGACTCACTATAGCCCTGTGAAGGTGGAAGTCACTTGCTTCTTCCCTTGTAAGTGGCACAGTGAGGGCCCCTACGCTGTTTTTTTTCCTGCCTCATCCTCCCTAGAGGAAAGGAAGTTCACAGAAAAGTGACCTGTCCCTCTCACAAACACAAGCCTGAGTTTCTCATAGGGTAAAGGGAATCTATTTTTATGAGGAAAACTTCTTTACAGAGAAACTACTCTTTACATTCAACCTCCAAGGCCAACAGAAGCTACTTAATAAAATGGTACATTATTAACATTTTCGCATGGAACTCAGAATAATGAGTATAAATTTCATAAATTTATTGCAGGATTAAAATGAGTCAAAGCCTGGGTAATATAGGTTTATGTATCTCTAGATTTTTGAGAGCCTTCAGAAAATTAGTAAATTTAGGAGTTTGATATATAGTGCTTAAGCAAATTACTTAAAAAGTCTTGTACCAGATTTACAGAATTGTCACCATGCTAGCTTACTTGCTAGAGTTGTGAAATACAGATCCCAACCCGGGGTCTCACTGCTTCTCTTTTAGGTGCCTTGCTTGCTTTTGCAAGGCAGGCTTGAATGCAGAGGCCACGTGGCCACGTCCAGCTCCTCCATGGGGCAGCAGCTGGACTATACTAAAAATGGAAAACTGCTCGTTCTACATTGACTCCCTTTTGCAATTTTGCTAAGTTCTTCAGTGACAGGAGCCAGCCTGCCAAAATGTCAGCAACAGGATCTGGTCCAACATAAACACCCGGCATCGTGTGGCTAATGCACTGAATTGGAGTTAACACTGCTACCCACCATTCCTGCTCAGAGAGGACTTTTCAGAGCCAAGAAAAACAGATCTGTCAGCATGAAGATCGGGAGAGCTGTCAAATAGAGAAGTCAATGCTGTTTAAGTCCCTGTCATTAGCCAAGTCTGAGGAAGACCTTAATAATTTCAGGCTTCTGACAGACCCCTGGCTTGGGCTCACCAGGTCTTATTTGTAACTTCCCAATATCCCAGGCAGATGGTTTGGGTGGAGAGGAAGGGATTGACAATTTGATGCACTTACCAATCAGTCAATTCTAGCACAAAGCACAGTGTTCAGGGCTCCTAACCATCAGTCTATGGTGGGCTCAGAACCCAAACTCGTTTCATACATCCAAAAGTGTGAAATTGTATCCATAGTGACAGCTTCTGTGCAGTCCTGTGGGGATAGACCTCTAGATAGAGACAATACTGAAGTCTTTTTTTTGAGACAGAGTCTCACTTTGTTGCTCTTGGTAGAGTGCTGTGGTGTCACAGCTCACAGCAACCTCAAACTCCTGGGCTCAAGTGATTTTCTTATCTCAGCCTCCAGAGTAGATGGGACTACAGGCACCCGCCACAATGCCTGGTTATTTTTAGAGACGGGGTCTTACTCTAGCTCAGGCTGGTCTTGAACCTGTGAGCTCAGCATTCCACCTGTCTCGGCCTCCCAGAGTCCTGGGATTATAGGCATGAGCCACGTCTCCCAGCCCAATACTGAAATCTTTTTTGACAGCTCTTCATTCTTCTGTCATTCCTGTCCCCTCCCTGCTCCCAGGTACTCGACCTTCCAAAGTTGTCTCTAATGTCCTTCTTAAGATTCCATACCCTCATACCCTTGCCCTCTTTACCTTGTAGTATATCCCCGTTTCTGTTCCACTTCACATTTCCATAAGCAAATATCTAAGAAACAGATTATAAAGTGTCAGCAACTAGGGAGTCAATTTTATTACCTTGGACACTTATGTTTGGTTGTTCATCTTTGAAAGAAGGTTCCATTTTATAAAGGAGGAATAATTCTCAAACTTGAGTGTACATCATATTACAGCGAGAAGGCATAAAAGCACATTTTCCTGTAGTGGGGCCCGTGTGCACCAACTGCCCACATGGAGCTCAGGACTCGGCACTGTGAGAGACACTGGCCTATGCAGAGGCCAGGCCCTTCCCTCCTTCCTCATTCCTGTGTCCTGCACAGTCTACACCAAAATCAAACAAACAAAAAACCGAAACACGTCCTCCAGTGATTCTGATGCAGCTGAACCACAGACCCCACTGAAACACACCCCACACAGTTTCCTCATCTCCCTCCAAATGGCTCTCTAGGTGGCTGTTGAGAATTCCAAAGCCCATCTGGGCAGAGACTCTTCCCCTTTGGAAGACACAAAGTTGAGGGTGGAGAGAGCTGGTCATTTAGAAGATGAAGGGAGACAGGACAATGAATGCTTGAACAATTGTGGCTATGACAAAAAAGGGAAGGCTGGACGGCCACAAATTTTGACTGCTTCACAATTTCTTCTAGAACAAGCATTTTTGTAAAGGACTAGATAGTAAATACTTTTTCCTTTGTGGGTCTTATAGTCACTGTTGGATCTACTTAGTCTGTCACTATAATGTGAAAATGGCAATAGACAACATATAAGTAGATAAGTGTGACTATTCTGGTAGAACTTTATTTATAAAAATGGGGGACTGTGTCACAAGATGTGGGCCTTGGTTTGTTAATGCCTATTGTCAAGTCAGTTTAATAAATATATCTAAATAAAATTACAGAGGAAGAAGAGATGGCAGGGTGTGGGTTATAACTGCATTTAAAAATTTTTATTAAAAAAAAACAGCTGGTAAGGGAAAAATTGACCAGCTTACTTTCTAAAAATGGAATTCCTCTTATAGATAAAGGATACTGATATACTCAAGCCCTCTGCCCTTTCCTGTGGACACAAAGAAAAGGAAATAAATAGAAAGGGGAGGAAAGGCCAGGCATGGTGGAATGTGCTCAAGAGGCTGAGGCAGGAGGATGGAGAGGAATGAGGATGAGCCCAGGAATTTGAGATTACAGTGAGCTATGATTGTGCCACTGCTCTCCAGCCTGGGTGACAGAGTGAGGCCCCATCTCAAAAAGAAAAGGAAAAAACAAATGATATGAAGGCTGTGTTGACCAGTTTGATGGAAGTATTTCAGATTGCATGTGAAAACCCCACACTGTACCCCAGAAGTGCATTGATGTACATAGTTACCATTCAAAAAAAAAAAAAAGAAAAAGAAAAGGAAAAAACTAAAATGCTAATTAAAAAATATAAACAGTTGACAAATGCTCTGGAAAAAATGAATAATCAACTATCACCAAAGAGAGCATAACATAGAGACTCTGTAGAAGGAACAAAGGATTTGGAGCCAAAAGACTCTTGTTCAGTTCACCCAGGTGTGCTGAGTACTGACAGTGGGCTGAGTGCTGTGTGGGACAGTGGAAATAGAGAGGGCGGAGAACTGGCCCAGGGAGATTAGGGGGGCAGGCTTCCAATCAGATGGTTAGAGCTCTATGGGTAAGGGTAGTAGAGACCCAGGGAAGGATGACCTATCACAGAGGTGGGAGGGCTTCCCAGAGCTGGTGGGAGGGCTTCCAAGAGGCAGTGACTCAGGTAGCACCTTGAAGCATGAAGAGTAGTTAGCCAGATTTTTTAAAAATAAAGGTGCTGGAGAAATGGCATTACAAGAAGAGACAAAAGTATAAGCAAGAGGATGAAGATAAGAAAGGGTACAATGGTGAGCCCAGGGCTGGAGAGGGGAGTAGGCCTGGCCCACTGCAGGATCTGACATATTGGGTGGCTTTGGCTGTGCTAGTAAACAGTGTTATGTGATTTGAGGCAAGTTGTTTAACCTTGCTCCTCCTCAGTTCTCTCATCTATAAAGTGAGGACAACAGTGTCACTTGCTTCATAGGGTCCCAAGAGGATTAAATGGTAATACAGGTGAAGAGTTGGTACAGAGCCTGGTACGAAGTATTCAACCAATGTTGATACTGCTGTTCTCATAGAGTCATCTCCATAGAAATGGGAGTTGGAGTTGAAGAAAGAAGCAGAGACAGAGATAGAGATTTGAAAGTTCCTCTGATAGAGAAGATAGTGAGAAGGGCAGAAATCCTTTAGGGAGAGGGGCTGGGACTTAATGAGAAACATACATTTGGTGTTTGCTCCTGGTTCCTGACAAAGAGTTCCTAAAACCCTTGTAATTTCGTAAGTGATAGGGGTGCTAGGAACATCTTTGGTTCTAATATTTGACCTTTGACCCCAGTTCCTGACACAGGACTTCTAAGTCGTTTAGAATTTTCTGAGTGCATCTTTTGTTCCAAGGAGGTGACTCTTGGAGGGTTCCTGGATTGCTTCAGGATGGGAGCTGGCCAACAGAAAGACCGAGCCACAGTTAGAGGGTTGGAACTTTCAGACCCCCTTCCTACACTCCCCAGAATGCAGGAGAGCCTAGAGGTTGATCTAATAATTGATCATGCCTATGGATGAAGCCTCCATAAAGATCCCCAAACTGCAGGGTTTGAAGAGCTTCCAGGCTGGTGAAAACATCCGGTGCTGGGAAGCTGTGTGCCCAGACAGGGCATGGAAGCCCCACATCTACCCTCACACATTGCCCTGTGTGTCTCTTCTATTTGGCTGTTCATAACTGTATCATTTATAATAAACCACAAGTAAGTAAAGTGACTTCCCGAGTTCTGTGAGCAGTTATAGCAAATTATTGAACCAGGGGAGGGGCTTGTGGGGACCTCTGAATTACAGCAGATTAGTCACAAGTATAGGTGGCAATCTGTGACTCGGGACTGACATTGAAAGTGGAGGGAGTCTTGTGAGATTGAGCCCTTGAACTTGTAGGATCTGACCCTATCTCCAGGTAGACAGTGTTGGAATTGAATTGTAAGATGCCAGGTTGGTCCACAGAGAACTGGAGAATTGTTTGGTATGAAAAAATTCCACGTAGTTGGTGTTAGAAGTGTGTGCAGATATAGAAAAATAGTTTCTTTCTTTTAGGGTAGAAGGAGAGGACAAAAGATGTGGGAGCTGAGGGACTGTGGAGTTGTAAATAGATGCAGAAGGTCCTGACCTTCTTAATAGGCCTCATCTGGTAATTTTGTCTAGAAACTCTTGGTGAGAAGTTCTTCCACCAGTCCAGGAGGACTGGGTGGTGGCTCTATGTACACATATATGCCCCCATAAGTCCACATCCTCCCACTTAGCTCTTCCATAGAAAACATTTTCCTCTCTTTTGTTGTGCAGATAGATGCCATGAAAAACCTCATATTTTGACAAAAATATTTGAGTCACCTTCTCCAGATATGATGTGGCTGTGTCTCATATGTGAACCTAGCTCCTTGAAGCCTGGCCCAGAAGATGATCAGAAACAAAACCCTAGAAGGAAGAAGAGGATTTGTGGTAGGAATGTTCTAGCCAAAACTGGAGCAAAGTCTTGCAAAGTGTAGCCTACATGTCAGCAATGGAGTTTCCCAGGTCTCACCCACAAAGATTCTAACACTTTAACAAGTAATTCCTACATGCATTAAAGTTTGATAACCAATGCACTAGAGGAATTTTTTTCCAGAGGCTACTACCACTAACAAAGTAGCCAGTATAAAGATTCAGAAATGAAGAAAACCTTTTGTCTCTATAGTAAGACCAAAAGGTGGTTGTGGCAAGAAAAAATGTTGTTTTAAACTACATACTTTTCTTCTGTCTTGTGATTCCTTTTTGTTATCTAAGACAGGATTTCATGCACGCTTTAATTTCTATCCTTTGACAGCTGCTCACGGTGTCTGTGGCCTATACAGAAGGGAAGTATTTCCAGGTTTTTTGGATGTTGTCATCTAAATCTCTTTTCCAGTCTGTGGAATCTGGAACCTCCAAGGCCTCCCACCTGCAGGCCACACCTGTCTTGAGTATATCAGTTGCTCCTTAGCAGCCTTGGCTGCTCAGGTCTGAATCTAGCTTCTGCTACCCCCAAGTCAGTGTTCTTAGATGCTCGGCACTGAGCCTAGCTCGTGTGTATATCTCTGTCAGTCTTCTCTTTCCTCCTGTGGTGGCTCAGGTTATCTGTGACGGTTTTGCCCAGTTTCCCTGCCAACTGCTTTAGTTTCCCACCAGAATGCACGTTCACTCTGAGCTCCAGTCACCTTGGCTAGGACCCTGACATCCATCCTGGCTCCTGTAGATTCTTTCAACCAGAGGCCTAGCTTCTATTTTTGTACCTCTAACCACAGACTAGGGTCTTATTGCAAATTGACTCATTATGAAGATCCACAGGAATGTTTCCTTTCTGACTTCGAATTTTTTTGCCTCTGGAAGGAAGTCCACTAAAATTTGGTACTATGAGCCAGGCACATCTATATGTTTGATTCCTCCCTTTCCCAGTAGTTCCTCTATAGCCCAAAGATGTAGATATCATCTTCAGTTTGATGTGGATAAGGGAAGTAGGACTCAGAAAGGTTAATTTGCCCAAAGTCACATAGCTACTGAGGGCATATAGATGAAGATTCTAATCCGGGTCTTCCTGACTATAAAACTTATGTTCTTTCTTCCATCCACAGCGCCTGGCCTTCTGGGGTGTTCTCATCTGAGTTTGCCATAACGTTTGAGATCTTATAGCAGGTGGTCTGGCTGCCTCTTTGGGGCTAGCCAGCCTGCAGCTAGGTTTGCCTCTCCCGCAGTATCTGCATCAGGCTCCCTCCTCCTCCTCCTCCCCACCAGACCCCTGTGCGTCTGAGCTGGCTCACATTGTGCAATGGCAGGCTCTAGGGGGCTGATGACTTCTACACGCTCAGTCCGTACTCACCACAGTTTGTAATACATGAAGGCATTGCTACCTTGAGGTTGATGAAGCTTAAGCTTCAGGCCCCCTTACTTGCATGGGCCCTTAAGAGGGTCTTAGTAGCATGAACACATGGCCATGAATGTAAATCCTTCAAAAATAAGATATTCTAATCACAGTCAGTTAAAAACTAATGGATCTTCCCCCTTGGACTTCCCCTCCCTCCTATTTCCCATCCAGTCTGGAAGTGTGGAGTGACCATGGGCTATTATAGGATCTGACTATAGGGGAGCATTTAATCCAGGCTAGAGCGGTGCATTTCTATACTTCTCAGTTGCTTCTGTTTATGCTTAGGTTATTGCTAGTGTTACGTTTTCCGCCCACTGTGCTATTTTACCTGGCACTACAACATGGGGGCAGCCATCTAGAAGTTCTCCTGTGAGAACTGTGCCCTATAAATGTGCCCTGTGGCATCCAGCACTCTAGGATTTTGGTATTGGAATAGAAACAAGGTTTGAATGCCTGCGTCCATAAACAACCTTTGGCCACCTATGCTATGGTAATCTTTCTATCCTCTCTGTGGAAAATAATATTACAAAATGGTTTTTATACAAAGTGGTTATCAAAGATTAGGCAGAAAAATAATAGAAAAAAAGTACTTACTACAGAGGGGTTTTCTTTTCTGGATTTTGTTAGCATTTTAGAATTTGTGATTTGCTGTGATCAATTTCTTTTATCACTTATATAAATATTCAACTTCATGTCTACTTTTGAATTTATAGTTTTGTATTCTTTTTCTTAAGAGTATCTCCAAAATTGCACTGGCTTCAGGCCCACAGGATCCTTTCCTGATAGTGGCATTTGCAAAATGGCTGTCTAAACTTAGGGGTCTGGCTTGTAAAAAGCTGACAGGTTTAAAAAAAAATTATTGTTACTGTTTGGGCGGTTAAGTGATCAAATAAAGAGTAGATCCCTGTCTTTTAGCTTCCTGGTACCAAATGCAATCTAGAATCGCCCAGCCAGTGTCCATCACCATTTAAGCAAATAGGAGGACATGAAAATCTGAAAAGATCAGAAAAACCTCTTTAATGGAGGACACAGAGTTGGAAAACAATGCAAATGTGTTCTCTTAATGTCCACGAGTTACATAGATAGACATAGAATATGTAAGACGTACAAGATTTTGTTTTTGGATCCTATAGACTAACCCTGGAATACAAAGAAATTAAATTATTTTAACATCAGTATATGCCCTAATAGTTTCCTGCCTACTAAACCCATATAGGAGCTATATCACAGGCACGTAGGAATAAGGAGAAATGTAATCACATATCTTTGATTATCTCATTTATGAAACTACTTAAAGTTTCTAGAAATAATCCTCCAAATCATCCATACACAAGTCTTTTTTTTTTTTTTTCTTTTCTGGAGATGATTTGCTCTATAATTTGGCTTGATCATTTTCAGTGTAAAGGAATAGACAAATGGAAAATAATATAACACTAATTTGAGCCACAAAATTTGATTAATGATAAAAAGCCCAGCATTGTTTTCACTGATGATTAAAGGGAACAGACCAAAGACAAGCTTGAGTAATGTTTTCTACATTAAATTGTGATGAAGTAGATCTATAATAAAGCAAACACTCTGAAACCTCAACTGCAGAGAGAAAACCATGAAACTTACTAATTTTTTAACTATATGAAAAAAATTTTATATGTAATGCACATTAAATTCATGTGGATCAGAATGAGGTAAGGAAAACATTTCAATTCTAAGGACTGGATTTCATTCTATACTTGACGTTCTTCTTGTAAGCCTCATTCTGTTTGTCCAGACAGAGGTTTTTTTCACATCTTTATCCAACTAGAATGTCTAGGAATGGGAATGTCTAGTTCAGGAGGATTTAGGTAATTTCACAAATAGGAACCACATTGGAAATTGAAAAACAGGAGTTTAACATCAAAATAGCCCTCCTCTTGGTGTTTGATCTGTATCCACAGAACCAAGCCCCTCTCCTCTTGGTGCAGTCCTGTTTCCTTGCTGCTGTGGCCCAGAGCTGTTCCTCCCAGCTTTCCTCAGTTCCCTGTCCGTGATTCTCTTCCATTTCTGCTCTCCCTATCACCACTCTGAGTTTGATTCTTATCATTAAATCTCTGATGCATTATCCTAAATAGAAAAAGAAATTTCTCCTGACCAGCCACCACACATATTTCTCTTGGGTTGTGCGTCTGGTCGGACAACCCAGAATACAACTGATAGATCATCACAAAGTCAGGTAGGAGGGGCGGTGAACTTCATCGCTCCCACCACTGAGGGAGAAGAAAGAGCTTCATCTACTGCCAGCCAACTCTAGAAAGATACCCGCGGATCAGACAGCTAGGTCAAAATTTCATGACAATAATTCCATCAAATCTACTCTAATGTAAACATATTTATGTAGCATTAAAATGACTGAGGTGAACATATATGTATGAAAATGAACATACCTTCAAGATATATTAAATGAAAAAAGGCAATTTCAGAAAGACAGTATTGGAAATGCTCCAAAATTGGTATTTTTGAGTACCAATATAATGCTCAAAGGAAATGCTCACTGGAGCATTTTGGATTTCAGATATTTGGATTAGGGATGCTTAACCAAATATACCAAAATCTGGAAAAATCCAAAATTTGAAACACGAGGCAATTTGGATAATGGATGCTCAACCTGCATTTATTACAGTGTAAGTGTCACGTGGGCAAGGATCTTGGTTTTACTCAGAGTTCAGCTGCCAGCACCTAGAACAGCTCTGGTACAGAGCAGGCACTTAAACATTTGCTGAATATCAAATAAATGAATTTACAAAAAAATACAAATACATTTATATAAAATAATGCTATATATTTTCTATGGATGTATATAAAGAAAAAACTGCATACTACAGATATTTGTATATAGAAATATTTTAGTACATATTTTATTTTAGCACATATTTTAAAATAATTTATAAACATGTAAATAGTTTATAATATTTATATATTATATACTCATGTACTATACTATATTTATAGTATTATTTATATAATTATGTTGATATATAAAATATATTTTTACTACTTATATATTTTAAAATTATATATATATTATTCAAATATAAATAAATTAAAAAGTAAAGCAAATAACCTCATACCCCCAGTTATTACTGGGGAAGTGGGAAAGGACTGGGAGAATGGGGTAGTTGTCAAAGAAAACTTAGTGTTATTTGTAAGGTTTTAATTTTTTTTAAAGGAAAATACATGGAAATATGACTTGCAAAACTAAAAATTTAAATTTCTGTGGCATCATTCTTGCTAAACTATCTGGATATGTTGCCACATGCAACACAGAATAATCTTATAAAATCCTTATACTGGCTCCATATTGTGGATCTGTCTGAAGGATATGCTCCCTGGATTTCTGAAAAAGTTACCAGAAAACCAGCTGGCTATGTCTGGATCCTGCTCTTTCCTGGTTCTCTGCACCCCCAGGACTTAACTGTCAGTTAAATGACAGCTGTACTGGACGTGGAGCAGCCCTGGGAGGAGAGGAAGGTCAGAGTGGCAAACTTCATTCTCCTTCCTCCCACACTGTGCTCCGGTCCTGCTCCCATGGGCTGGTGTTCCTGTTCTCCAGGCCTCTAGCAACAGGCCTCCATACTGTACCACAGTACTCTATCCAAGGGTTTCATTCACCACTGCTAAGAAAAGAGGTGACAAAACGAAACACACTGAGGTAGAATGGCGGCTGTTTCTAGTTTAAGCTTTTTAAGATGGTTATCTTTACCCAAATAAAACTATAATTGAGGCGATTTCAAGCCTAGGGGAGAAAGAAGACATTTTGGATAGAGCATCCCTGGCTTTCACAGTAGGTTTTGACTACTGGGGATTATGAAAAGATGGAAAGAAGAAAGTATTAATGAGAGATCTGATACTGGTTGCGACAGAGATCAGATGACCATCTAACACTCGACCCTTTGGCAGAGATGGCATCAGTGAGTAACATAGATCGAGGAGAATTCCTCACCTTGGACACGTCAGATACCATCTATGGCACTGCTGCCTGCCTCTACTTGGTGAAAAATGGGGTTTAAAACCCAGCGTCGGTCTTCTGTAAAACAAAACTATTTCACAAAATTAGTTAATTGAACACCTAAGTAACGAGTTCGGGGATAATGAGGTCCTGTGGGTTCTGTTTGCTAATGGCAAGAATTGCTTATTTCACACCGCATATGTGGAGATGGCTAATGAGCAGTGAAGTTATGAAATGAATATAAAAATAAATTAGTTTTTTTACTTTTGTTTAAAAAAATTCAAAAAGAGCCTGCCTACTATATATCGAAGCTAACACAATCAGTTAAGCAGACCTTGATGAGTTCAGACGGAATAACCGGCTGCTAAATCCTGCCTCCTTGGAGAACACTGTCAAAAGTCTTGGGGAGAAAAATCACAAAAACCCACATGAGGCACAGCATCACTGTTCCATTATCTCATACATACCAAACGCTGTCTGGTCCTGCTTATGTTTACAGAACAAAGTGGGTCAAAGAAATTTATTGAGATCATGAAGGGCAAGAGAAAATGCTGACACAGATCACCCTGGTAGCTGCCAGACTTAGTGGAACAGAAGAAAACGGAATTGAACCCATAGATCAGTAAATCAAGCTGGTAGGTAGTTCTGGACCAGTCAGTACAGCAGGAAATTCATTTAATTTAGTACAGTCTAAGAAGAAGAGAGCAAGACAGTAAGATGCACTAGAAAAGCATAGTAAAGTGAAAAGTGTGGTACGTGTAAGTGTGGTCCAGTGTGTGCTGCGTGCTGTGTGACAGGCTGGGGGGTGTGGGCGTGGAAGGGTGCACACAGCTACGGCTGACATGATTTAGAGTCACTCTGTCTTATTTGAGTTAAGTGATGAGAATCACAGGCTAAAATGGCTAGAAAGGCTCAATCACTCTTTCTCATGTCCTAACAGTGGATTGTAAAATGCTGAGGTGAGGAGAGTTTTTGTAACATGGGGGAAATCATTGCACGAGACAGGGCTTGAACTATGAAGTATTATGCTATACTACAGCCTTGTAAAAAGAATATGCCAAGCGTTGGCTTGTGATCACTAATATAAATTTCTACTGAAAGAAAAAGAGAAGGCAAAAGATACCGTGGATACATTCACAGTCTAGATGTGCTCACACATCAGGTAAAGCACTGTTTGGTAGTGAGACCTGAAAAGGGAAATAATGGTTACGTGGAACTTCTTGGAATGACCATTGTCTGACACCCACGGAACTCCCATGGGTGAGATCACTTATAAGCTGCACCAGGTCACTCAGACTACTCCAATGGTAAATACTGAGCTTCTAGAGAAACAAAACTTCTCAAAAGGGATATGTAAGCATATCTGAAGGGCACAACTGGAGAAGGGAACTCCATTATCTGAAAACTCAGGAGTGGCCTAGAGTTGATTTTTTATCATGCAGTGAAACAATGAGAAAACCACAGTGTTAAATATTAGTAACTTTTTATTGTATCAGTTAACTTCATAAAAGCATTTGACATCCTGCACAGAGCTGAGAGATGGAAGCTACTAAGTCTGGCTGCCTTGAGAAATTCAGGAACACCTTCGGGCTGCTGTGATTGCATTGAAGGTACTTCAGTGAAATAAAATAGTGTGCATAATACTCATATTTTGGCTTGTCAGGTTCACAGAACAACTGGGTTCAGGATATTTCTGGGCATCTGAAAAACTTCCAATGGAACGGGCCACACCATTGATGCACAGTGTAGTTACAAAACTTATTTCCAAAAATAACCATATGTAAATGACTAGACACTAGGAACACAAAACAAGATACAGAGTTTATCATACTATGCTTTGGGCCAGTCCTAGGCATTGGAAATAAAATATGAAGAATAAATAGCTGGATATACTAATGCCAGGAGAACTCTACACGCAGCAAAAAAAAAAAAAAAAAAGATCCTAGGTAAGGATCTTACAAGGCAGGCTTTCCTAACTGTGTTTTATAGAACAGAAGCATCCTGAGAGATGTTTGCAGGTATTCTGAGAAATGCTATGTATTATAAAATCCCTGTTTCCCTCCTGGTTTCAGAAACTGGAAATTCTGCCAGTCTAGGAACAAACAGACTAGGGGTAAAGAGTAGAACGCTGCAGTGTTTGGTGCCCAGTATGACCGGGAGATCAACTTTACCTCCTCGCATCCCACAAAAAGCCCTGCAGAGGTCAGGATGCTGATCGACTGACACAGACCTCCCTATTCCTTTTCTGAAGCAGTTTCTTGAAGGCTGATCCCTTTAACAAGGCAATGTCACAAAAGAAAAGGGTCAGGAGGGTTGTCAGATCGGACAGGACTCCCTGTTAAATCTGAATTCCACATAATCAGTGAATAATTTTTTTTAGCATTAAGTATATCTTACATATTGCATGGCGCCCACTTACACTAAAACATAAAATCCATTGTTTCTCTGAAACTTAAATCTAACTGAATGTCCTTTGCTTTTGTTTGATAATTCTGGTAGCCACAGCCAAAGGCCTGGGGCTGCCCATCAGTGTCAGGACAATGCTTGACGCAACACACGAGTCTATGAGGCCCAAGATGTTTGGCTGCAGGATCCCCAAGAAATCTCTGCTTACCAACATGAAGTGGAATAAACAAAAGCTAAGAACCTACAGATTCATTGAGGCACAGCTTCGAGCCATGTTATATAAGTGGAAATTAGGGAAGGGGAAAGTGAGAAGGCCAATGAGCCTGAAAGGCAGAGCCAGAGGGTGAAGGGGCACTTCTGAGCAAAGCTTTCTGGCTGAGGGAGGGGAAGAGGCAGTGTCATGGTGACAGAGGCTTTCCAAACAATGACTGGGGTTCTAATTAGAAGACAAACTTTACACGTGTACAGCGGAGAAAGGCTTCCTGCCTCCCAGGCCGCCTTCTTGGCCCCTCACACATGTAGTAAATACTGATAACATAATCCTAACATAAACATGAACACCAGCAAAACCTGGGTGCTGTGGGGTAGAGGGGTGAGTTCTGGTTTGGGATGTCAGAGCAATTGATAGATGTTTTATAAAGATCATATCCTAGGCTACAAATAAAGTCAGAGTTCATCTATCATGTTTCCAAAATACATTCTCTACTGAACACACTGACAGAAAGCATTTTCATCTTTGTTGGTATAAGTTCCAGAAAATCACATTTGAAAAAGGAAGTGCCGATGGAATTATCTAACTCCACGGTGAAGGCAGATGCTGTTGTTCAGAGTAATTATTGTCTCTCATCACAGGATGAAGTCTGATTACATTACAGTCAGAGGGAAGTGACATTGTTAGATAGGACGTTTAAGCACTGTCAGCGCTGTGGTTGGCCCTAATCAAAGAAGAATCTCTTTGATCTAATTCTATTTCCCTTGCTTTAGTGTCTATATGATACCTCCAGAGGGGGCTCTGAGGAGGCCTCTGAACAGTGAAGACACATCGAGGAACTTACTATTTAAGAAATATGCCAGTTTTGTGCTCTCACTGAAAGGGCACTAGGTAAGGATGTATGGCACATCCTTTGGGTGCGGGACACAACTACAAGAGGGACTCTACCTAACAAACTCAAAAACTGTGACCTGGTTATTTGTACTTTCACAATAACCTGAAAAAAAAAAAAAGAAAGAAAAGAAAAGAAAGAAAAACACCAGTTTTATAAACACCTGCGTTAGGAATGACCCATATCTATGAAGCCACATAACTATTCTCACTGATTCAAGAACGGTCCCTAAGTCAGCCCCACATCCCTAGGAGAGCTGCTACCACTTCTGCAGCTAAACTGAAGCCATACCATCCAGAGATGAATGTGTATGGGCCATACCGACTGCCTCCCCAACAATGTAGGGGAAAACTCCATCTGAGAGACGCAATTTCCAACTCCTTCCAAGCCTTTCCAGGTGGTACCTTGGTCCTAAACTCCACAAGATCCTGTGATTTCACTGGGAGTGGAACATTCTGGAAGCCTGCTAATCTCCACCCCCACTATACCACATCAATCAGGAAGAGTTCATTTCAAAGGAAATTCTCAGAAGCATATCATTAAAAAGCCAATAAGAGACTGAATCTGATGCTCTCTCCAGGCCTGTACTCTCCAGGATAATCAATCTCACCGTGACTTTCATCCTGTCATCTTTGGCCACCCACAAAATGCAAGCCCCTGTAGGCGACTGTCATCCCACATGTTATTCTCTGCTTCCTCGCCCCACCTCCACCTCACCCCACTCATTTCTCTGTCCACTCTGGCCTCCCTGAGAACATGCCTCACTCTGCTCTCCAGAACGGTCACTCTATTGTAATTAAACTCTCCCACATGCTCGACATTTTCATGGGATTGGCCTTCAACCTCTTCCCTCTGCTGAAATCTGAATCTGACTTTCCACTCAAGGACCCTGTCTTTTCTGGAGCCCTATTAACTGGAGAATATTAATTCTTCTGCAATGTGACTATTAGAGGGGCCAGACACAGTGCCGGTCTTCTGTCCCCTGATAACCGTTTCTGAATCACTGTTTTTAAAGACCAAAGCCAAAGCTTTTCCTCCTTAGAAATCTGTACCATTTGGTCCCACTACCCACTCTCAGCAGTGATGTGATTTAAGGCTGCCCAGAATATGTTTCTTCAGTGAGTGAACAAATCACTCAGCTACCCCAAGCTGAGCTCCAAGCTCACAGTTTTTCTTCCCATGCCATTTATTGTTCTTAAAGGAGCACAATTTAACAATTCTAGACTCAAAATCCCTTAACCTCCAAGGATCTGTGTGACCATTTCTGTCTTTACTTCCTTACCCCCTACTCTGCAATCTGGTACAGTGAAATTTTTGCACCTGTACTCTTTGAAACTGCTCTGGAAAAGGGTCACTTCCCACCCAAACCCAGCTCTTTCTGCTTCTCATCTTACTTGACCACACTGCAGTGGCCACCACTGGTAACCACATCCATCTCCTTGAAAGTCTGGCTCCTGAGGTCTCCTTCACTGAGTCTTCTGCTGCAGCCGACTCTGTCAATACTGGGCCTCCTAAGGTGTTCCTTTGCTGTTTTTCCATTACCCATCTCCTCGGACTACTACCTCATCCACTGTCATGGCTACAATAAGTTAATGATACAGCCATTTCTTGAATTAACCATTTGCCTTGACTGCTACAACTACATGTCCCCATCTCATGCTCATTCTCAACATATCCATAATTTAACTCATCAACTCTCACCCCCAAACCTGATTCTCTTTAGGGATTCACTGCCTTGGTAAATGGTGTCATATCCAGTCATACACCTGGGAGTAATCGTAGATTGTCTCTTCCCACTCTTCCCATCCTAATCAGTTCTCCTTGCTATGTGCCTCAAATATGTGTGTCATCTTTTCAATCTCTACTCTGGCTGGCTTGGTTCAAGTCCTTTCCTGCTACAACATCCCATCTGCCTTCCCACAGTACTCAATTTACTCTGCACATGGCTCCCAGTGATCCTTCTGGAACAGAACTATGACCATGCTACTCTCCTGCTAGAAAGCCATACTGCCACCTCCCCACCCTGCACTGCCAAGAAAATAAAGTTCTAAATTTGGAAGCATGGCTTTTCAACTTCTAGCGAACTGGTTTCTCCTCAGCTTTGTTTCTTGCTAAACACCGTCCTATCCACACAAACCCCACAATCCAGCCAAACCCCATGTTTGCAGCATCATAACCCTGCCACCCCACATCTTCACTGGAGAAGTTCCCTAGGCCTCAGTGCTCCCTCCCTTCTCTGCCCTCTGCCTTTTTCGACATTTAATAAGATCACTCTTTGAAAATGCTGTTCAACTACCACCTCTTCCAGATAGGTTTTCCTCCATCTATCCAGGAAGAGTTGACATCCCTCATCCGCGTCCCGTGGCACCCTGTCTGCACGCACACCACAGGTGCTCTTCTAGACTGTGAGCCTCCTATCCCAGGTTCTGGGGCTCATTCACCTTCCAATCTCCAACATCTTGCTACTGCTCCTTCAGTTAAGGATAGTTCTTTAAGCTTCCCAGAGCTCCTGTAGTAGAAAATCTTATGGTCTTCACCTCATCTAGAATAGCATAATACTTCACATATTGGACAGAGTAACTATGATTGGTGAAAAAATAGTGTCTTGTTTCCCAAGTCTGGGTAAAGGCTGTGTGTGTGAAAAAGAAAGGCGGGGCAGAGAGAAAGAAAGAGAAATGAAGAGGGAGAGAGAAAAAGAGAAGGTGGGTGGGGAGAGAGAAAAGGAGAGAGGGGGAAAAAGGGAGAGAGACCTTTTGTTCCCTGACAGGGCTTGTGCTCTTGGCATCCAAAGTAGGAATGCAGAATGTAATTTTTCATGGAAACAATGATAAAAATAGTAATTAGATTACATAATTCCTGTATTTATTCAACTTCATGGACCTTATTACTGTAGAGTTACATTATAGGCTCTAAAGTTATATAATTAAGCTAAAATAGGGACTACACTAGTATCTTGGAAATCCTGGAAAATTTACTAGCTGTGGTGGATACGGTGATATGCCATCTAGATACCACTTCAAGAATGGAGAACTTACTCCTCCAGCTGTGGGGAGCATATTAGAGGAAAATCCCTTCTTAGCTGGCAGAATTGCTTCACTTAAAGCCACACTCCTCACAGGGGCAGGCTCATATCTAAAACCGCTCTCCACGAAGTTGTCCCCTTGCCTCCACTCAGGATAATTCCGAAAGGCCTGCCCAGCTCCAGAACCCCTGGTCAGGTCCACTGAGGCCTTTCTCAGCTGGTAGAGTTGTAACTTAACTCATTATCTTCCCATACACCTGACTCCCATCCTCTCATTTCCACAGGTGCTGGCCCAAGGGACCCTCCCTAATAAACATCCAGCTTATAATTTGCTCCCCAGGACTTCAACCTGCCTAGGCATGGGCAAATGCAACCTGAGCCCAAAATAATACACTAACGAAGTAATTTTTAAATGTAATATCTAATAAAATGAAAATGATCTGTGTTCTGACTCAGTCTAAGTGTTTATAATCTTTTATCCTAGAGCCAAAAAATAGGGTTCCCATGCCCAGAACCATAGTTAACTTTTCTATTGCATATAAGTCAATGGCTTTGGGCAAATGCTCTTCCATTACTGTTTTGTTAGGGTACTCTACCAGCCCTGGGTAAGTGCCCTCTCCCCTAGCAGTTCATTAGAAGAGATTTGAAGGTACCCTTCCTATTTGAAAAATTCATTTTCTTGACCAGATGACACCCAACTTACTTTATGAACATAACTAAATATAAATATGGCCTTTCACCTCAAACTTCAGGAAGAGGTGAGAAAAATGTCTATATAATTCCTCCTGTAGCTAGGTGGGAAGAGGATCACGTTGGTCTGCATTCTACCTGTTGTCTCTTGGTGATTCTAGAACAATATTCATTCACTCTGATGAAAATACACAAACAAGTAAATACTACAACACAAGCAACTCTTTTTCCCTTCCAGGTTCATTCTATCTGGCTATATTTTCCTTTCTCCCTGCCCTTCACTGTCATCAGTGGACCTCCCTTCTAGTAATTTCCCTGCTGGACACCAGAGTCATGGTCTCCTTTATATATCTAACCCACCTGTCTCTGTGGGGAATTTTAATGACTGTAGGGGATAGACATCATTTTACCAAACTACTTTCTGACGCTGATACCTCTAGTTCTTCGACTCCTTCGCAAGTTTAGAATCTGTGTTTTTTGTCTTGATCACTCCCTCTTTTCCTCAAAGAGTCTAGAATTGGTGACTGATTGAAATATTTTTTTTTGCAAGAATCTTCAACTATCCAGGTCCTTTTCTTGAGCATTCATTACACTGGAAGAAAATTGTATCTACCTGTTTATCCCCCCAAATAGATCAAGCACTTCTGAGGTACTAGAAGATGGTGACTTAAAGTTGAAGACCTCATTGCATCCCAAAGGCCACTAGACAAACAGACATTTGAGAGCGGGTAAGAGTCTTGATTTTGGACCTGAGAGCAGAGGTCTGCACACTCACTCGCTCTGGCATGCTTGTCTTTTCTCTCTCACTCTTTCCTTCTCAACCCCCCTCTTTTTTCAGGCGTAATTTATTAATTTCATCTAAGTGATAGATCCTTCAAACGGGAAGGATGCAAAGATGCATTTCTCTGTGGCAGCACTTAAATAAACCCCGACTATCTGCAGAAGGGCTATTGGCCACAGGGCAATAGGGAAGGCAATGGTCCATTTACCCACTGTTTGTTTAATTGCATTTATGGGAAAATGCAAAAATGAAAGTGTAGTCAGTTACAAAAAAGAAAGTGACAGGATCATGAGATATGTGAAAAGATATGTGAAAAGATATGTGAAAAGCAGAGGTTGGCCTTGTGCCTGAGGCCTGTGACAAAGCAAGCTGGAAAGAACCTTAGAAATAATGGGGCCCTTATTCTTTTTCTCTGGCTGTTTATGAGCACGTTTTGCCTCCATTGACTTTTACTTGAGCTTTTCATTTTAACTTAATGGAAGATAAGGTGTATTAGGCTTTATAAATAGAGGCTATTGGTCTTGAGCAACAGTAGCACAAATCCAAGGAACTGGCTCAAGGTTTGAAGCAGTCTCCAGCGGGAGCACCAGCTCCTCCACTCTTCTGCCTGTGTCTACAGCTGCATCATTGGAATCAAGTGCCAAGGAGCCCTTTGGAAGTGGGAAGAGAGAGAAGAAACAGCTTCCTTTACCCCATGGAGACCTGCTGTGGGCCCGGCACAGTCCCTCTTCAGGCCCTCTCTTCTTTATGCCTCCATCACACTCACCCTGGGCTATGACAGTTCCTGAAACATTTACTTGGTGTCTAGGAAACTCATCTCCAATAGACCCTAAAGAGGTTTTCAAAAATACCTCTCCAGGGCATGACTCTCACTACAGCCCCTTCAGCTTTGTGGTTCCCTTTCAGTCAAGTAAACATATTCCCTGGTTTGGTATTCAAGGACTTCCATAGACTGCCACTCCCCCCATCCATGCAATAGAGAAATGTAAGATATTAAAACAGTATGAAAGCCTAAAAGGTTAAAAGAGAAGTCCCCGTGTATTCCTCTTCTCTCTCTCCCTGAAGCGCCCATCCTAGCAATTTCTCACTTATTTTTCTAGCTTTATTTCTTTGAACTTCCTGTATACTTCGAAGGTCCCAGCTAAACAAATACCTCTGCTAACTCTACATGATTTTCCTTGCTTCACTGTTCCCAAACCTTGGGTCATACTATTCTTTTTTTTAATTTTTATTTTTCAAATGGTGAATGGACAGATATATTTATGAGGTACAAAGAGATGTCATGATTTATGAAGACAACGTCAATAATTACATAAAGCTAATGAACATATCCATCACCTCACATACTTACCATTTTTTATGTTAAGAACATAGGAAATTCACTCACTTAGCAACTTTGAAATGTACATTATTATTTATTATATCACTATGCTGCGCAATATGGTGCAAAGTAAGAGAAATAGGAATCATGTCAGCATTAAATTCAATAAGAATAAAGTTTCCCCTTCTTCCCACAGCATTGGTTGTAGCTCTTGCACAGAGCACTTGTTATTTCATTCTCCGCTCTTTGGGTATAAACCAGCCCCACTATTTAAATGTAAGCTTCGCAAGTCAGCAGGGGCAAGTCCTCAGTTCACCTTGGCACTGCCTACAACTCCTACCGTGGGTCCCTCCAGGCACTTTTGTGGGGATTCAGCAAATTCTCAGGGAGTGAGGAGGAAAAAAGGGGCTGGAGCCTCCAGGGTACAACTTTGGCTTTCAATTCACTTTTTAAAATGCCAGTGGCACCACCTGAGATAAGGGAGTTCCCTGAGTGTCTCAAGGGTTGAAGAATGTGGTGAGTCATCATAGTTTTTGGAAGACTGACTGGTTCCAGGTGATTATTTGGAATTCACAGTCAGAAAACTAAAACAGAAAGAAGGAAAAGAAAAAAAACCCAACCTCAAAACTCCCCCTAAAGAGAACAATATTGGTGACTCTTTTCAAACTGTGAAGCTGAACAATCCCTCTCATTATTTGAAACAAACCAAAACAGAAATTTAAACTCCAAAACAACAAAGAGCCCCAAAGCCCCTCCCCCTCCTCTGCCTTGCAGACTGCTTGTACAATGACTCTGACGGTCGCTAGTGCACCACGAATTTCGTGTCATTTTCCAGTTTGAAGAGACTTATTTTCAACATAAAAAGTGGAGGTGAGTAGAAGAGGGAGGGACCGTAAAGGGGAAACAGGCAGGTTCGCTTGCTTTCTGCATCAGAAACAGCCCTAGAGAGACTGAAACCTCCACAAAGGGAAGAAACAGTTTCAAAACAACAAGCTTATTCATTTTTTTGTATTTGTATTTTGTATTTTAGTTTCCAAAAGTTTCTTGTATATAAAATAATGTGATAATAAAAACCTAATCAGCTCCTAGAATCTCAAATATCATAATGAACTGAGCGAATCCCATTACCTGTTGTGTTGCACTGATCCACCCCCAACGATTTTCATCCTATTTGTAGTTTTGCCAAAAAATAAAATCCAGCCCCCTTCAGTCCTTCCCCCGACCAGCTAGATCATTATCAGTCCATTTGTGAGCATGTTTCTATTTAAAGTTATTGCTACAATATATCCAATGACAGTTAAAACAACGCAAAAACCTTCCAAATATAAAGCTCTTGTCCAAAATGTTTACCTCATTTGTACTTGGACTTCACAAACAATTTCCATTTTTTTAAAGTGATTTTTCTATTCATGTAAACTTAATTCATTCTTCAAACAAAATTATAGTCTGTCTCAACAGCACTATCAAGGGAGGAAAGAGTTACTGAAAACGTTGACTATAATTATAAGGGAGGACAAAGATTATGAGATGCTGTGGGGAAGAAGAATTATGAGAAGAGAGATGGTGTGGCAAGAAGAAATAGAAATAGAAAAGGTCTGGCACACAACAAGGAAGTGGGCAGTGGTATCTGAGGCCGTTTCTGCACTGCTGCAATACCCAGGTCACTACGAAAGTTTTGAGACAGACTGTGTTATGGCCCATTATTTATTTCACTTCTGAGAACCACAGTGGCCGGCATCCTTTCTGGTTCACCTGTGCAAATTTCAACTTGCTTGGTTTATTGGTGCAGCTAGGAGGGCTTTATTTGTTTCCATCTGTGTAGATTTCATTTTTTTGTAATGATCCATGTAGTGTCTTTGGAATCTGCCAGCAAACAGCTCCCTTTATCACAAGCCATAGGGTTCTGATGGGGGTACTGATTATGACCTTTCATTTCAGCAGAGATACCAACACGTTTCTCTATGGCAAACAATGCCAGTTGGGGGGACTGTGGGGCCAGGAAAGCACTCACTGTTCCTTATCTCCATGAAGGGCCTCTCCAGTCACTCAGAGACCTGGGAGCCAATCCTCACCTTACCCCCCAATTATCCAATTAGCCACTGATCCCTAGCTGCTGGACCTTTGTAAATGCTTCAGATGTCCCCACCTCTCCTTCATCATCTCTATCCTTTGGCCCAGACTACCACAACGACCTCTTAACTGGTCATGTGGTGTTAGTATCTTCTGCCAATCCCTCTGCTCGTGTCAATCGACCTGTCTTCTTTCCCTCTTGTACCAGATGATCAGGAGAAGAAAGGCTTCTGATCTCTTTTTCTAAAGGGAACTTCTATATTGTTGTACAGACCCATCTGTTTCTGCCCCTAAACTCTGTGGAAATTCATACTTGGTTCTTCTCAGTTGAGTCATCAATTTGGGAAATGGGTACTTATGGGATTTGGTAGTTACAAAAAATAACTCTAACAAATAAATTACCAGAACCTTCATCCTTGCACATTCAAAATGAAAGAATGCTATCCTGAAATTCACTACAGTGAGGAACACTAGAAATCTAGGCAACTGACCTTTTTTTTGGTGGAGTAAGCTGGGCCTGTACTCCAAAGCGCTGACATCCTGGGCTTGTGTGGAAGCTGAAGACAGCAGCATTCTCTGACCTTCCTCTGGGTTCCCGCGGGGGAAGGGTGTGTTCTGGGGGTGGCCCAACTCGTTTTTCTCTGTGCCAGGTAAGTGAAGAGCATCCTGAGCTTTCTTCTTTTCCTTTTTTAACATGTTGACCAGAATATCTGAAACGTGACTTAAGGATTTAATGACTCATAATATGTTGTAGAAATCAAAACACAGATGTCTCATATGTAATTAATATTCCTAATAATCGCTATTTATTATATGGTAGAGAAAGACTAAAGGGACTAAAGGAAGACTTCAGCTTCCTGAAGCCCTATGTGTAGTTCCAGACAATTTAGGAGACTATCGGTCTTTCAATATGGCACCAATATATGAAACATTAGAAAACTCAAAGGTCCTTAAAGTGTTCTGAGTTTAAACCAGTTAAGGCTTAAATTTTTTATGAAGGAGTTTATGACAAGTCAAATGAACACTGACTAGTAGAAGGAGATGGCGTCATGTCCACCTACATCTGTGAGCAGAAACGTCCTTTGTCTGGGAAGGGGGTGCATCTGCTCAGGAGGCAGCAGGGGAGAGGGAGGCTGGTGAGCCCCACCCAGCGGTGGATCTGCCAGCTCAGTCCTGATGGCCAGTGTTGCAACAGATGCAACAGACGTGCAGCCAAATTACCCCATGTCCAGCAAATACTTATTCAGAGTATATTCAAATGGGGACTAAAAGTCACTTTTGATTTTTTTAAGCCTCTAATATTTGGTCTTAAATAGAACTGAAAAGAAGTAAGTTATTGGCATAGATATATCATTTTAAAATGCACCTTTTGTGGGCCATTTAGATTTGCTAATAGCATTCATGATAAGTCATAAAATCATTCCATTCTACTCTACTTCACTGTCCATTCTGAGCTCCAGATGCCCAGAACCCTAAGAGATTTTTGCCCCATCCTTTAGGAGGAAAGACCATAACCTCTCTCAAGAATTGCAGAAATCTAACTGTAAATGCAGTAAGATGAGTTCAAGGCCTCCACCATCCCCAGACATGGCTTCATTAAAATAAGGCTCTAAGGAAACAGGAAGACGGTGTGGGACAGAGGACTGCTACCCAGAAAGGAGGGAAGATCCCGGATTACACCCATTCTTGGGAAAGTGACATGGAATTCACTTGACCTCCTTCTTCCTTCTTAGCCTCAGTTCTCATTTGGTGATTTCTAGAAGCATAATCAGCTTTTCCCTCATAATCTCCAATGTAGCTTCCATTTCTTGTCTCAACCAATCAACACGCACTTACCAAAGATGTTCACAACTTCTTAGCGTTTATGCATCAGTGTGACAGAGAAGAACAGGGCTGTACTCAGATCATCCCCTCCTCCAATGTCATGGAACTGACTGCCAATGTCATCATACATTTCCACTGGTTCAGACACTTCAGTGGCAATATCCATTTGTCCACTCACTTAGTGATACAGTAAAACCTCTGTAAGTTGCCCACATGAGGGACTGTAACAAACTGGCCAACATATAGAGATGGTCAACATAACAAACTGGGCCACTATACTGATACGTTCGTGAGGTACAGTCTGGTCTATGAAAACTAGGTCAACTAAAGGAGGAGGTCAATGTAGGGAAGTGGTAAACTATGCAGGTTACACGGTATTTGTTGGAGACTGTACTATGCACTAGGCACTATTCTAGGTATTGGTACAAAACAATGAAAAGCGGACTAGTTTTTTACTCATGAAACAGATGTCCTGCTGGGAAAGACAGATCTTACACATGCATGCATATATATATGCACCATTAGAGAGTGACAGTGCCAGATTGCTAATTTAAGATGGTCAGGAGTGACTCTGTGGCTAGTCTCCATTGGGAATTAAAATAGGCCTTTCTAAGACTGACCTTTCAGCTGAGCTCTGAATGACAAGAACCATCCAGAGAAAGAGCATCTAAGCAGAGGAAATACTTAAATCCCTAAAGAGAAATAGGCCCAGCAGTGGTTTCTAATGCCACAATCCTGTGACCTCCACATCCTACTACACATAAGACAACAAAGCCCCCACAACAATGACCATCCAGCCCTACATGTCAACAGCTCTAAGGCCGAGGAACCTCATGTTGGAAAGTCAACGGGAAGGTAAGTGTGACCAAGCACAGCACATACGTGGATGAGGTGAAAGAAATGAGTCCACAGGGTGAGAAGGGCAGGACACGGAGGGCCTCGAAAACCAGAGCAAGGAGTTCAGATTTTATTCTGTTATCCGGGAAGGCCCCTGAAAACCTCAGTCAAATGACTTGTTCTGATTTGTATTTCACAAAGATCACAGTACACATCGATCTTCTTTGCTGCCACTCTTCTCCCCATCTTTCCTCTCCATCCTTCACTCCCCATTTCCCCAGGGATGGCTTTGTGCCCATTGCTGGGCCAGGTGTTGGAGGACCCTGTTGTATGTTTTGTGAAGGGCTACCTGAACTTCATTAAACTGATGATGTCACTCAAATGACACATTTTCACTCCTTTTCTGAGAAGGTTCAATGTTGTTCACAGTCATTTTGGTTGCATTACTGTCTTTTGTTAAGCTCAAGTATAATCTTTTTTGGTTTGTTTGTTTCCTGGAAGCTATAGCTTTCCCATTCCTCCTGTCATGCTCTTAGCCTTCTGGGTTCTACAAAGAAAGATATAACAATATCCTCCGAACCAGTGGTTCTCAACCTTCCTAATGCTGCGACCCTTTAATATAGTTCCTCATGTTGTGGTGACCCCCCAACCATAAAATTATTTTCTTTACTACTTCATAACTGTAATTTTGCTACTATTATGAATTGTAATGTGTTTTCCAATGGTCTTAGGTGATCGCGATCCAAAGGTTTGGGGGATCGCGACCCACAGGTTGAGAACCACTGCTCCAAACCAACTCTGTGTAACTATAAAATTTCAGGAGCCTTTCTTTTCATTAGTGTTTGAAAAGCATAGACTTTGAGATGATTGAATCTCCTTACTCTGGGTTCACTCATTGTCTACACGGCATAGCTTCCCTTACAGAACGCTCAGCAGTGCTCAGAGCACTCACTGGCTTTGTTCAGCGTGGTGAGTTTGGAAGGGTGGGTCTTATGCTCCTGCAGAGCAGAAAACAGCTTCATTGAGTAGTTACAAGGCTAATAAACGAAGAGCTAGGATTTCAATGCAGATATGAATTTAAGCTCAGTATTCTTTCCACTATGATCCTTACACACCACTGATCTGAATCCGGCCTCAGGCGGAAGGCTCTGTTTGCATTATTCACTCAGTAGAGAATCCAGGTGGCCCCATGTGAGCAGCCGTGTCTGGATTCACCGCTGTGAGGAAGGCAGATGATGCACATCTCTCTCTCACTATTTAAAAATAACATATACGGACAAGCCGAGACAGTCTCTCTGTCATATCTCATTTCGTCCCTCCATAGGAATGCACAGACATTGGAAAGCCCAGGAAGGGATTAAGAAGTTGGTAGGAGTATGTAGGGGAGAAAATCCTAGACTGAGATCAAGGCCAGGAAAAGAAGTAGAGCTCGGAATGGGGCTGCGGCCAGGACTGAGGTCCAAGCTGAGACCATCCCTAGAGAAGGATAGAGTACGAGGAAGGAAAAGGAATGCAGGAATAACAACCCCTTAGTGGGCAGCTCTCACAGACAAGGGCTTGCATGTGAGTGCAATTCACAGTTGACTTACTGTTACTGGCCAGATAATGGAGCAGCTAAAACTCATTAGAATCTGACCCCTAGGCTCTGCTAGTAATCAACTAAAATTAGGGACCGAAGTTAATTAGGCAGCATGCCCATTTCTTATTTGATTTGTTTCTATCTCTTCATTACTGGATTCCCTTCATGTAGACTCTTTCTATGCCTTTCAGACAATAGTTAAAGCTAACGTGTCTTCATTTTAAAAATGAGCAAACATATCTGCTTATAAAGAACTGACCAAAATGATTTCTTATGCAAGTTCAGATTCTGCAAGTGTAATGAAAATGTGAACTCTTTTACAAGAAGCTTGAAAGATAAAATGAGAAATAATACTAAAGAAATACGGGAGTCCTGAGGTTTAAGCAGCCCAGGAAGGGCTCTTTAGAAGTGACCACTCACTCAGCCTGCAGCTGGAGGCTGCACATGCTCCCAGGGGCGGCTACCACTGTCAGCACCCAGAATTCACTGCCTCCCAGAGCCAGTAATAATTCTATCTTCAACACTCAGCTACACTGTCTTTCAAATTTGGGAGCATTTGGAAGTGGAACCCAAAGAAGTAGAGCTGGCTTTTAAATAAAAAGTTACATTTAAATCAATCTCTGCTCTTCATAAACTAAATACCATTTGTCATTTTCCAGCTATCGTTGGAGTTTCACCCACACACCAGCCACAAATTCTGGGCCATGGTGAGGCTGTGGTCAGCTCGGTGTCCGGTCAGCTAGCTAAAGATAAACAGCCAACTTACTGGCTCAGGACTAAAACAGAAAGAGCACCGCAGAGTAGACAAAAAAATATATTTAAAAAAATGTTAATGTTAAGAGGTGGTAAAAAAAAACCCAGGCTTTCAATTAACTGAAATGTTCTCTGCAAGAGTAACTATATCAGAATCAAAATAAGTAGAATTTTTTCCTTTTATACCGATACTGTTTCTCTCTAGTTGCCACCCTTGTTACTACATTTTGCTTGCTGCAGGGACACTTTCTTTCTCAATGGAAAGGAACACTGTGAGTTGGGAGCAAGGCGGCTGGGGGAACACATCTATCTATCTGTTTTCACTCCCCCTTTCAACCCAGTAGAGGGAAAGCTTCTCACCCCTTCCCAAAGGATACTGATTTCATTGTCTCTCTGCTTCAGAATATCTCGTAGCTTTTGATATTCTTCCTCTTTTAATGGTTCCTGGCAGTTTGGGTCTTTGCTTTCATCGGAGACGGTACAGTTTCCAAGGATCTTCTTGTCATTCAATAGTTTCTGGAAGATGAAATAAGAGCTTAGTGGCGATGCTTCTATTCCAAATTTCTTTGTTTGATTCTTCTTCCTTTAACAACTCCCTGCTCACACCACGCATGCGCCCCTTTCCTGCCTCATTGTCTTCAAAATGCAGTTGCTCTCATTTCCCTCTTTTATTTGCCTGGTAGGTCTTCTCCCCCACCCCACTTACCTTCTTTCCCCTCCTCCTTCCTCATTCCTCGCTCCTTTATCGCTCCTTCCTTAAACTGGGAAATTCCTACTCAGATACTCTCTCCTCTTGGTCTCCTTTCCTCTTCTCTGAATTCACATTTTTACAGTAGTACTTATCATGTACTGGAGGTGTTGTTTGCATATCTGTCTTCTCCATGACTTCCTTATTGAATGTTGCCTTATCTACGCCTGGCCCTCCTAACTCACAGTGAATGTTTGTTATCTTAATCAAGCATGAAAATATGTAAGTGAGGTAAAAAGAAAAGTTAATGATGTTCTCACTCTCATCAGGAAAGGTAAAATCTAAGGCAGAGAAAAACTGAGGGTTGTGTGAATGAATCCAAACTACTGGAAAAAATGCTGGACCCGATTCCCTTAATGTAGCTTGAAAATAAATGGTTCTTTGAATATGGAACTATATTATGTAGACAGAAGGTAAGGATTTCTGGCAGAAGAATTAGAAATCTGCGGTCTGAATCTATTTATACAACCTCTAAAGAAACTCAATGAGAATCACACCATTGTTCAAAGGCCACACAATTTTCTGAACATGTGATGCTGGTTTCTAACTTTCCAGGCCTTGGGTCAACTAGAAAAGCAACTTGGACATGGCAGAAAATGACATGTCCTACAGAAAACATTTAAATTTACCTTTAAATGATGAAAACAGTGATGGATTTTACGCATATCAGTGCCAACCTCGAGTCTACTTTCTGGATCCTGGTCTTCTAAAAAGGATGTTATTAACTTTTCCAGCCTAAAAATACATAACATACGAGAAGCAACTGTAAGCTAGAAACATCAAAAATTCTAATGGTATCACCTGGGTGGTTAGCATTTAAAAGTACAGGATATTTTTCCTATCTCTTTATAGAAATGTAATTATCTACTTTGACTACAAAAAGTAGGGCAAAGGACACAGATTGATAAAGCAGAATTTGTAATGATGCAATTATTTGACTAATTTCCAACGAATTTTCACATGCAGTATCCAGTATGAGAACCATCTGATTTCTACAGTCCATCCATTCCAGCCAAGCTGAATTTTTATACTCCTGTATCTGGCTGCCATTTGGCTAGAGAAAGTAACGAAAAATAATTTTTTAAAATTAGCTTTATTACAAATTCATGTTATTCAGTCTCAGTTGGCACCTTAATGGTGCTCCACTATCTTTTTAATTATTTCAGATTGGCTTTTTAATTATTTCAGATTTGGCTGTTCCAAATCTTCCTACAAGCTGCCAGCCGACCCCTACTCTTCCACTCTCTGCCAATACAGTCGCCTCTCACCAGGTTGGGAAAGCCAGGAAGACGCCCTTGGTTTCCTTCTCCTTTGCCTCAGAGTGTCTCAGCCTCACTCAGGCCCTTTTCCTACTTCTATGTATTTAGAATAATTTCCTTCCTCCTGCTCAAGGCTGACCTCTCCCCTGGGCCTGTGCTCTGTCTCTCTGCTTCTTCTAGGGCAGTGGTTCTCAACCTTCCTAATGCTGCAACCCTTTAATACAGTTCCTCATGTTGTGGCAACCCCAACCATAAAATTATTTTTGTTGCTACTTCATAACTGTAATTTTGCTACTGTTATGAATTATAACGTAAGTATCTGATATGCAGGATATATTTGGTGACCCCTGTGAAAGGGTCTTTTGCCCCCCAACGGGGTCACGACCCACAGGTTGAGAACTGCTGTTCTAAGGCTACCTGATTAATGATATCTTTTCTCCCCTCTTCATCACCTCCTATACTGACTCCTCCCTCTCTGTGTGCAAGGATTCTCATGTTTTTCCTATTCTAAAACAAAACAAAATAGAAAGCAGAACACTTCCCCTTGGTGGGACCATCCAACCACTCTATTCTGAAGTCCTAGTTTAGTTCACAGCATGGCGTGCCCATGTGGCGTTCTGGAGTCTATGTACACGCTTTAGCTCCCTGGTACTTTGTAAGTATCAGGGGACAATTCTTGGCTCTCATTTGTCTTTGTGTCTACCTCTCCCCTACTCATATTAGGTTCTCAATACAAATATATTCATTAGTCAATTGATTAGTTGCCATGGAAATTATTCCCCTCTATGTTGAGTTGAACTCTTGTGTAAGGATGCCTGTCAGTACCTCAGACGCTAAGTATTCTGATTCAGCAGCAGCACATCTTTATAGCATTATTAGGAAGATACTTGCATACCTTCAGCATCTTTTAAAACTGTATACATTTGTCCTCCTCTGTTACTATCAACCCACTCCAACAAGATGCCATAATTTCTGTCATAGAGCTGCCTTGGATTTCACTCTTCTCTTCCTGCAATCTGTGGTATGTGACAGCTAATGTTTACAAATGGGAGATAATTTATGGTGTAATTTTAAGAAGTTTCTTCAGGTGGACATATACTTGTCATTTGTACTATTTACTGATTGACATTATGGTGCCTTGTGGAATAGAGCTTCAAACCACCAGACACACAGAAAGACTCATTTTTGGTATAAAGATTTTTTAAAATGTGCCTAAAATATTATAGAAATACATGTTTATGAACACAATTCCAAATAGAGATGTGAATAAATTAAAAAGTAATACTTGCCCCACTCTCCTGACACCATGCCCATTTTCTTTAGTCTTGTTACCAAGAATAAACTCTGGTGACCCAATCTTAACAGTCAAAACATGTTCTTCTCATTCTTAATGAAGCACATGCCTATATGTTCAGTTATATATTGCATTTTGTTTTTACAAAAATGACATTATACTCTGAATAGTATTCCAAATCATTACTTTTCTAAAGAATTTATCATAATTTTCCACTTCAGTATCGACACAGCACAGCTATTTAATTTCTAATGGCTCTATAACATTACATGTTATGGATAGAGTGTCCCTCTCATGACAGATGTTGAGGTGACATATTCAGAGTTGTTAATTACCTCTGTAGCTCATGATGAGGCCTGGATCTACAATCCTGAGTTAATGAGGCTTCAGAAAAATAGTAATATTTATTCATTTGTATTTTCCCTGAATATTAGGAGAAATTCTGAAAATCACCAGGAGTTCTAGGATACGTATTCTCTGGAGTGAAATATCAAGCACTTGGTTTCCAGTGCCCCTAAAATTTCTAAGAGATAATGTTAAGAAGGAAGTAATTATTAATCAATCCTTTCTTCTTGCTTTTTCTTTAGAAAATAGCTTCTGTATAATTTCATTGTGAAGTATATATTCTAGGAAACAGTTTCTGAAGGAAGGCTGAAGTAGTCTATGTCGCAGGATAGCTTTGTAAGATACAAGCCTGCTGATTATCGGAGTGACCACTTGCAGACGCTTCCATCTCACTGGGCTTTGGCTAGTCCATCAGGGCTCCCGTCCAACACAGTAGCAGTGTAGGACAGAAGAAGAACCAGGAATATGACCCAAAGAAATGGGTAAGAACTTCTACCTAAGTTAGGGTGACCAGACGTCCTGATTTTGGCCGGATAGTCTTGCTTTTCAACAATTTGTCCCATGTCCCACGGCGTTTTAAGAAAGTCCCAATTTTTGGAAAGAATGCACGAATGGGCTGGAGAACAAGAAGGGAATATACGGTTTTCAGCCACCATATGACTATTTCGCCAGAATATGAGTTTTATTTTATTTTTGTTAATTTTATAATGTTAAACTGTAATAAATAATTGCTAAGAAGTGATTATCGAGAACTGCTTATCAAAGTTTGCATTGTTGTCAGG
>NW_003852426.1:10224485-10234274 GCF_000181295.1 Otolemur garnettii
ACACAACTAAGAATGGACAACAGGCCTTCTGAGATGCAGGTCTGCTCTCAGTGCTTGAGGACACAGATTAGAAAAATGCCTGTTCCTTCCTTCACACGTTTCACTTATTGGTGGATTTATTTTCTTACCAAGCAAGAAGTAGGTCTAGTATTCCTAATTAAAATGCAGAGAAAGTGTAGATGTTTTTGATGTACTCCTCTCATAGTAAAGAGTAAATGAATGCCCCTGAATTCTCCACATTTTCCTATCTCCCAAAATAGTTCCCAAGTTCATACCTAGTCCCTGCTCCCACTGAGGGGTCTCCTAGCTGCCAAAACTCTGCGGGACCATGGAGAACTATTTACAGAGAAGCCTCTCCAAGGAGGTCAAGAGAGGACAACTGTCTATTCTTTAGGAAAAGTCCAAGTCCACAAAAAACTTGACATTTTCTTTACTTTCATTGGAAAAAGAAAAAAAAATCCTGGGGGAAAGTAAAATAAAAGTATGCCATTCCATCTTAGCCCACATGAACAAGAAACATAGACCATGTCAGTGTCTGAACACATGAGCAGTTGATGGCGGGTGAATGCTGGATGTTTTATGACTGCTAATGAGCTGTCTCTGATAGCCCGAGGCCTCGTTCAGGAACCCCATCATATTATACACCATGATAATTAGCCACATAATTAGAATTGACCATATCTCCTAATATATGCTTTACCCTCCTGAGACCACTGTACTCCCCTCTTTCTGTTCCTTATGTTTCTTGGCAAAGAAGGAAACTTGGCTTTCACAGCATGAATAAAAAGACAAAGCCGGTTTCTTATCATTAACAATAGCCAACATTAATTAAGCACGCACTAAATGCTACATACACTTCTATGGTATCTGCATACATCATTTCCTTAATTCTTACAACAACCTATGAGACGAGCACTATTATTATGTGTATATCACAGCCGAAGACATCAAAGAGAGACTGAATATCTTGCTGCAGGTCACATAGCAAGCAAATGAGTGAGCTGGGATACAAGTGCAGGTCGGCTGACTTCACAGTCCAAGCTTTGAAGCACTATGCTTATCATACTATAGCAAAGTCACTCAAATTATCTGAATGCTGTGCTGGGCACGGTACTTCTAAAAGAAAACCCACATCTCTGAGAACTAGTTGAGGAGACAAATTCGTGGCTGAACAAGCAGGACATAACTGAGTAGCACTGCTTAGCTCTTAGTGAAGGCCTCAACCACCATGACTTGTAACACCAAAAAAGTTGGAGAAGAATCAGAATGATCCACATTAGGAGATTAGTTAAATAAATCATGGGCAGAGTTATATATACAATTAAGCATCCATTTCAAATGACAGTGAGGTGGTATACTTAGCAACATTAAAAATATTCATGATACATATGAACTGTTAAAGAATCCTTTTGCAGGGATTCTGCAAATACTTTGCAGCATATATAATAAGACAGAAAATAAGAGACAAGAAAGAAAGAAGGAAGGAAGGAAGGAAGGAAGAAAAGAAGGAAGGAAGGAACGAAAGAAGGAAGGAAGGAAGGAAGGAAGGAAAGAAGGAAGGAAGGAAGGAAAGAAAGAAGGAAGGAAGGAAGGAAGGAAGGAAGGAAAGGTTAGGGAGAAGATCAGCAATCCTGAGACTTTTGGCCAGCTAGTTGCCTTTGGCTCAAGAACTTTTATCATTTCCTGTGAAAAGAGAGACTAGTAATCCAAACCAAACTTACTCTTCTCTGACATTTTTATGTTTATATTACCTTTAACTGTTTATTAAATTAAGTTCATGATTTATACATTAAGTGTGATTAAGATATTCTCAAATAATCTTTGTAAAAAAAATTTATGAACATGCTCCTGTCAGTTTTAACTTTTATAAATGAGCTAGAAACCATATCTCTGTGGTACTAGTTGTAGGAAAGTTGGCAGGAGAGAGAAATGGGGCCTTAGTAAGAAGAGCAAGCCCAACCTGCAGCACAGAAACCCTGGCTGGTTTCAAACAACTGGGGGCAACTATGTGTGTGCTCCCAGGAGAGGGACGTGTGCTCCCAGGAATGAAAGGTGTGTTCCCAGGGGAGGGAGATGTGATCCCAGTAGTGGAGGCGTGCTCCCAGGAGTGGAAGGCGTGCTCCCAGGAGTGGGGGTGTGTGCTCTCAGCCATAGTGGGGGTGTGCTCCCAGGAGTGAAGGCTGCTCCCAGCAGTGAGAGATGTGCTCCCAGCAGTGGGAGATGCTCCCAGAAGAGGGAGGTGTGCTCCCAGCAGTGGGAGGTGTGCTCCCAGGACTGGCTCTGTAACAGGCACAAAGACAACAGAAGTATGCAGTAGCACAACATTATTCCAGGGAATTTACTAAAGACAAAGTTAGGGAGGTGCAAGGCAATGGGACCTCATCTCCTGACATCCATCTAGAAAGAGTGAGCTGGATAAAGAACACCTTAGTTGGCGGGTTAGGGCTGTTCTCTAGACAGAGGAACCATGCAAGTGCTTGGTATTCTCTTAGTCATCTGCCTCCTTAGCTGGTTTTCATAGAGGAGTAGATGGCTCAATCCAAAGAGCTAGGAAGGAATTCTGATTTATTAACCTTGCTGGTATGAATTACACCAAAAAGTATCAAGATCTGTTTGACCACTACCAGTCATTTCCCCAGTAAAGATGGCTCCATGAAAGGTGGGTTGTCTCCCACAGGGCCAGGCACAAGGATGCTCACAAAGTATAGTTATAGCTTACATGAGTAATGATCAGTGAAAGAACTGGACGGCAGGGGTAACGACATGAAAAGGAACTTGGTAACAATTACCTCCAAGGAATATGATATCTAAGTAACAAGAATGAGAGGACAGTCACACAATTTAAAAAACTTGATTGTAGTGGGATAAGAAGTGTGGCTGAACAACTGGGTTGAAGGATCTTAACTAATTCACCAACCTCTGTGCGTCACAACTTTTTAATCTATAAAATGCATAAAATAATACTATCTCTACACTCTAAGCTCTATGAAATAAGGTAATGCAACAAAGAGAAGATATTGCCTGGCCTGTGAATGCCTTGGTATTCAAATATGAACACTGGGCCCACGTCATAGGCATCTCTCACAAGGAGACTTTAGAAAACAGAATCTCAGGCTCCATCCCAGACCCGCCAAAGCAGAGTCTGCATTTAACAATACCCCCAGGTGACCTGCATGCACATTTAAGACATGTTGTAACAAGGCGACTAGTTATTGAATGTTGACCTCAGCTCTGAAAACCAAACAAATCAGTAATTTGAAATGTTAAATGAAAGAGGAACTAACATCTCTTGAAGGTCAACTATGTCCTGGGCACTGTGCTAGTGACTTCATACATGTTTTCTTAATAAAGTGGGAAAAGAAAAAAAGGATTTTCATAGTTGATTTTATTACTACCTTCTCTTAATTCTTTTTTAGCACCTTCATTGAACATCCATTCAAAATAATCAGGCACTGTCACAGGTCTTTGTTATTCATCTGCACCACGGCCTGTGAATTATTACTATTATCCTTCTTTCATGGATGAGGACAGGAAAACTCAGAGAAGTGAAGCAGCTTGCCTATTGTCATGAAGGCAGGGAACTGAAATGCTGAAATTCGAAAATAAGTCTTTTGAATCAGGAATCCTGCTCTTCCCAGACCTAACCCCAAAGACTCTCACTCAGCTCAGAAGAGCGTTGTCCACTTGCCATAATCCATGGCATACTACATTTATATTTCCAGTTCAGAACTTTCCTGCAGACTTTTCTTTTAATGAGCAAAGAAAAAAGACACAAACAACATGGTTAATGAGATCACCGAATAAACTTGGTGTCCGCCATCTCAAAGAAAAGCGTGTTGAACAGGCTACAACCGTGGGTGGTTTTGAAACCCAGTGGTGGGAGGCAGAGGAAGGCCTTATTTTGACTTTGCAAACACGATGGGCTGCTTCTATGGTATGTGACCCTTTAAAACATAACAGTGTTGAGATAGCATGTAACTCGCAAAAGGAAAGTTCAGATAAGAACAAAAAATTCATAATTATGATTAACTATAATCCACAGGACATGAAAAACTGTCCTAAGACAGTTGGCTGAAACTGTGCCAACAGGACTGTGACCAAAAAAAACTACACAAATATTTTTGGGGTCATTAGTTTCATGTTTGTGTTTTGTTAGAGTCTTCTGAAAGGATCATTCCCAAATGGCTTAAATGTAGTTACTTCTAGAGTTTTTCCTTTGACAAGTTCCCTGATCGCTGACAAGTATTATATACATTATACATTCTCCAAATCCGAATCGGTAAGTGAAGGATATGGACCCTCATGTGCAAAGGGTTGTGTTTGACAGCATCTACTCTATCGGAATGAGCTCTTTTTAATAACAGTAGGGGGCCAGAAAGTTCATGGTTTTGGTGGTGCAGGGGAAATTCCTATGCAGAGCTTTCCTTCAAGATTTATCTTAGTAATGGGTATTTCCTTTACCTCCACAAAAGGAGTTACAAGATTACTCAAATGCAAAAATGCACAACCTCTTGATACTTTCAGTGATTTGAAATGGCAAGTGTAAAACATCAAAATTAAAATCCAGACTGGTTTGCCTCTTTAATGGTGAAGATATGGTCTATATATAGAAATACGCATTCATGGCCATGTAGGTCCACTTCTGGATTTTTCAAAACTGTTTTGAAAAAAAATTTAAATTAACTAAAGTAATTTAAAGATGCTACAGACATATTTTACAAGTTCCTTTAAAATGCAATGATGAAGGGTTTTGAAAAGTTACAAAAATTAATTTTGTTTTTTATCAATCTAGATTTTCATATATCCAATTTACTTAAAGGCATATATAGTTTATGATCAAACATTTTAACGCCAGCAGGCATAGAAAGGCTCAACAGTTTAGAACAAATGTAAATCAGAGATGAAAATAGCTGTCCTAGCTGAGTGGGGGTCAGAGGCCAAGCCACAGGCACTACTGTCTCCGGGAACACCAACTCAGGCATAAGATGGGCTTAGGCCTTCTCACCACCAGCCCCTGCCACTTCTGCAGTAAGTAAGCCAAGGATGGCGTGCCTGACCTCAAGCTAGCAGCTGACGTCCTAGCTGTGTGCCAGACACAGTGGGTTTATGACATTACCAATGTGCTGGGAGGTATCACTTGATGGAGAAAAAAATCTAAGAATGGCGTCCAGTGGCAGGGCACGAAGCCTGTCTGCGGTACCTGGGAGGCTGCAGACAAGCTGCTGAGGCTCAGGGCAGAGGTGGAGGAACCGCAGCAGCCAGAGCAGGAACTGGACCAGCACAGCTGTGGGTGCAGCAGAGCAGGGGCATCACGGGGACACACAGAACAGCGTGGGCCATGTCATGACACATCTGCAGGTGCTGTGGTGGAGACGCCCTCCTGGCCATCAGATCCTGTCAGGCACCGGCCTGCAGGTGCCCATCCCAGGGGGCCTCCTCGGGCAGAAGTAACAGATCCACTTGCAGAGTGTAGGTAACCCCATTCAGGTACTGTTGGTGAAGAAAGAGGCATGGAGCCCACAGCCCGTGGTTATGCCTATGCTGCTACCCTCTGGAGACCCCATGTTGCCTCTTCCCCTCTGACTTTGCCTGAGCCTGCTCTGGTCCAGCCCCAGGAAGCCTCACACCCAAGCAGTCTCTAATCACCCCCTGTCCCTAGCAACACCAAAGCTCAGCTCTTTCTAGCTGGGCCCAGCAGTCTCAGGCCCTGCTGGGCAGTGGTGGCAGTAGCCATAATAGCAGGAGCGGTAATGGGGATTCATCACCACCCAACTCTTCTATCTCCTGTGAGTCCACCAAGGCAGACCTCACAGGCACCCCAAAACTCCCCAAAGCTGTCTGATTTGGATTCCATGTGAGAATGCATGAGCTCAGAGGTGCTGGAGGAGTCGATATCCTTAGAAGCATTGCCCCCTTCCTTTGTCTTTCTCCATCCCCTGGAGACCACGGCTACATCTACAACCTGGAGGAGAGTGAAGGTGTCTCAACCTCTGACTGACAGGGACATGGTATGTGGCTGGGACACAGACCGTCTGCCTTGGGGGCTGCCAGGGGACCTCCCCGCACCTTATACAGCATTGAAAGCCACAGACAGTTGGCTCCCTCAGTCTTCCCTCACTGTACAGGGCCCTACGCCGTGGAGCCAAAGTGTTTGCCTCTTCTCTCCTGGGAGTTTCCTCACCTTGTGTACCCCCTAAGCCCTAGCCTTCCCTTGGCCACCACTCAGTAGCACAGAATCTAGGATGCACCACTGCCTCCAGGGTAGCTTGTCCTGCTCACTGTCCTGCTCCTCCAGTCCTCCCTCCAACCTGCCAGATGGAGGCTGGGTAGCTGGATGCTGGCCAGTGGCTGCTCCAGCCTCCTCTGCTGCTCCCCATCCCTGTCCCTACAGCTCTTCCTGGACCACTCAGGTGCGTCCTTCTTCTGGGTCTTACCCTGTGCACCTGTAGTGGTAGGGTGCTAATAGAAAGGAACAGAGGTCTCCAGCTAGGACTCTGGACCAGTTTCCCATTAGCCCCACCTCCCACTGTCTAAAAGCCTCTCCTTCATTTCCGTTTATTCATCTACCCTCATTTAGAGCCATTTGCAGAGATTTAGATTTACAGTAATGAATGGATTTCTATATAAAGATTATTTTTATACTTTTTGTAGCAAAAGGAAATTGCAATATTTATGCAGCATCCACGTGAATAAAGGCCATGTCTAAGGCTAAAAAAGAGAGATGAGAATAATATAATCAATCTATAGATATTAATAATTCCCTCTTTAAACTCTACATGTGCCTTTTGAACCTCTTGTTTACTATAGGCAAACACGATGCTAATTGTATTTAATGCAAACACGAGTACACGTATCGATATAAACCTAAAAGAAGACATTGACTTACAGGAAAGAACAGTGGTGTTCTTTCACAGTGGTGGCAAAGATAGTGAGCAGGAGAACTGGTAACAGGAAAACGCAAAAGATATGAGAGTCAGCAGAAATAAGGTATAAAAGGCTTCCTATCATTATGGCACAGGCTGAAAGAGCTGAGAAAGATGAGAGATGAAAGTGGGCTAAGAGCTGAGAAAAAGAGTCAAGAAGGGAGAGAGATACCCAGAGAAGGCGTGGGGAAAGAGGCCAATCGGAGGCTGCGGAGGAGCCAGGTTGAGAGCCCCTCTGACGGCAACACTGGGGCAGCACTGAGTTCACAGAGGTGGACTCTGGGGGGGAGTGTGGGATGAGAGGTGAGGAGCAGGGAAGGGTGAGGTGGAGGAACAAGGACAGGAAAGTGCAGAAAGGAGCTCGGGGCCGAGAGGAAGCAGACCTGGTGTGGACCAGATTAGGGAGCACCTATGGGAAACAAGTATCGTGAGAAAGTTGGAAGAGTAAGGGTCTATCAATGCTGTCCTCATGATTCAAGTTTCCAAATTGTACAAATTGTGCACTTTTATTCACTGGGAGGAGTAGTGGAAACTATACCTACCCTTTGCTCCAAATCTCTAAACTCCTTTTTTCTCTACAGTTATGTCTTACATGAAGTTAAAGTTGAAGACATCATTAAAGTTTAGAAACAGGTTTCTTTAGCAAAAATTTTAAATGTCTTTGGTTTATATGCAAAAATGCAGGATATATATATGTGTATATGTGTGTGTGTGAGCATAAACTTCTAAAAGGTTTTTTGTTTTTGTTTTTGTTTTTGAGACAGAGTCTTACTCTGCCACTGAGCTAGAGTGCCATGGCCTTAGCTCACCGTAACCTCGTACTCCTGAGCTCAAGCAACCCCCCTGTTCATCCTCCTGAATTACACATTATCATCTTTTGTATGAGCTGAAGATGAGTTTACAAGGTAAAGGCAGGTCCTAAGATGCAATGAAATCGTAACATAGAATACTGAAATCTTAAATCGAATGTTTAAAAGAAAATGATCATCAAATTGTTAAAACAATGATGCACATGCTATATAAAGAAAAGCACGAAGTTAGGGAGAGGACAAAGAAGCCAAGAGCACACTGGGGGTCTTCTCATGCTCCTCTCCTCAGGGGAGAAGCAGGACTGTAATCTCCCTACATTTATCAACAAAATTTAAAGTAAACCAAATAAAAGCCCCAGTGCAATTTTTTTTCCCCAGAAAGATATACACACTCAACCCACAAAATTTTATACACATTTTTGTTGGAGGTATCCCCAGATCCAAAGCCTACGTGTGAACTCCACAGAACCCCTAGTGGAGATGTACTACATATGTATGGATGGACAGAGGGAGATGGCACGATCCCATGAAAAATACAGGTTAAAACACAGAAAATGAAGAGTCAATGTTTTAGTTAAAAGGCATACTTGTATGTATTGATTAGAACTTTTGAAGGATTACAACCAGATAATAATAGTTGTTATCTTTGAGTGGTCAAGTCACAAATGGTTTCTATCCTTTTTCTTTGTCCATTATTAAAAAATTATAAAACTCTTATAATTCTCAAAGCACAATTTTAATAACTCCAAAGATAAAATTCTAAAATGTAATTTATAACCATTCCAGTTACTTTCCTTAAGAGCAGTGCTATGGGAGAGAAATACACCTTACTTTGCTGTTAAGTTCTTGAAATAATCTCAACAGTGAAAACCCAAAGCTGTTCCTTCTGTTGCTTCCAGACGGGTTTGATTTGTTGATTTGGGCTAATTACTTATTTTATGGTCCTGCTTACAGGGGTTGGTGGCGATCCTGCATTTGTTTAGTCATCCTTCGCGCAGGCTATCGGGAACCAGGTGTTAGGAATTGACGTAATTTATTATTTCCATAAGTGCACATTTTCACACTGTGGGTTTTCTTTAAGTGGCATAACTCATATAAAACTGTAATTAGAATAAACATTTGTTTCAGGAAGTCTTAAAAATATCCAGCTCTAAGTATATGCAAACTTTTCCTGTGAAAAGGATACTGAAGAAAGCAAGAAAGAAATACAAACATTCTTGGATGTGATGATGGGTCTCGTTCCTTCTTTTAAAGAATTTCCTGGAGCCTACAAAACCCAATGAGCAAAGAATATTAACACCAAGAAAGTGTTAAACAACTGGAAGAATGAAACAATATGTTCACGTTTTCACACTCAAGACTTTCTAACTTAGAAGCGAGTACTTGGACTTCTGATGAAAGTACTGTGTAGGCCAAAAGAATCCAACATGTCAACTGTGGTCCAGTAAATGGAACTGCCATTTATGCCTCATACTTTTTTAAAAGTTCCCTTTAAATATTAATTCATTTGGCCTCTTAGAAGTCGAAGTGCTTAAGCTTTAGGAGAATAAAATAATCACTAAACTATAGAAATATCTCTGAGATGGAGACAGGCCTTTTTAATCACATTAGATAACTTTTAAGAACTCAAATGCCTCCATAAACTACCCAAGGATAATTAATACAAGCTGTAAGACCACGCTTTTAGTTTTAGTTTTAATATCTTCAAAATGTAGTGTCAGGAACAAAAAATCTTTGTACTGAAGTGGAGAAACTTCATCTGCAGTGAATTATATCTCATGAATGATTTCAGAGATCTGATTTCTTATAGAAAGAGAGAGAGAGGCGCATTAGCCATTAGTGACCTTTGGGATATTTAATCCATAAAGCTTTGGTTATTGCTTTCTAGCCAGAGATTATTGGAAGCTGGGAAGGAGACTCGAGGAACCAAGAGACATGAATTCAGCATCATGTTAGCAGACAATTTGTCAGTTTTTTAAGATTGCCTGATTATCTGGGCCTCTCCTCTTCTGGTGGTGGTGTGAATTAGCCACTTGGTGAATACTGATCACGGTGAG
>NW_003852426.1:10234815-10235235 GCF_000181295.1 Otolemur garnettii
AACTCATTCACTAGCAATAAATCAAAGCTAGTCTCAATGCTACTGTTCTTTCCTGAAAGAATAAAAAGTACTGCAGACACTGCCCACAGCATCTAAATGTTTCCCCTCTAATAACATACTACATTTTCAATTGATTTTAAAGCTAATAACTCAGAGAACTATAAAACTGTTTAGAGCCCTTGGGGGCCAGAATTTATGAAGACTGATTTTCTCAGGCAAGAAGACAACTTGATAGAAATCTTTGTAAGTCACATCACTTCTCTGGATCTGTTTATGCATCTTTAATAGACGGAAACCAGACTGTGGCTTTGCTTGTATCGATCCCTCTATCTGAAAGGTTCTCTGTCCAACTTAGATTTTCTGAATTTTGTCTTGATTCATGGGTCTGCTAAAACTCATCCTTGTTCTTCTCAGTCAAAA
>NW_003852426.1:10236176-10246109 GCF_000181295.1 Otolemur garnettii
CTCAGTAAGGAAATATGCTTTGCAGTTTCAAAGCCCAGTCCAGCCAAAGAAGAAAGTTCTGCTCAGCGCAGGGAGAGATGCCCAAGGAAGCCACGGTAGGATATCTTTATCCAGGGCGCCCCCAGTAAGTAACTCATGTTCTGTGCCTATCAAGTTTGATATAAGGAGATTATAGAATTTCCTCATCAGCCACCTGAGCTTCTGGTTGTGTGACTTGCTCAACAAAAGCTGTGTGGGAACATATTTCTGTAAAAAAAAGAAATGTTACTGACTGAAACAAACAAGATGTCCCCTACATTTCTGCTATCCCTGTCTGGCTGATGGGAATGAAGAATGAAGAAACAGATTTGGGGAAAGTCAGCCATTTGACCCAAAGGGTGGCCAATATGAAAAATTAAGATCTGTCCCTGTGTTTCTTAGTAACTACTTCATAGGTTAGTGGTCCCATGATTACTGGAACTGTGAGGAATTTCATCACTGGCATGAACTATTGAATTTTATCAGCTGTGGTTACTTCCACATAAACTGTCTAATATTAAAACAAGCCCTGGTTAATATACTTCCAACACACCAAGAAGGAGCCAAAGGCAGTGGGTGGATATTTACTTTGTGGCCCTGTTCTCTGTCTTACTTCAGAAGCTAATCCCTTAGAACGAAAAGGGGGATACATTTCCCCACCAGGCAACACATACCAGGCCTTTTCTTGTCTCCTATCAGACATCCCAGAAAAGACCATTTCTGTAAAACACAGTGAGAATGAAGAAACGACAGTGAAGAAAACCCAGAATTCCAGATAGGCCTTCATTTCTGATATTGAACAACACAGACAAGTCGTGCTGATTCTCGAATCCTGCTTGTGTCCTGCCATGTCAACTCCTAAGAAGCAGGATTCAGGTTTAAGTCACCATTGTAAACCTCATCCTTTTACGGCTTAATGGCCACAAAAGACCAGCTTTGGTGACAGACAACACAGGATTCAAATTCTTATTATGCATCTTGTTAGCTGAATGCTATTTGCCTCATGAAGTTATTGTGAAAATTTTATTAGACTAATAAAATATCTTTTTTTTTTTTTGCAGTTTTTGGCCGGGGCTGGGTTTGAACCCACCACCTCTGGCATATGGGGCCAGTGCACTACTCCTTTGAGCCACAGGTGCTGCCCACTAATAAAATATCTTAATGCAATATCTATTGGTAAATGTTTGATAATATCATTTATGGATCATCATGATTACTACCTGCTCGCTGATTTTATTACAACATGAAAAATGTTATGAGGTAGATATATTTCACATTTAGATGATGAACATATTTTTTAATATCTTTTTTCTGTCTGATCATGGAGTGACAGATGTCCACTGAAACAAGTTTGGAAGTACAGAAGACAAAAGATTACTCTATCCTGGAATTCAGAGACAGTGTTGTAAATTTTTAGTGTCTATCTTTCTAGACTTGTTTGTAAGCACATATACATACATATATTTATCATATATATGTACATAACATATACAATGTGTATTTTTTAACACAAAGCGAGATCATATGATATTATTACAATATCATTTTGTAAAACAAGGAGTATAGTTTGGACATGTTCCCAGTATAGTCTGGACACACATGTGCACATATATATATGTCTTCCATATTCTTCAACATACATACCTTCATTGGTATCGATAATCATTGCATTATATTCCTTCACATCAATGTACCATAATTCAATTTCCCATTATAAATTGTGTTGTGATAAATACCTTTGTATATGTGTCCTTAAAGGACAATTTCTGGAAGTAAAATGGCTGGGTCTAAATGTGTATCCACTAAACGAATTTGTACAAATGCTTTTCAGGGCTGTCCAGCAAGGGGGAATCGCCCCCAAATCTTCCATAGCATTTGCCCCAGTCTCAGAACAGCTTCCCTATTTGCCACCCGCTCACAGGCCCTGCACACTCTACCAGCCATGCAGAGCTCATCCATGCTCTCACGAACACAGGGTATCATCATTTTCTTCACTTTTACCAAGAAGATGGCAAAAAGGTTGCATCTTATTTTAATTTGCATTTCTTTGGTAATGTACAAGTTTTCTGTCTCTTTTTTTGTGTGTGATGTTTCAATCTTTCTTTCCATATGTTTAGCTTATACTGTGGTTTTTATATACGTTACATATACATCCATTGAAAACCCCATTAGGCAATGTCATACTTTTTACTTTCAATAGTCAAATATAAGTTTTCTGTTTCTTGATGGTTACTTTCGTCCACCAAACTCATAGGAAAAGTTATGGGTATCAGAGAACCAAAGAAAAAGTGAGACGCAGAAAAAAGATAAAACATGTGGCTGCGGAATTCAATTAGGAGTTTCCGATTAAATACAGAAGGAAGGATACAGTCCTGCATTCTGCCCACCACATGCTGGTGGGCTGATCTGCACTGATGAGGAAAGCAGTGGCCAAGCACTAATAGTAGGAGGGAGGGTCATGAAAGAGAAGGGGAAATCTGATTTCTCCAGTAAACTGCGGAAATGATACGCCAGGCAGTAGCTACTTTGACATTAATGAAGACAAATGTTTGAGGATGTGGCAAAAGTCGTAAGTATGCTCAAGTTGATGACATACACAGAGAGAACCACTAGGGAAACTGGTCCGGAAGGATGGAAGTGAGGATGAGGGCGCCTTTGAGGAACAGAGAAGAAAAACATTCCGTCCGAAGTTATCACTGAGCTTAGCTGCTTACAGCTCAGTTGCTAGAACTGAGACAGGTTATTCACCAGGCCAATAAGAGAGGCTGAGAACCAGACCTCGGGCTGTCTTAGAGAATGTTTGTCTCTTGCCTGTGGGGGTGTGGAGGCAGACAGGCAGTAAAGCTGAGTTTCTGCAAGAGAGCCTGTGAAGGCGGGATGAAAGGGCTGCGGATGCAGAGAGATGGGAGGCCAGTCTCCCGAGGCAGCTCCCATTTTATTTTGGTGTGCTTTTGTTGAAGCTGACTGTACTCTGGCAATGCAGGCTTTCATGTGATTTGGAGACAATTCTCCATGATATTGTGCCTAATGAGAAAGGTCTGCCAAACTATCATTGCCTAATAGATGTAAAATTACAAAGACATAGAATTTATCCCAATGCTTAGCTGAATACAAAAATACCATCTCACAGCCCGATGATTAACACAAATTATCCTTGTTCCATTTTAAAGCATTGTTCACTTTATCAGCAGCAGGATGTCCTGCACCGGGGTTATTTAATTAAAAAAGAAAAGCTTTGGGTTTTTCCAACAGGTTCTCAGATCTTTACATGAATATCAGAAGAATGACTATCTGAATTATCCAGAGAAGAGAGCTAAAAAGTAAAAGCAAAGTGTCTTAATTTTGGACTTGATTGCAGTTCTCAGAGGGGATAAGTGTGCTCTAACACTGCTTATGGGCAATTCCTAAAGCAGGTCACGCATTTTCATTTTATTAAAAAAAAAACTTGATCTATACCGAGAGTCATTTGGTAATTAATTAACCTTTCTTTCATTAACTTCTTTACACTCCTGGTCTTCATCGCCCATTTTGTCCATGATCATTTACTTGTCTCAGTCTTTAATTCTTCCCCCACAGCACATGCCCTGCAGTGGCGGGAGGCTTTGTACTTCTTCTGTTTCTCTGGTGGCATCTGGCAAAGTGCTGTGAGGTGCTCAGTAACATTGAAGAACTCATCATGAAGGCCCAGGATAGCCCAGAAAATCAAACAGAAGGAGAAATCTTAACACCTCTTCTCCCCAGCCTCGGGGGATGAAGCTAAGCCAAACTGCTCTTTCTGAACCCTCTTTAGCTCACAGATTGGTAAGCAAATGAGATAAAGAAGAAAATACACCCAGAGGTTAAGTTCCTAACTCACACAGAAAGTGAGCGGTCACCCACCTTCCTCAAAAAAAGACAAGTGAGCAAACAAAATACTTCTCAGTAACATCAGCAACAGCAACCAATCACGTCTCGATTCATCTTGCCCATTTCCAAGATTTTGTGATATTCATGAATAATTTTATAATATGTTTGAGTATCTTTAGTGCAACTATTATACAGATGTCGAAATGCTAAATTCAGAAAATGGAAAATAGAAAGTTTTGTTGACACATCCAGCATTCGGAAGAAAGAACAGAATTCAAAATAAAAACAGCTGGGCAGTACCTGAAAGAAACATGAAGTGTTCACATCAACCTTCTCCGGAGACACGCAGAGAATTCCAGCTGGCAGAAATCCTGTCCAAGAGGCTGGATGAGAGAACGGGGCTGGGATGCCACATCTCTGTGTTGGACATAGCATTTACAAGTCCCTTACAAAGTCATCTAGGGACCAAGCCTTCACCAGTGTCACCGGTGAAGCACCTGCCTGCTTCCTCTGCATGGTTCCCTGTGCTCGGGTACGAGCATGTGCGTATACATGTTGTTTTCTTTTTTATTTGTCTGTATGTTTTAGAATTTCTACAATGAGGAAATATCACTTATCTACTTGTGTATATAACACCACTTAAACATACATGTACATATTTGCAATGATTTTTAAAAGTTATCATTTTATTTTATATAAAATAGAAAGTTTATGCATCAGCTGTCATTATGAGTCAGGCTGCTACTTTATTTTTGAATTACCAAATTCAAAATATCTTAAAGCTTTCAGTAAATGTTTGCAAGTATGTGGAACTCTGTTATAGTTAAAGAAGTGGACAGTAAGATATAAAGCAAACAATTGCAATTTGGAAGCATTTTATGAACATTCCAATCTGGTAACTTATACTTTTTGTTTTGTTTAGCCTTTTAGATACACAGTCTTATACCAAATGTATAATAAAAGCACCACAATGGCTAATTAACAATATACAATATTATACCCCCATAGAAAAGATAATACAAATGTTATCTATGCAAATAACTTAAAGTTAAAATTCCTGAATCAGATACAATTTAGATCTCATAACCAACTATGTCTATTATACAGTAAGAAGAAACATTTGTTTTTAATTCAGATGTGAACTTTAGTGTAAAATTAGGGTTAACCAAAAAGGGGATTTGCAAGTGATCCCATCTCAGGGTGGGCAAAGGACTTGAAGAGAAACTTCTCTGAAGAGGACAGGCACATGGCCTATAGATATTTGAAAAAATGCTCACCATTCTTAATCATCAGAGAAATGCAAATCAAAACTACTTTAAGATATCATCTAACACAAGTAAGATTAGCCCATATCACAAAATCACAAAATCACAGATGCTGGCATGGTTGTGGAGAAAAGGGAACACTTCTACACTGCTGGTGGGATTGCAAACTAATACGTCCCTTTTGGAAAGTCATCTGGAGAACACTTAGCGAACTAAAAATAGACCCGCCATTTGATCCTATAACTCCTCTACTAGGTAGATATTGAGAAGACAAAAAATCACACTAAAATAAAGATATTTGTATCAGAATGTTCATTGCAGCCCAGTTCATAATTCCTAGGTCATGGAAGAAGCCCAAGTGCCCATAGACCCATGAATGGATCAATAAATTGTGGTGTATGTATACCATGGAATACTATGCAGCCATAAAGAAAGATGGAGACTTTACCTCCTTCATGTTTACATGGATGGAGCTGAAGAATATTCTTCTTAGCAAAGTATCTCAAGAATGGAAGAAAAAGTACCCAATGTACTCAACCCTATTATGAAACTAATTTATAGCTTTCATAGGAAAACTATAACCCAATTTTAGCCCAAAAATACAGGGAAAGGGGAGAGGGAGGGGAGGGGAGGGGAGGGAGGAGGATGGGTGGAGGGAAGGTGATTGTTGGGATCACGTCTATGGTTTATCCTATGGGGGTACATGTGAGTCTTTCTAAATGTAGAATATAAATGTCTTAACACAATAACTAAGAAAATGACATGAAGGCTATGTTAACCAGTTGGATGAAAGTATTTCAAACTGTATATAGAAACAATACACTGTACCCCATGATAGTATCAATGTACACAGCTATGATTTAAAAAAATAAAATAAAATAAAATTAGCATTGCTCTAACAAAAAAAGGGGGGGATTTTTTTCTGCTGTTCATTAATTAAGTGAAACAATTTTATTCTGGTACTTAGAGGTATAAAATCAGTAAGTGGTAGTAATTCTTCAAAGATAACCTTTAATTTTCTGTAGAAATTTTAGGAAATATAGCCAGGTAGAAAGAACTGAAAAAAAAAATTCACTTTTAATCCCAGTAACATTTTGGCAGTTTTTCCCTCTGGTATTTTTTCTTTGTATGCTATGTGTATACCTGAGCATTTGTGGGTTCTAAAGAGAGAGATCTCTCTATTGTTTCCAGCAGAGAAGTTTGAAAAAAAAATCTACAAGTGAAGTAGATTCTTCAACAAGGAAAATTGTATCAAGGAATCATAGGGAAATAATAATAGCTTCCATTGATGGAGTGCCTGTGGGCCACATATTGTATTCAGTACATATTATGAATTACTTCGGCAATCCTAACAGCAATATGAGGGAGTGGCCATTATTACTCTCATACCACAGATGAGTACCTGAGATCTATAGAGATGCTATGATTTGCCCACGTATGATTAGATGGAGGCCTACAGAAAGGGAGTAATAGGATAGCTAATCTCCTTCGACTAGAAGGAGAGTCGAGATTAGGAATGAGGGAGTGGCCATTATTACTCTCACACCACAGATGAGTACCTGAGATCTATAGAGATGCTATGATTTGCCCACATATGATTAGATGGAGGCCTACAGAAAGGGAGTAATAGGATAGCTAATCTCCTTCGACTAGAAGGAGAGTCGAGATTAGGAATTCAACTCTCCTGACTCTCAGTCCATTCATGCAAATTTTCCCTGCCTGATCTTAATGACATTAAACAAAAATAGTTGTGGGGAAACTTCCGAATAGTTCAGGTAATTCCTGAGTCATTCACACTCGTGAGATGAAGTCCACAAGGCCTAGCACTCAGCGGACACCAAATCATTGCAAACCGAATCTAAATGTCAGGCAGTACTTCTGTCAACAGAGACTAGTTCTGAGGAGCCTTATTCATAACAAACACCCCAGGACAGCTCTGAGCAGAAGTCCAAGTGATTCAGAATAAACAGTTCATGAAAGAAACTTTCACTTTCATTCGACTAATATTTACCAAGGGCCTACCACGGGCCAGGTACTGTTTCCGGTTCCAGGACATAACGGTGAACAACTCAGATAAAGTCTCAGTCCTCGTGAAGCTCACTCAGAAAGTAGGGTGATACTGACATCAGTGAACCATTAAACAGGACATTGCTGTTTTGAAGGAAAATAACTCAGCATAAAGAGGACAAAGACTGATAAGGGAGGATGCATTTTAGATAAGGAGGCTTGGGAAGGTCTTGGTGGTATGAGGATGTACGTGAGCAAGGAAGGAAGGAAGGAGTGTTTCAGGAGAGAGATGGTGAGGGGACCAGGGGAAGGAGGGGAAGCTTGGAGGAAATGAGGCCCCGGAGGTTGTCAGGGGCTAGGCCATTTGGGGCCTGTGCAGATCGTAAGAAGGGATCTGGACAGCGAGGTATGGTCAATATTACTTGAACAATTTTATCCACAGTGATAAGAAATTAGGCACAAACTTTGAGATTTTTTCATTTTCTTTCCTTTTTTTTTTTTTTTTCTTAATTTAGGGGCAGGGTTTAACTCTATTGCCTAAGCTGATATACTATACTATCTATACTATACTACACTATACTATCATGCCAATAGTATAGTATCATGATTGTAGCTCACTGCAGCCTTGAACTGCTGGGCTCCAGGGACCCTCCTGCCTCAGCTTCAGGAGTATCTGGGACTACAGGTGTGCTCTACCATGCCTGCTAATTTTTAAAAAAAAAATTTATAGATACAGGGTCTTGCTATGCTGCCCAGCTGGTCTCCAACTGTTGACCTCAAGTGATCCTCCCACCTGGCTTCCCAAAGTTCTGGAATTAACAGACATGAGTCACTAGCCAGCTTTTTCATTTTCTTTTTTCTTTTTTTTTTGAAACAGAGTCTCACTCTGTCACCCTTAGTAGAGTGCTGTGGATAGCTCACAGCAACCTCAAACTCCTAGGCTTAAGCAATTCTCTTGCCTCAGCCTCACAACGAACCTGGCTGTTTTTGTTGCAGTTGTCGTTGTTGTTTAGCTGGCCCAGGTCAGATTCGAACCCACCACCCTTGGTATATGTGGCTGGCTTCGTGACCACCATGCTATGGGAGATGAGCAACTTTTTCATTTTCTAACGAGCAGTTTGTACAGAAGTGTTTCAAACAATTTTCAACAGATTTTTCAGACTCTTGCAGGGGCTTGACTGACCGCCCCCTCCCCTCCCCAGGGAAATCCACTTTTCCTATCTCCACGGTGGAAGACACTTCCAGAGAACAATCAGGAAAGCTTATCATGTCACAGAATTTGGGCAGTGTAAGTCATGATTTTGAAACATGTTTTTAATAGTAGTTTTATGATGAAAACCATTGTGGAGACCAGTGACGATAAACTAAATATAAAAGGATAAAGCACTATTGATCTAGAATTAAGTACCGACAAAGAGACTCTCCCTAAAAGACTGGTTTGATAGCTAATTCTTTCTAGGACTATATTAATTCTAATATTAAAGGATAGTTCATTTAATTTCTAAAATAGTCTGAGGATCACATTATAAGACTTACAGTAATTGTCATGGTATATTTCAAGTTATATGAGAAGGTCTTTATTTTAATTGTTCTGTCCTATACTTTTTGGAACAAGATATCAAATTTTGGATTCAAGAGAGCCACTATACCTGTGGTCAAAATTTGTTTTATGGTTCTAATCCAGTTCAAACATTGAGGAACTGAATCCAATTAAACTTTTATTAGACTAGCCAATAAAAAAACTTTGAACTGCAAGCTGAAGTTCAAGCAGGTAGAAATGACTTCTCCTGAAGTCACCTTTATATGCTAACTTTAAAAGGATGAAAGCATCGATGGATTTTCTGTATGTCGCTTGCTCTATAAAGTCTTTCCTCTCTGTTCCCTGCCCTTCACAAAACACTCCCCTGACCCTCTCCTCCAAGTGTCTCTCACATCAGGGTGGAACCATCAACAGCCTTTCTCCTAGGCTCCCCGCTTGTGGGACTGTTTGGTCTGGCTCTGAGTCCCCAGCTCCTCAGACAGTGCCCAGATGGTGCTGATAGTACTCAATATCAGTGTTCATCCACTAAAAAGAATGAAGACAGATATAACTTTTTAAAATTTCAAAATAAGATTTATTAGATGGAAAAAATGAGGATTTAAGACCCTTCCTTTTGTATTTAAATAGATGCTTGGACATCAGTGAAGCTTTTATCAGTACAGATATGTTCTTTTGAAACAAATTCTGTATGGTATGTATTTGGGTTTAAACTATATTTATTCTAAAATTATTTAATTTTATAAAGAAATACTTATTAAAAGAAATGCCCCCCACAGATTAGATTTGGGGTATAAACAAAAGGACAGACGTATAGTGACTTCTAATTTTCTAGCTTGAGCAACTGTAAGGCTTGGAGAGAAGTTGGCTGATGGGGGATACAATGGCCAGGACCCAGTCTGGAGACAGATGGAGAGGAGTTCGTTTGGGGGAATGTTGAGTTCAGGGCCAGCTGTTAGGTAGGAGCTCTTTCTTCTGCATTTTAAAATACACAATGAATGTCATACTTAATTATATTTGAAAAGATATCAGGAGGGGAGGGGGCAATGCGGCTACGTTAAAAGATAAATCTAGTTGGCAGTCCTCCTATAGTAAACTGAATGTAGAAAGATATGATTCTAGGTATGCTGATTACTACCTACCTCAAATCAGAGAATTTCCATGCTGACCCTTGGTCTTGACCTCAGTGTTCTATCCACTCAATACCAGTCACTACGAAATTTAAATCTCCAGTCTCAACCCTCCTTTTTTTTTTTTTTT
>NW_003852426.1:10252966-10272275 GCF_000181295.1 Otolemur garnettii
GAACTTCTTTCTGGGCTCAGCTCCCCGTCTTTGACTTCATAGATTCTGATTCCAACCAGTTTTTCTTCCTTTGTTCAGGAGCCTCTGACCAGGGTTGCTACCAGTCGGCCATCTTCCCAGAATTCCTCCTCAACCCTCCTTTAAGGTTCCCTAATTCAACCTGCACATTGTATATTCCTCCATGTAAAAACCTTAGCACTTCTTACCCTTCCTTCTCCAACTTGTCCACCTCCTGACAACCTGTTTTAAAGCTGTTCGTTTTACTACTCTCCCTTCTTTACCTCTTTTACGTTTATTACATCACTTCTACTTATTCTTCCTTGAGAAGGTCTCTCAGAATTTTCTTTTCTTTTCCATCCTTATTGTTACCAGTCAAGTCTTTTCCCTCATTCTCATACTCAGCCTGATTACACTATCTTCTGATTTCTTACTCCAGCCAGTCCTGTCCCTTTCTATGAGGTGGCAATCCTACAGTAATCAAGTAAGTTCTTTCATGGCCACTCTACTAAAATTATAACTCTGGGTTCATTCTTTTCCCACTTTTCTGCTATCTGAAATGCTTTACATTTTAGTTAATTTATTTTGTGCATTATCTTTCTCCCCACAAGAATATAAGTTCCATGAGGTCAAGGACATTATTTTGTTCATGCCTATATTTCTAGTACCTTGAACAGTTCTAGCACAAAGAGAGAGAGTACAATAACATTTACTGAATGAATGAATCAAATGAATGAACTCTCAAACCACAATAAGTATCCTAGTCACAATTAAATAAAATGCTAGTGCTTCTATGTAGGGTTTAATAACAAATTACAAGGTCACCATTTATCTTTCTAATCCTATTCTATAATTGCTCGGTTAGAACTTCAGCATCCTGCCAGGCCAGTTCATATCCTTATTAGTTGGTGCTTGCTGTATGCAATGCAAGCCCCCATGCTGGTCTCCTGGTATTCTCCACCCTGCCCACTGCACCCACCCTCATTCTCTTTCAGCACCTTGGGTAGAATGGCACTTTCTTCCTCTTGACATTCAGCTTACTCCAGGGGTGAAGGCTGCAGTGACTTCCCTATTTCTGAATTCCTACACAATGATTTAGCTTTTTCTTATCATAGTTAATAGTGTTGTAAACCATAGATAATATACTGATGCTAAATTTAAAATCATAGAGCTGAAAAGAGCACGTAAATATCATCTATCTATTTCAACTCTTTCACTTTACACATAAGGGAACTTGAATCTAGAGACCCACTAAAAATCTAATATGGGTAGGACTGGAACTAGAATTAAAGTTTAAAATCCTTGGTGTTCACTTATTATTTTCACTAATATATTTTCTTGTTCTCTTTCTCTATGTATACGTATGTATATAATCTATGTACATAAACATGTGTGTGTATAAGTGTTCCTCAATAAAATTCTAACTCTCTGGAATTGCTTTTTGTATCCTATAACCTTGAGCCCCCCAAAGCACCTACTATAATGATTAGCATTTAATAGGTGCCTAATGAATTCAGTGTCAAGGATTAATTGACTTGCATGAAGGGTTTTTTTGTTGTTGTTATTAGAAAAGGACCTAGATGTTTGTAGGTATCCAGATACTCTGGGCAAACTCAAGTGAATGAGATCTGATTCAATTCATCTCAGAAGCAAACTGCTGCTATACAGAGACTATTCCACTCACTCTGACTTGGGTCAGGACGTAATGCCTCCATCCTAGTTAAAGGCCTACAGCAGGGATTTTTAACCAGTGTGTTGTGGCACACTGGTGTGCCATGACAGGATGTTAGGTGTGTCATGAGAATTTTTAAAGATCATTAAATTATTTCCAAAAGAATTTCAAAACACAGTATATTCTTTTTTTTCACTCTCTCTCTCTCTCTTTTGATTAACATACTTTAAGTTGCTATGGAAGTTTACTATAAGTTCAAGTGTGCTGTGAGATTAAAAAAAAGGTTGGAAAAACACTGTGCTACAGGCTTACTGTTTTACCAGGGAAACAATGATGTATGTGTTTAGAGAATCATTCACAATCAAATCTTCACCCAAGAAGTTCTGTATAAACATTAACTTGGCTATAAGACTTTATCCAGCTGTCTCTTTTCAAACTTACCCAGGCAAAAAAAAAGTTGTAAACTAAAAATATCACAATAACTGAAGGCTGACATCTAAAATCCTCTTCAATTAAAGCATCCAAGTCTGTGCAACAAATATTTACATTAAGTACTGAAATGCTGGGAAATGGCTCAAAAAATTTAATAGGGCTAGATATTAACAGACCTCTCTAAATTGCCCGGTGCATTGTGCATAGAATATCATATCAACTAAATATCTGCTTTCTGACATTCTTCAGAGAATGTCTGATAGGAATGTCTTTATGCCCTTCCAGTCAACATAAGTCCAGGACAGAGAAATGACCAAGAGCAAGAGCAATTCTGCCACTCTGTCCTGCCAAGCTGTGGGACTCCTCCTCTCTGCAACATCACTATTCCCCACCACCTGCAGTGTGTGTACGGTGGAAGGAAAGAAGTGGATTTACTTTCCTCAGTAATTGTCTAGGGGCCCAAGAAGACAAAGAATTAATGCCATATTAGGGGCAAAATTTAATTTACTTCTGTTACAGTAAAATGAAGACTTAAATCTGTTGAAATTTAGGTTGTACTGACTGATATTCAGTCTAATAATGGAAAACAACAATATAACAGAAACAATAAGAACAAAACACATTAACGGAACGTTCCACACTGTCAGTGTGAACAAGTACCCAATTTACTGCACTGTTGAGAAACCCTGTGCTCTGCTTTGGCAGAGTGGAGGTGGCTTGTGACATTTGTTCTCTCTGTTGATCAGTTATCACCCATAAGACACAATGTTATACACATGGCACACTTCTCTTGTGGGAGCTACTGGAGTTTATTTAGTAGCACACGAACTGTTTTACATGATTCCTGAGCTCAAAAGTAATCATTACTGTCTCTGCATTCTCCTTATGTTTCGTTTCTATCTTCTCACAATGCTTACATATTTCATTATATATTTCAGCATCATCTGTCTGTCATCACCACTACATGGTGAGCTTCTTGAGAGCAGTATTTAGGTTTTGCTCGTATTTGTGTTTCTCTCAGGGCCTAACTTAGAGTGTGAATCCTAAATAAATAATAGATATTGAATGAATGAACTACACAAAAGAGCTGGTGACAACCCAATATACTGTCCATATAGTATTCATTCAGATTAACATTGGTTTTAATATATTTGCTATCTATTGGCCCAAAGAAACCAACCCATGATGTAAAAGTTCTTCAGTATTTTGATCTATTGTCACAATTTTATTTCCCTTCATTATACCCCCTAAATTCCCATGAATGGAAAATTTGATTGTTATTTCAATAACTTTTAAACAGAAAAATTTACTTATGGAATAAATGGCAAGTTCGTATAAAATGTATAATGTAAATGCTATCAATATGAAGTATTATAAAGAAGATCTAAAATACACTCATTCTTGGTACTTCTCATACTTTTTGCATCTTTCTTTTTGCTAAAGTACAACCTGTAGTGTAGTTCTTTGATGAAAAGATCTAGAGTGGTAACTTTTCATCTCAAAATTTGTATGTCTGCAAAATGCCTTTATTTCATCTTCACATTTGAAGATGAATTTGGCTAGGTACAGAAAAAAATACATTTAAAGTACTTTTTGTTTTATTTTATATTTTAGTATCAGATGTTCTTATTTCCAAAGTGGCTGATGAGAAGTCTGTTCTTTGACTTTTAGCAATTTTCTTCCCTCTCTGGTAAAATTTAGGATTCTTTTCTATGTTTTAAAGTTCTAAAAATTTTTTACAATGTGACATATGGCTTAGCACTTGGTAATCTTTTCATTCTGAAGTCACGCATCCTTTTAATACTGATAGAAAAGTTTTAGATATTATTTTTTCAACAATTATCTCCATTGAATTATCTCTATTTTTTCCCCCACCAACTCCTATTCATTAGATATTGGTAAATCTTGAGCTATTTCCCATAACCCTTTTCTCTTAAACTTTCTATCTCTTTATTCTTTTACATTAGGGAAGAGTTCCATAACCCTGATCTTCCTTACTCACTATTCTGCTATTGAGCCATATATTAAATTCTTAATGATAATTAAATGTTCCATATCCAAGATTTCCTCTTGATTTTGTTTAAAAAAAAGAAAACGACCCATTCTTGTTTCATGGATGTAATGCTACATACATTTTATTTCTCTAAAGAGAAAGGTGGTGCCTGTGGCTCTAAGGAATAGGATGCCGGCCCATATGCTGGAGGTGGCGGGTTCAAACCCAGCCCCGGCCAAAAACTGCAACAAAAAAAAAAAAAAAAGAAAGAAAGAAAAGAAATTAACCACTCTTTTTGTAATGTTTGGTTCTAGGGCCCTGCAAGTTGTCAGTTCTTCCTGTTTCTGTCTTTCTCAGACTTTTGGCAGACCTTATATTTCTATTCCTACCATTCCTGACTGTGAGCTCATCTTTCCTAAGCTCTCGGGTATCTTAGCTGGGGCAGCCAGACTTGGACGAGGGCCTGCAGGCACTTGTGTTCCTGGCTGTCTTCTGTAAGGTCAGGATGGGCAGAGTGCAGACTGCAGTTTCAGAGCTTATCTAGTTCCTGTCAGCTACCTGGGGCCATTCCCTGTTTCTCCCTCCTCAGCACCAGAAAAAGAGGAATGCCCAGGGCTCCACAGGGCCAACTGCATACACCCACTAGGACTGCTCTATGTAATTCTCGGCTGTTCCAGCCCTCTCCCATTGTAGGGGCCAGGAGACACGGGGCCACCATCGTGCTGTACCAGCGTCTCGGTCTATCCTTTCCTCCCACCTATCTCAACCTTCACCGTTCAGTCTCTCAGGAAATCCTTCAGTGTCCAGGCCATTGATAAGTCTGCTCTTGTTACTAGTTATGGCAAGAGATTTGTATGTTTCTCTATCAGTTTCCTCATCAGTTCTATGATTCTCTAGATTTGGAGCAGCAGAGGGAACCTGCAGCATACACTTACTCAGCCCAACATCTGAAACCACCACATTTAGAATTTATCTTAAACTGAGCCTCCTGAGCAACATTCAGGCTACGTAGGAATTAAAAAAAAATCACTGGCGCTTAGCACACTGCATTCCCAGGCTTCTTTAACTACCGGCTTCTGTCAGCCAATGGGAGGCACTGACGGGAGCCAAGGATGCCCCCGGGATGATGTCTTAAACAGCACCTGCCAGTGGCTCCTCGGTGGCCTCACCTCCTGTTCGGCAGCGTTCCTTAAGGTCCAGCTCTTGCTGGTCACTGCAGATCACAGATTTTGGTAACATTACCTTCTCCTGGGGTCCCTGCAGTCCTATGGGTTGGAGTTCCTGCTGTTACTCAACTCTGGACTACTTCATCATTTCCTGTTTACCTTCTTAGCAATGCTATCTTCTGTGCAATTTCTTATATTAAATTCTTTCTGTTGAAAGGCCTAGAGTGGTTTTGTTTTCTTGGCTAGATCCTGACTTGTGGATCAAAATTCTGAAGAAGTTTTCTAAGATAATAATTGGAAATTTCTTTCTTGGAAGGGAAAGGAAAAACACAGTGAAGAAAATCTCAGCTTTGTAAGATCTCAATATCTAAGATAACCCAACTTATTTAAAGAAGTGACAGGAAATTGTTTTAAATGTGAATTTTCAGACATATATCCTCCTTAACTGCAAATATGCCACAAAGTAGTTTTGCAAGGAAAGCCTTAGAGCAGCAGTTCTCAACCTATGGGTCACAACCCAGAGGAAATGTATTAAAGGGCATGGCATTCGGAAGGTTGAAAGCCACTGCCTTAGAGGCCTATCATGCTATTAAACAGGTTTCTAGAATTAGGAAACACTATCTGGTAGGAGTGAAAACTCAGACCATAACAGAAACCTTGTGTGAGGCTTCCCAAGCTTTAGACCCACTCCAGAACCACTGTGAAATAGTTTTAGGAAACTTGTACTACTTTTACCATCTCTCGTTTACCATTTTTCTCTGTGGAGAGAAGCTTAGGTGAAATGGTAGGATATCTTTATGTAGCTTTTTTCTTACTTAGAAATAGAGAATGCCACTGCCCTCTAGCCTAGTGCATTATTACCACTCCACGAATGCTTACTAAATAGCACAGAAATGACAAGAAAGCCCATCACAGTGGCTTGTGATCAGAGAGAGGAGAGCCACATTGTGGCACCAATATGCCATATGGCTACAAAGCTAAGGGCTCTGAAAGACGCTGCACTTGCACAAAGCCCTGAATACCTGCTTTCATGCCCAGTTCCAGTGTTTGAGCTGTAATACATGGGCCATCTATTTATTAAAGGAGAAAGCTTACTTTGGCATGGGATAAATTGGTGCTTGCAGTAAGATGCTGTTTAATACAAAGGATGTTTCTTGAATTCCTTTCAGATCTGAGCTCCACCGCTTAACAGTGCTTGGTGTGTGTGTGTTTTAAAATTGCATGACTATTATACAATCCCTTTTATTCAGCTGGCATGAGAAGGATATTCCCATCCTCTTTATGTTCTGTTCTTTACTTCCTCCTCCAAGCTGAGGCGGCAAAAACACTGCCAGCCTTATCCAGCTTTTCATGGAAAGCCGCCACTCTTAACTGGCGCCTAAATGCAATTTCAGACTGTCCCAGGGGAACTTTATGCTTTGAGGTGAATTCATAACGTTAAGGCCAACAAAGAAGTTAACATAAACTTTCGCTGTTAAAAAGAAAGAAAAAGTCTGCAGGCTTACTGAAGGAGCTCTGCTTCTGTGAGTGCCTCTGTCCTCTGTTCCCCAGTCACAATGGCCAGTTCATCCTTCAGCTCCTGGATTTCCTTTTGTAGCCGGATAATCATCTACAAATGGGGAGGAGGCAGAGGAAATGTCAGCTTCACATTAAGGTGAATTTGGCAGCAGAGAACATAAATCTCTTGGAATAATTTTAAAGACACAAAAATGTATGATGATATAAAAAGCTAATATACCTACCAGCCAGCTTTGTTAAATCTTAATATTTTGTCAAAATTGTTCTAGAAAACTGCTCTTGTTCTAGAAAACCACATCTATCTTTATTTGCAGACAATTGTATTGCTTACATAGACATTCAAATAACAAATAAAACATTACTGATGTAACAGGATCCCCCTTTTCCTATACCCCTCCCTGCCTTCCTGGCGGGATCGCTGCACTGCATTTAACGGGTATCATTTCTGCACATGTTTTCATATATTTGCTCCATATGTATGAGTGTACCATAAATAACGTATGGGATCACTTTTGCATTCCTTAAATTTTATGTAAATGTTACATTACAGCATGTAATTGCAACATGTTTTTCCCCCTTCACATTATGTTTTTAAACTTACAGTGCTTCATGTGGCTCTACTTCATTAATTTTCATGGGTATATAGTATTTCAGTAAAGGAATGTATGCATATGTTTGCTTATGTTTTTTGTTGGTGCATATTTAGGTTTTTTGCTTTTGTTATTGCAGTGTTGCTGTGAACGTCATGAATCTCTTTGGACACACCTGTGAGTTTCTCTACAGGTGCACTTGGAACCAGGATTTCCATGCATCTCGACTTTGCTACATATTATCAAACAGCTCTTCAGAGCAGTTGTGCAAATGCACATTCCGGTCAGCTTTATATGGAAATTTTTGTTTCCCCACATTTTTGTCACTATGTAATATTGACAGATACCTTAACTTTGCCAATCTGGTAGGTATGTAATGATATATCATTTTAATTCTAATTTATATTTTTGTGATTATTAGTGTGGCTGGTCATCTTTGCACATATACATATATACACATAGATATACATGTGCAATTTGGGTTCTTTCACCTGAGAACTATTTATTCATTCTTGCTCATGTTTCAAATGACTTTCTTTTCCTTATTGATTTGTAGGCTTCTTTATGTATTCTAGATGTGTCTTTTTTGTTCATTTTTATGTAATGCATCTGTTTTATCCCCAATATATGTCATGTTTTTCACTCTGTGGTGTTCTTTTTGTTAAAACAAAGTTCTGAATTTTCATAGAATCTAAATAGCAACTTCTTTCAGTAAGTGTTGTAATTCTATGTTTTCTTAAAGAAGCCATTAGCAATATACTCCTACATGACCTTTTTAAAGCTTTGATTTTCACATTTAGGTGGGTTTTATTTTGTGTGAAATAGTAATTAAATTTAAATTTATTTTTTATATGGCTACCCATGCACGATTTGCTATTATATTATATAACATGTTTACTCATATAAATGTGTCTGTTATTGGGCTATTGAAAAACATTTGCCTATTTGACTGTAAGTGTGGCAATACCACACTATTTTAGTTACTATAGTTTGAGAAATGTAGGCATCTGCATAAGACAAACACCTGCCATTTTATTCTTTTTCCAAAATAGACTTGACTATTCTTGGACATTTGCTTTTCCATACAAATTTTAGACCCAGCTTCTCAAATTCTACCAAAAACCCTTCTCAAATTTTAACTGAGATTGTATTTAATGAAAAAGCTACTTTGGTAAGGCTTATCAAATTAATGGTATTAAATCATTCTATCCATAAACATGGTATCTCTTGCCACAGATTCCTTTTTCTAAAGATTTATGTTTGTCTCAGTAAGTATCTTATATATCCTCAATTATATTTTATACCAGGTATTTAAGGGTTATGTTGATATTGTAAATGGAATTTCCATAAAATTATATTTTCTCATTATTGGCTTCTGGTGTGTAGGAAAGCAATTCATTTTTATGTGTAGATTATGTAACAAATGATTTTCTGAAATTTTTTCGGTTCTGTTGATCATTAAATACTCTTGGATGCGCCATATAAGCAATAAAATTGTCTGTAAGTAATGATGTTTTTATTCTTTTCTATTTCTCATACATTTTATTTCTTGTTATTATCTCATTGTCCTAACTGCAATTTCCAAGTATAATTCCTAAGACATTCTTGTTTTCATCCCTTCTAACATTTCACCTTTAAAATGATGTTAACTATCATTTGTGGTCAATATCCTTAAAAGATTTAAAGATGTTCAGATTTAGAGATGATGAATTTTTTCAAAGTATGGAGGTTTAATGTTCTTAAATACTTTTCCTGCAACTAATGATGAGAGTATATAAATTTTCTCTTATAAACTATGAATGTGATAAATCATCTTAATTTGTAAGATTACTTTTTTAGTATGAACTATTTCAGGTGTACAAAATGGTATAAAAAATACCTTGTATCCATTACTTAGCTTATGTGGACACCATGTATCCACTACTTAAGAAATGAAACATTACACACCCTTCTGAAACCCTCACCCCATATGGCTTTCCCTAAATGAACTTAAATTATGTTATTCTAAATTTGGTTTTTATTTTTCTCATTTTCTTGACTACACATTGATATGTTTTCTAGTGATGAATTATCCTTAAATTCCCACAATGAGCCCAACGAGGTCATGATATCACATAACTTATGATCATAATATAAAGTTCCCGAAACAAAAGTTAGAAGACCGAATTCAGCTTTTATTTATTCTTGAATATTTGGCATTACTGGTTTTTGTTTTTAAAGGAAAACTACAGGGTCTAGCCATTTTCTCTTGCTTCCTTGTCTCCCCCTGACCCCCTTGCCACCTGCACGCCCCTTCCCTTCCTTCCCACTCCTTTCTCTCCTTCGGTATCTTTGCTCATTTCCCAGCTTCTTTGCTTGGAAGTTTTCTGACTAAGGCAGTTGTAAAATTTGAACTTCAAACCCATGTGAAGAAGAAACTAGGGTTTCAAATTTTTATAGAAACTATTTTTTTGTTGGACCTAGAGTCTAACCTAAGGCAGACGAGCTTCCCTAACATCTCCCAATGCCAGTAGCTATCGTTTTGGTTTTTGTTTTTTCCCTGGTGCCGCCTTTCGCTGGTTTATGTTGAGGAGAGGAGAAGATATCTTACGTTCAGTACCCATCTCACAAAGCCCCAGGCCTTTGACTTCTATGCCTCTGTTAAAGTTCTACCCCTCCACTTCTAGACAACTACAGTCTCAGCTTTGTTTCTGGGCCCACGAGAATTCTCTTACTTCCTTTCAACCTCAGATATGTATTTCAAAGATGCTTATAAAATTTTATAGAGGTGACTTTCAAGTTATCCGAACCACATCAGTAGGCCTAGAAATTACGAAAAATATGATACGGAGTATCGTGAACGTGTCAGTGACCCTAGACTTTTATTTATATGTGGGTTTTATTTGCTTCTTTCCAAAAACATTTTCAGTATTATCAAGCTACAAAGAATAAAAATCCTGAGACAAGAACTTTGTGAGTAATTCATTGTTACCCTCTTGTACTAAATAAATGCCATGTTTCTACTTACTAAGGCTTTTAGAGTCAAATCTTATATCAAATTATTTTTCTATCTTATTGAATAGAAATCTCAAAACTAAGCCAAATTTTCATGGTTTTGAGATTAGTATAGTCACACCTCATCATCAAATTTTTGCAGGAACTCTGGAATTAAAGCCATCCTTAGAAGATTTTGGCCCATGCCCAGTTACCACAGACTCTGGCCTTGTTCACAGGTCTTTAATCACCTTGTCTCCCTAAGGTACCAATGCTTATAAAGAAAGCAAGGCTCTCCTTGGTGATATTGATCAGAAAGGGCTGGCTTCACGCTTGCCATTAAATTTTAAGAGTGAGACATAGGGAATCCCTAACCACGTTTTTGTCTTGGGTGGTTTGTAGCATAAATTCTCAATCATCACTTGTGTTTCAGACAAGCTCCATACATGAAATAAGGAACAGTAATGTCAGTTTTTAGAAGCAATTACAAAAGAGACCAGGAAATGACACTTGTCAGTTACCAGGTTATTCTGCACCAGGAAGACCTCAACATTCGATGATCAGCTCTGGGTTTCTCTTTCCTTTAAATCACTCATAGACTTACATCAAACATATGATAACATTCACTTTTTTCCAAATTCTTCAAGTTCTTTCAAAGAAAAGTCACTCTAGCCAAATTTAAAGAAAAAATCCTTCCGTGTCTAATACGTTTATTTTCCTTAAATTATGGATTAATTTTTGTCTTTAAGCTAATTGCTTCGTTACTATCTTCATCACTCTTCACAGCAATGCCACAGGGTTGATGGAGGGGCAAGGACAGCAAAAAGCCACATCTGGGGAGTTCAATCCCACTTTACTGTCCTTCACAGTCCATTTCCTGTTTCCTGTTGGAGTGCTGTGTGATGCTGGTGTCTGACCAGAACCTTTACTGGAAAGGGCCTGCCTCACCCACTGGTTTCTCTCCGGGAGAGAAGCGCTGCTGCCTGTGGTGAGCAGGATAAACAGAAAGCCTTTCCTGCTGTCTTTCAAGGGGAAGGTTCCAGGGGTGAAAGGGTAAACAATCAAGAGGAAGTAATTAATATGGATAACAATGATTCTGAATTTGAGAAATTCTAAATGAAACCCTGTTGGTAAGATTTCACATCTTTTTTTATTATTAATTTCTATAACAGCTTATTTTCTAGAGACATAAGAAAAGCTGAGTGATGTGAAAAATAACAATCTCAATTATAGAATTTTACAAAATTAACATATTTTATTCTAGCATTGTGAGTGCTGGAATGAGTTGATTTAGTGTTGCATTTCATTTATAGAAAACTAACAAAACAGAAAAAAGAGAAAAGATCTGCATTGATAATGACTAGCTGATTCACATAAGGGTAAATTTATTTTCTTAGAAAAGGTGCTTTGATTAAGTTATATTAATTGTTAAAAAACTAGAGGGTTGGCAATTGTTCCATGGATCAAACCCATAATTGAGTTTTGTTTTGTTTTGTTTTGTTTTAGATAGAATCTCACTCTGTTGTCCAGGCTAGCATGCCTATGGCATCAGCCTAACTCACAGCAACTTCAAACTCCTAGGCTTAGTGTTTCCTGCCGTTACAGGGGCCCACCACAATGCCTAGCTAATTTTTCTAGTTTCTGTAGAGGTAGCATCTAACTCTTGTTAATGATGGTTTTGAACTCCTAAGCTCAAAGGACCTTCCCGCCTCAGCCTCCCAGAGTGCTAGGATTATAGGTATGAGCCACAGTGCCTGGCCCCCATAATTGATTTTTAAAATCTCTAGAGTAAGTAACAGAACAGTTATACAAAATACGGTTTTCTTTATGAACCATTAGCTTTATTTATAAGCTTTGTTTATAAGCTTTGTATAAAAGATGGCCAATTATTGTCTCTAGAAAATTAAACTGATGTATTTTGAAGTGCTAGCTCCCACATATAAATATATTAATAACTGATACGATTCTGCAGATTGAGTGCTCCAGACACCCTACACATCTGCCTCATGAAGCAATGGGGGAACTACAGGTAAAAAGAGTCCGGGCTCTTAAAAGGCTGTCGGGGTTTGACGTCACTGCAGTGACTCTGAGCCAGAGTTAACATCTTTGTGTCTCAGTTTTGTCATCTGTAAAGTGACAGAAACAGCATCTACTCACAAAGTTTTTTTGAAAATTAAATGAGTTACTACATTTCTAGCACTGAGAATACTGCCTGGTACGGAGAAAGTGCCTCTGCACGTGTTGGCTGACCTTTGGTATACTTTGGATTTTGTTAATATAATCAGTTAAAGTTGCTCACCAGTCTGGGATCAATTTCTTCATTAAGAACAGCTTCATTCTTTATTAGTGCCACTCGTTGTGCAAATCTGCAGGTAGATATAGACTCCTAAGAAAGAAAAATAACTTCTGAAAATACAGTAGAACCTCCATAGTAGACCACCTCCCTATACTGAGCACCTCCTTAAGTTGACCTAATTCTCACAGACTGGACATGCACCACATCTATGTATCAGTACAGCAGGCTAATTCCTTACATCAACCACCTCCATATGTTGACCAGTTTGTTACGTTCCTTGGGAGGTCAGCTTACAGAGGTTCTATTATATAATGGTGCAGATAGATACTTCTCTCTAAATAAAACAATTTTTATTCACAGGAAATAAAAGATGTACACCTAAACAGTGATGTATTTAAAAAAATAGAATGAAGACAAATGCCTCCAAACGAAGCTTGGACATTATTTTTTAATCAAGATTTTGCTTTGGCTTAATAAAACAGCCAATGCCAAAAAAATTGGAGGTCCTAATCTTAAGTGGCAACTGGTACATAGTGTAAGTTTCCAACTATTGATCTGTTTAACTAAAATTATGTACAAGGTCTGACAATTATGTTCACACACTTGCCACCATGCACTTATATTGGCAGCACCATAAGTAACCCCATAAGGGTTCATAACCTTGGTGTATCAGTGTCTCACAGCTGGGTTCTTGTCCACGTGTGGCGGTGTCTTGCTGAGTGGTGTTCATTACTGTTGTGTTTTTGTGTGACATTGTGCAATGTTAGAGCTAGAATTAGAGCAATAAATATACATTAAATTTCTTGTTCAGTGTGGCAAGAGTAGAAATTAGGGACATGTTACTCCAAGTTTATGGGGATAATGTCCAGTGGCATTAAATGTATTAAATGTTTCTCTGGGGGGAGAGAAAGCATCACTGATGAAGAGAGGTCAGGGCAGCCAGTAACAGGCAGAACTGATGAAAACACTGCGAACATTCTATGACTTGTTCATTAAAATCACTGGCTGACTGTAACATTGATAGAGAAACAAGAAAACCTTAAGTGAAAATCTTGGCATAACAAAGGTGTGTGCAAAAATGGGCTCTTGCATCACAACAGTGCACCAACTTACACAGCAATGTCTGTGAGGGAGTTTTTAGGCAGTAAACAAATAGTAACTATATGGGAACATCCGCCCTACTCACCTGATCTGGCCCCCAATGACTATTTGGGAAATATTGAAAGAAGGATATTTTGATGACTTTCAGGACATCAAGGGTAATACAAAAACAGTTCTGATAGTGGTTCCAGAGAGAGTTCCAAAATTGCTCTGAAGGGTGAACTAAGAGGGGAACCCTTCAAAGGCATTTGTAGTGATATTCAGCAGTGAAGTATGTAGCAGTTTTTCTAGTGAATTTAATTATCTGACCTCATATATAAATCATAAATATAGTGGGTACTATAATCCACGAATATGAAATACTATAAAATAAATATTCATAATAGACCAAAAAGGAAGGCTTTTCGAGGTGTCTTAGCATTGAAAGCTTGGCCTTGTTCTGAGAACTTTCCTACCACTTTTTCCTCTTTTGGAGCATGTCTGGATCCCCAACACTAAACTGAAATACACAGAACATCTGCTGGCTCTGCAGAAACTCATTCAGTGGCTCACCCGGCTGAAGCAATCTGGTGTCACATCCACAGACATTCTAGGAACATAGGTCAGAGATATCTCCCAGGTATCCAGATCTTAGTAATCAGACCAAACTGAGCAAGAGGCTGAAGGGCTGTCTCTGTCATTTCTCAGAGTCAGGTAGCTAACACAGCAGCAGGCCTTCCAGAATTTGTGTCTAAGGCTTCTTCAAACTGTCCTGGGCTATGTGAAGTCAGTTCTCCACTGGGGTCATAATGATACTGGCAACTAACCCAAAGCTGTGAACTCTGTAAGGCATTGACTTCTAAAGGCATATGTCAACCCAGCTGAGCAAATAGAAACCCACCCAGGACCTCAACTCCAACTCATGAACTAGCAGTAAAATCTAGATTAAGAGCTCCAGAAAGCAAAACCCAACATACATCAATATTCCTTTTCTCTAATGAGAGTGTTGCAATCATAGTTGTCATGCAGTTCCCTCCCAAACTGTCTCGTAGGACGCTGGTCATCATGGAGTTCCTGTAAGGAATGTGTGAACGGTGCTTTTCTGAAAGGGCAATGATAACCTGCAGCAAAACAGAAAAATAATGGCATTAACTTAGTAGAAAATACATACTCGACAAACAACTAAGCTCCAACAGCAAGAAAAATGAAGAAAGAAATAATAACTAAATGCAGGAGGACACTCAAAACATGTGCACAGGATAAACAGCTTAGCAACATTTGATACAAAAGTGGTAAGTGCAGCATAAATGTAGCATTGTGAACTCTGTAATGGCAGATGAAATAACGTGTAGAATTGGATACACTATTATTCTGTTTTCAGTTGTTGAATAATTTATATAAAAACACAAGAATAAATCACGCCTCATTACTTGAATTCTAACAAACTGGACAATGTGCCCTGCCTCCAAGGTCGAAGAGGAAGAAGAATAGAGGAGAACTGTGGTAAGAAGGATAGTGGTTGAGACCCCAGGTTCTGGGGCAAGGCTGTCTGGGAGCATGTTCTGGTCTCACCAGGGCACGTCACACAACATCACTGCCTCAGTCTCCTTATCTATGAAATAGAGATAAGAACAGCACCTCCCTCACACATACTTGAGATGATTAGAAGAGTTAAAATGTGTAAATTACTTTGAGCAGTACCCCCACATCCTGTTTGCTATGGCCGTGAGTGATGGGGCAGTTCACCTTTATATTAGAGTGTGGCTTGCTCATCTGACTCTCAATGAGTTTCTTAGGTACTTAATAGGAAACTACTAGAGAGATGGATGGCCAGTGGATAAAAAGCTGCTGGGCTCGTCCTAGAGAGAATCACCAGGGCTCAGGGTTATCCCAGACAGATAAATCCAGTGCTAGGATGTCCATAGCAAAGAAGAAAGCATCAGTTACCCACCAAGCATGTCATCAAGGGCATTACCAGATTCTGGCCCCAGAAAATACCTCTGTCAACACTTGCCATTGTTCCCCCTCCCTCCCAGGTCCTAATTTCCATCACCAGAATTCTTTCACTCCTTTGGTTTACAATACAAGATGGGACCACTGTTTTCTGAAAGTCATTTTGAAGAAAGCACACAGCTATACCACTAGTCTCATTTTAAATTCATGATCACCAATATTACTATAATCCAGCTAATCTGAAATCTTTCTCTCAAAAACCACTTTTCCACTTTCAGAAATGAGCCCTGACTCTGCTTTTCATTCAAACCTCTATCCACCCTCTCTTCCTCTTACCAATTTCCATTTTAGCTGATGGCTACACTTCTACCAGATACAAGCAACTGACCAGAACTGCCTGTGCCTGTGTCACCAAATCCCTTGTCCACTCTGCTGTCCATGTTGCTACTGTCCGCTCCAGTCTAAGGCCAGCTCTCCACCCACTCCCTCTTCTGCTCTCACTTACTTTGCCCCTACAATTATCTCCTCTCTCCTCCACATTAATTTCTCTCTCAGCTGGGCAATTCCCATTCTGCACGCCCACTATAGCACTTAACTAAGGTGGCTCTTGCCAAGGTCATCAGCAACCTCCATTGTACCAAAAGCATTGACTGCCATCTTATTAGACTTCTGAGTTGGATAAGCACTCAACTTAGGTACTCATTGCCGACGCTGGAAATTACCTTATTCACTTGGTAATTGGAATACCACAATTTCCTGGTTTTCAACTTTCCCCCAAACTAGTTAATGAATATTTCCTTTTATTTTTCACAAATTATACATATTGGATTATCCAGGGAAAGCCCTTGTGAGTAAATAAAATTTAAGCAAAGATATGAATGATGAGAAGTGGGAAGGTGTATGAAAATCTGGGGTAAGAGCATTCTGAGTAAAAGGAACAGCAAGTTCAAAGGCTCTGATGTGGGAACAAGCTTGTCATGTTGGACCAATAGTAAGAAGGCCACCATAGGCAAGGGGAACATTACAGGACGTGAGGTCAGACAGGCAGACAAGGAGCCGGGTTACTGTACTAAGCGTACTGGGAAGCATGTGGAAGGTTCTGAGTAGGAGAATGACTTGATGTAATGTAACATTTTATAAAGATTCCTCCGGCTGCTATATGGAGAACAGATCATGGAAGGGCAAAAGTAGAAGCAGGGAGGCTAATTCGAAGCCGTACACAGTTGTCCAAGTAAGGAATCACAGAGGCTTGAACTGGAGTAGTGGTAAGAAGAGGTGGTAAGAAGTGGTCCAATTCTTGGTAAGTTATGTAGGTAAACACAATAGAAAACGCTGAAGGATTGGGTACTGGGGGAGAGGGTAAACGGCCTGAGCAAGGAGGGACATGGTAGGACCATTGATAATGACGTGTAAGGGCCAGCAAAGAATCAGGCTTGGATGCAGAAAAGGGAGAAAATCAAGAATGGAACTCCTGACAGACATGTAGAGTTGTCAAGGAGAAACTCCGAGAAGATTGATGGCATAAACTGGAAACACACAGGATACAGATGCATATAAAAGCCGGGGGAGGGACTGGGGTTACAGAGAGAGAGAGTGTAGATAAAAGAGGATGGAGAACTGTGTGCTGGAACACTCCAACAAGTAAACAAATACAATTTTAAATAGGAACTAGTATCACTTCTCCGTCTTTTGGTTAAGATTAAGTGTAAATAGTAACAAATACCACAAGAAAAATATAGTAAAACACTTACATGCTAACCCCTACCGCCCACACCCCAGGGTTTGGGGTCAGAATCCAGCTTCTCCATTTGTGTGTTCTCAGGCAAATCTCTTATATTTATTAGTCTTGGTTCCCTCACTTGTATAAGTGGGATTAGAACGTCTATCTCATAGAAATGTTTTAAAGATCAATAGAGATATTTCTGGGACAGTTCTTAGTAAAACAAAAAGCATTCAGTGTTGTGGAGAAGTCTTTAGAAAATGTTTATCCTCTCTGTGGAGTCTAGTTTTTATCATAAAAACTCAGTCTTGAGTCATTTCTCTATAAGAGGGCACTGAGCAGGTATGTCCTCAGCTCTCAGGGAGCTTTAGGAGTCAGGGAGCTTTAGGAGTGCCATAATAAGCCCAGCCCTCTTGGAGCAGGCAGAAATCTTCAGAGAGACTCAGAAATGGCAGGTATTTCGAAGAGAGATAGAGGTAGGTGATTCATTGCAGGACTGATGTGAGTTCTTTAAATTGGGCAGGAACAAAATGATCTGAATGGCACAAGGAAGAAGGTGGTCATATTATATAATCTAACTTTTTTTTTTATATTTACCTGCATTTTGGATTTCACATCTAAATATAATGACAGCTATTCTTTAAGTGACAAAGAATGGAACCTCACATGATACTTACTAGTATCTCCAAGTACCTAGAAACTGTTCCTAGAAACAATAATTCAATTTATCATTTAATGAGTTAAACAGATTGTCATTTAAAGAGCTCAGAAGGGAGTGGATAATGATCCTCTGAAAACTGACAAAGATTTGGAGTGGTTAGAATTGGCACTGTAGCCATTAGTTTTTCTCTTGAAACAACACATTCAGCAGAAGCCAGATGGAAACTGAAACTCTGAACAAGTCCCACTCGTGTTGGCTGACCGGCTGCAGGCAGCCCTGATTCCGTCTCCACTCTTCGTCCCAGTGGTTTCTCACTTGATGCTCAGGCTGATAGAGACCATGGGTCACTCTAGGAGCACCAGGCACTCAATTTCTAGGGCCAAGATGTACCCTGTTATTGTGGCTTAAAATGTTTTTGAGGGAACTTTTTGGAGAAAGTACTGCATATACAAGGAAAACTCCAAAACCAACAAGACTTTGGCAAATAGCAAGTTACTCACTTATGAGCATGGTCAAGTGCATTCAGCTCAGACTCCACCTTCTAGCAGACGTGCACCTTCCTAGCAGGTGTGAGGTCTCACCATTATGACCAGAAGGTCAGTGACAGTTCTGCATGGATTTCTAGATCAGTTTAGATTAAAGTCAGACAGGTGACTGAACTACTTCCCATCCCTTCTCTATCTCATATAGTGACACTGAGACAGGGAGATGGAATTCATCACCAATAATCATACGGATTTCTATTACTGCTTTTGTCTTACTATAGTGTTTGTATGCTTTGCTGTTTTGCTACATAACACGATAGCTCAGCCCTCTCCTCAGTCATACATTCACCCCCATTGCCTAACATAACTCATAGCACCCAGTGCACACTCAATCACAATTGGCTGAATGAACGAATGAAGCTATTCAACTAAATTGTGCTACACTTCCCATCTCATTAGCCACATGATAAAGTGCATAAGGAGAATTTGGTTATAAAAGTCCTTGAATTCCGTTGTTTTATTATTTTCCTACCCTTACTATTACTCGCATTCCCATGTGCCCCTTGGTTCTCTATCATTCATCTATTTCTATGTGAAACTCCAAACCCTCCCTCCACCCCTCTTCCTGCTCTCCAGCAGCTACTCCTAAGGTTCACTCAGCCTCGCACACCCACGCCACATCCTGCAGGTTCTCTCCCCTCTCCACTATCTCTTGCTGAACCTCCTCTTTTCCCATGAAGATACTTGTATACCAGTGTATACAGTATACCAGT
>NW_003852426.1:10272369-10295589 GCF_000181295.1 Otolemur garnettii
TACAGTACCAGTATACAGTATACCAGTGTAACTCAATGATACTTGTATACCAGTGTAAACAGTCAATGACTAGAGTGAATTGGTGGGTGAAGATGAAACCGATAAATGACATTCAGAGAGCCGAGGGCCATGACATGTGAACGTCATTGAGACCTGAGCTAATCGGTCCCCCTGGATGAGATGAGAGCTGTAATGCTCATAGTTCCCGTGTCTAACACACGCTAACCTTGTCCATGTCTTACTCTCTCCTGCTCAGCCTCCCAGCCTCCCAGGCTCTCAGAGAACTGTCCTTAACCCTCACGTCCTCAGCCTCCTCACCAGGGGGTCAGCCCATCACCAGCTCCCCTCACTCCTTTTACTTTCTCATCACAGCTCTCACCCAAATTCTAGACACATACTCAATGATTACTTATTTAACACACATCTCCCTACAATGGACCGTGAGATCTTTGGAACAAGGGCTGTTTCTATTTGGTTCACCACTGTGCTCCAGGGCCTAGCACAGCCTTCTTTGTTAGATAAATAAATTAAAAATAAAAAAATCAAATGCCCAATGGCCACCAAGACTACTCACATGAGGCTGATGTTACAATAATTTTGCAGAGAAGAAATGTAGAGAGAGGAATAGTTTTAATGACATATAGCAGCTTGCAAAGGTTATGTAGAATAAAGGAAAAAAAAAGAACTAGGAACAGAACATTTCTCTTGAGTGATTACAATTGGTGGGAAGTCTGTTTCAACTGATGAATGTAATTCTGTATGAACAGATGGACACAATAGAAATTAAAGCAGACAGTGCTACCATCTAAAATAAGTGGATACATTTTTTTTTAAAATAAAGCACTTTGAATGCAGTCCATTATGTTTTCATATCAATGTTCTGTAAGTGTCCTATTAAGTAAAAAGCTCTGTTAAGTATAAGTAGTGTGTAATATTTGAGCAAGAGTGAGCTCAGGAATGCTGACTCTTGTCAAAAACACTAAAATGATCTGAATGTCAAGCAGGCCTTAATCTCCGGGTGCTGCATTACTGGGATTCATCTGGTTGGAGCCTAACTGCAAGTACCTTTGTCAGGTAGAGTCTCTTAGGTTTCTCTCAGTCTGCTTTTTCAGCCAATATAACCATTACAAAGCATTTAACAGTGGGACATCAGTCTCAAAAGGATTAATTAGGTAGTTCAAAAAAGTTTCATTTTGTTTTTTTCTCAAATATTCTAGCCCCCCACACTCATCATCAAGTCCTCTGCCTCACCGATATACTCTGTACTTCTCCACTCCAGTTTTGATCTTCTTTCTCTTTCAGAATTGGGAATCAGTTGCCATGTTTAACATTCAACTCACAGACAGCACTGATATCCGTAGAGCTAAATAGAACTTGAGAAATCATCTAATTCAATATACTCATTTTAGTGAAGATTTTTTTCTGGAAATTTTTTTTAGTTAAATTCAGATAAGCTACCTCTGCCTTTTCAGTTAAATTCAGAAGTTAAAAATAGAGCACTAATGAGAGGGATTATAGTCAACTTGGGGCAGATGAAGGGAGGGTGAGCTCAGGCTAAGAAAACAACTGCAGGGTCAATATTACCAACCAGACAAAGTTGCCAGAAGCTGATGTGATACTGGTCAACTTTAAGTTATGTTGTCATAGTTAATCTACTAGCCTGAAAACAGACATGAGGCCATTTATAACCTGTATCCATACCTACTACTAATTTTACAATAAGGCAATATGATAAGAAATGAAAAAAGACATAGCCTTTGGAGCCAAGCAAGTCTAGCTTCAAATCCTTGCCCAATCCCTATCCGGGTAACCTTGGGAGGCCTTTGGAAGACTTGAATTTTAAAATTTCTAGGATGGGGGTAATTAACTAATACCTACAATGAAGGGCTATGTGATGTTTAAATAAAATGGTATATACACAGGAGGCTGAGCAAAAGGAACCCTTGCCAGGAATACAAGGTTATAGGGAGCTATGATCATGCCACTGAAGTCCAGCCAGGAAAACAGAATGAGACACTGTCTCAAAAAAGTGGTATAAAATATGCTAGGAGACATGCCAGTGTTCACAGCAATGTTGTGCATAATAGCCAAAAGGTAAAACAACCCAAGTGTCCATCAATAGATGAACGGATAAACAACACGTAGCATGTACGTACAGTTAGATATGATGCAGACATGAAATTCTGATACTTGCTACAACACGGTGAACCTTGAAAATATGCTAATTGAAAAAAGCCAGACACAAAGGGACGAATATTCCATGATTACACTTATATGAGACATCTAGAATAGGCAAATTCACAGAGACAGAAAGCAGAATTGAGGTTACTAGGGACTAAGAGTACAGGGAAATGAAAAGTTCCTGTTTGGGGTTATGAAAAAGTTCAGAAAAGGATGGTGTTAATGGTTGCACAATTTTGTCAGTGTAATTAATTCCACTGAGTTGCATACTTAATAGTGATATCAGTGGTGACTTCTATGTTATATATATATATTACCACAATAAAAAAAGAAAAGAAACAAAGATGCCAGCAGAGTGCATGATGCATAGTATGTAGTCAATAAAGGAGCTCTAGTTACACCCCACTCTGCCCATTTTACCTGCTCTAGGTAATGCAGGGACAAGTTGATATACTTCGCCTCTGTTAGAATCTGGCCCCCTACTCCAGTCTTTCCAACTCGCTCTGAACCAGCCAAGTCAACCAAATGGAGTTTGGCGTGTCGTACTATTGCAGATCCTGGTTCCTTGCTTGACAAATGAATAGTGAAAATGCAGTGGGAACGGGTTGAAGCTTGGTTCATAGGAGTCTGTAGAAGAGCAATCGCAGAACAAACATAATTGGAACAATGAGAATTTTTGAAGAATATAAAAATATTTAAATTTGTATTTCTAATGATAATATATTTCCTATGACCCCCGCACTGTCAAATGGAGCAAAACCGCTTAGAGTTGTGATCCTTAAAGTAAGTTTTTTCAATATATTACCTGTTGGATTACTGGTAACTGGATGGGTGATTCATAAAATGTGAAAAGAATTCTAATGAGGTAAAAATTGAGTTCTCTTACTGATAGATAACTGTATTTCATTACCTGACTATACCGGATACCATAACGTTGGTTAGCTATTTTGAAAATGCTCAATGTTAATCTTATGGGAAAAGAAAATGCATTATTACCATTGTAAACATGATCCACAGACAAAGATGCCTACCATCACTCTACTATTCAACATTAAACCAGAGATCCTATCTAATATAGTACAAGAAAAAGAAATAGGTATAGTATGGTAGGAAAAGAAGAGCTTAAAATACTATTATGTGTGGAAAAATATGGTGGTTCACAGAGAAAATTTAAGAACATTTCCAAACGAACTTTTATGAACTAAAAAGTTTAGCAGGGTGGCTGGATGTAAGAACGACATGTAAAGTCATCAAAGATCTAATAAACCTTGAGGCGGCGCCTGTGGCTCAAGGAGTAGGACACCAGCCCCATATGCTGAGGGTGGTGGGTTCAAACCCAGCCCCGGCCAAAAAAGAAAAAAAAGATCTAATAACCCAGCAACAATTAATCAAGAAATATGATATTATACACAGTGGCGACAAAGACAAGAAAATAATAAGCAACTAACTGTAAAAAAGATGTGTGATTAATAGGGAAAATAATAAAATATTAAAGGACACAAAAAATCCCTGAATGTATGGTGTGTCAGATACTAACATACCATTTCATAAGTGAAAAAACTCAAAGTTAATCTACATACAAATCCATATCATAGCCTATATAGTCAATGCGACTGAAATAAAAATGCCACAGGTTTTCTCTACAGAAAAAGGCAAATTGATTCTAAAAATCACAGGGAGGAGAAAATGTTCAAATGCAATGAGAAGTAATTATGTGAGAGAAGAACAAGGTAGGGCACTTGTCCCGCCATCCATCAAGGTATACCACAGAGACGCAGTCCTGAGAATGGGGTGGGAGTGGGCGCAGGAGCCGGCGGCTGGGTCAGGGAGACAGGCTCGACTCTGTATATGATAGAGGCGACATCCCAGCACAGCCGAGAAAGGGTGCACTCATTAATAAGTTGTGCTGGAGCACCCAGCTATCCACCTTGAAAAACGAAATTTCGATTTCTTTCTTATACTATACATGCAAATAAATCCCAGAATGGATTAAAGATTTAAGGTTAAATAACACAATCCTAATACCAATATAAGAAAACACGGAAGCATACTGTCATCAAGCTGCAGAGGAAATGGATACTTTAAAGAGAAGACATAAAACACAAAAGTAAATTGATTTACAATATTTGACCAAAATAATCCAACATTCAAAAACTTCTGTGTGGGCTGTGCATGTGGTTCATGCCTGTAATCCTAGCACTGTTGGAGGCCAAGGTGAAGCAGATAGATTGATTGAGCTTGGGAGTTCAAGACCAGCGTACGCAAGAGTGACACACCACACCCCACCCCCTTTACCCCTGTCCCCATCTCTAATAATTCTCTAAAAATAGAGAAATTAGCCAGGCGTGGTGATTCAGGCTTGTAGTTCCAGCTACTCAGGAGGCTGAGGAAACAGAATTGCTGAAGCCTAAGAGTGGGAGGCTGCTGTGAGTTACGACACCATAACACTCTATCCAGGGCAACAAAGCGAGACTCTGTCTCAAATAAATAAATACATAACAAAAAATAAAAATAAAAACTTTTGTGTGATAAAATCCACCATAAGGTTAAAACCCTAGGAGAAGATATGTGTATTTGCAATACATATGGCTGACAAAAGATTAATATTTAAAATAAAGAACTCCCACAAATGAATAAGGAAAGGATAAACAACTCAGAAAAAAATGGGCAAAGGATATGAATACGCAACTCATAAAGAACTGGGAGTGGTTAATAAATATTTGGAAAAAACGATCAGATTCATAAACAAACAGGACTACATAACTTAGAACCACAGATTAGACTATTTCACACCCACCAGACTGGCAAAATTTTAGCTACTAAAGTCTAAAAAAACAAGTGTTGGTGAAGATATAAGGAAATGATAACTCTTATATACTACTGGTGAAAACAGGAATTGAGAAAAATTTTTGAGAGCAGTTTGACAATATATGGCAAAGTTGCAAATACATGTCAACTACAAGCCAGCGATAGACTACTGGGTATGTAAGGACAACTCTCAGGCAGGTACACTAGGAGACATTATATAAAGACATTCACTGCAGTATTATTTGGGATAGCAAAAAATTGGAGTAAGATGTACAATCTAAATGGACATCTGTGTCAGAAAAAATTAATAAGCTGGGATAATTCAAACCACAGAGAAGTTAAAATGAAACAACTTTTGGAAAGATTGAGATGGACAGATTTCTAAATAGAATGATGAGGAAAAAAAGCAAATTAAAGAATAATATGAACACGATGGTAGGATTTATATAATCAAAAAGCAATGTTAACCTCTTATTCATGAAGCTATGACTCAGATCATTGAAAATATAAAAATGTGGACCAGAAGGATACAGCAAATTAATAATAGCGGTTGCCTTAGTGAGTGATGAAAGAGAAAACTCAAAAAAGGGACTTCAGCTTTATCTGCAATACACTAACTCGTTTACATAAAAGTCATTAGAAGCAAATCCTGTTTGTAAAAACATGGGTGTTGCTCACATTTGTCTCTGTACTTTGGGGTTTTTACCTTTTCCTTTACAAGAAAGAAATTAATATGACTTAAGACGGAAGTGACAAGTTTGCAGTGTCATCCTCTGAGATAACAAAAAACTAAAAATATTCCAAATGAGTGTTCATGTAAGTTCATATGTTCAGATCTCTACCTTTGCAAAATAGGATTTAACCAAAGAATTTCAATATGGATGCACATGTACACAGATAGGGTAACATGTCTGGATACGATTTCAATCGGAAATTCCTTCTGTAAATATGTAATTTCTTGATATATACCATAGTTGATTTCCACCAACTAGGAAAACACACAGATGCCAAAATGCTGGCATAGTTTTGGTGATGAGGATGTAGCTGGTGAGTTCAATAGGCTGAAAATTTTGCCCATTACTTGTTGCCACAATAACCCTACCCAGACCTAGCCAGTGTGTGATTTTGCGTGCTAAAGTGGATCGGCAAATAACTGTGCATGTAAAACCGCAAACTCAAATTTAGAACCGAAGTTGAGGTGTTTTGGAAGTGACTGTAAGTTATTTGCAGAACTTAAACACGGGTTTCATTTCGCTGTTCTATTCACACAACAGCACATCCTACAGTGCTGTAATCAATATAAACGAGGAACACAGAGACTAGCCTCAACAGCTGCCTTCAGCTTCAAGACCAATATGCTGAAACCACAACAAAATGTGGACCATTAACAAATATTGGAAGAGTGTACTCATTGCAGAAGAATATGAGATTTACATAAACTAAAATTACATATTCTGGAGTCTGTAATTAAAATGCGGTAATATGCTGTCCACGTCCATGCCTGCAGTTTTGCAACTTCTCATAAATATTTTCTGCATGAAGTAGCAGTTGGTGTCCTCTTAGATAAAACTTCTTTAAACCTCAGAAAACATTCTTTATGTGGAGCTTTTAAAGTGTGATTGGATGCACTGGTGTCTGCTCTGTGTTTACTTAAGGATGACTCTATGTCTCATAGGCACGGCCTTACGTTTGTCCTTTTAAAGGTAAAATTGTATTCAAACGTTTCTGAAACTGCCTGAGAACAGATGGCAGCATTTAGGCAGATTCATTCAAATTTAAGCACACGTTTTAAACAAATGTGCTTTTGGCACTAGGGATGGTGCTGTTGGAAAAACCCTGGTGATGATTAATCATCTGCGTGCAGAGAGCTTCCACATTTCCTGTCATCTATGCACACAACTGTGTCAGGCAGTGGAGAGGCCAGAAGGAAAATGAGACACGGACCTTGCCCTCAAGGAACTTAAATTCCCATCAGGATCTAAAGCCAGATGTGTGAAGTGAGAGTGAATGTGAAATGAGACAGCCACAATATGCAGTGAAGAAAGGCTGTCCTCAGCACTGAGCGTCCTGATTCTCTAGGAAAAGCCTGAGAAGGTGAGCCTTCCCCCCATTCTGGGAGCTCTCCGCCCTCTGCCCGCCACCTGGTTTCCAGAATCAAATACTCTCCAGGTCCTTTCTGCCCCGCTAACTGCTCCATATTCTTTTCCTTTACCATACCCTCTTCTCTTCAGTCACTAGAAATAGGTGCCCTATGCTACGGTCACCGTATTTCTTTGCCCTGGGAACTCATCCTCAATAGTTCCAGTCCTCACTGTACAACATGCAACAGATACCTACGTGTGGCTCCTCCAGTGAATCCAAACCTCACAGAACAAATCCCTTTAGTAAAAGGGTGTGTTCTGTAAAATTTAAATTCAGCCAAAAGGCCACACTCAAGGATCCCGAAGGCCACATGTGGTCCCGAGGCCGCAGGTTCCTCCACTTACTAAGTGTGGAAAACACAGCAGTCGCATACCAGTGCCAATTCAGTCCCCACTGAACACCACTGAAGCCAGTCACTGACCCCAGAACAAATGGTATTATAATTTTGCACAAAACCCTGTGTATATTTACATATCGTTGTACAAGTAACTAACAACACTTTAGTCACACTGTCTGAATGGTCTTTGATTCTATTCTCTTCTTTTGGTGTGTGGCTGGGACAGATGTATTTGTTGCATTCATGGGACACTTTCATGCATTTGTGATCTGTCCCTTGGGGACAAAGGTTGGCAGCCACCTTTCTTGGGGTAAGCTTTTCTCTGCTTGTCTCATAACTCTTCTTTTTGGTTTGGCTCGAACCGTTGCTCTTGTCACCACCCCTCATCCTTGACTACACTCCTGTCACAAAGTGTCACTGCCATTCCACCTGTTTTTGTGAAGACTATGTGCATTTGGGGCATGGCTTCTTATGTTTCCTGGGCAGAGCTGTTGTGCCAAACCTTTCAGAAATTACTTTCTTCCTGTTTGTTTCTTCAAATGAAGTTGTAAGGAGTGGCTGTTTGTTCCCTGAAAAATCACATACAAATTGTACACTTCAATGTCAACTATGTTGAAGGAAGTTGCCAGGGGCTAGTGCCGAGGAGAAGGGAATGCATTCTCATGCTCTTCTCAAGTACATTGACACCTGCTTTAGTAGCAAGATGAACGTGGATTACATCAGGCTTGTTATCTGTCACTCTCACATCTTCATGCTGTGTGGAAAGTAGCTGCCTTTCCTGTCTTTGGGACATAACTTACTAATGTCACGTAGGGAGAGAAAGCACATCTTACTCTACCAGATGGAGAGCTTTTCATCAATGCTGGCCTGAGTTTGACCAGCAAATCCCTTTTATCACTGAAAACAGTACCAACTGTGATTATATTCTTTTGAAGCAAGTTGAAAGCCAGGGTGATGGAGGTAAACTTTCTGACCACGGTAAAACATCTTCTGGACTGATCCAAATGACATCTCTGAACCAGTCTTTTGACAATCTTGGAGCCACTGTTGTAATTTCTCAGAAGGTTCTCTGATTTCCTTGCATATAGCTCTGCTGCAAAACAGTAGTTTGTAGAAGAATCACACAGAAGATTCCCTGCAATTCCATACCTCCCAGGTTGAGTTGGGATGTAAAGTCTGAATGGGGAACACCCATGGAAAGATGTCAATTCCCTACTGACAGTGACAGATGTGAGAGGATGGTAGTAAAGTGAGAGGTTATTTTAAACCATATTCCAAAGCTCTCAAACTGGAGCAAACTTATCACATTGTCCATGAATTTCACATATTGCAGCATCATCGAAACATAGGCATTTCCGTAGGGGTCACACTGTGTGTTCTGAAAACTCAGCAGGATAAACTGGAAAGTTCTCCTCACTGAAAAGATCTCAGACATTGTCTTTGCTTTGTCAGCACATACAACAGTTTAGAAGCGTTCCAGTTAGTTCTAGTATTGCTTCTTTTATAAAATTGCCAGAATTTTGGATGAATATATCCTTACATCACTCTTTGACTAGATGTAGTTTCTGGTTTGTAAACTTGATAATTACATTCACAGTTTCATTATCAAGCAGTAATTGGAAAGCATCCAGTAGAGTGTGGGGTTCTGGTCCCGACTGTACTCCTGGTTGAGTCCCCCTATTAGAGGATTATCGTCTCTCCCGATCCTTTCTCGGCTGTGAGTTCCATATCTTCCCTGATGGCGCTGTCCTCTGAGCTGTAGGCGGCTCTATTTTTACCACCAGACCTGGTCTTCTCTTAGGCTCCATATTTTTCATTTCTTCTTCACTCTCTTCCTCTGAATGAATAATTCCACCTTCCACCTCTATAGTTTTTATTCATTATCTGAAGGAATGAAAACGTTTCATCATTTCCTGCAAAATTGACACTATCAGTTCTTCCTCTGTCTCAGCTACTGAAAAATTATATTGCCTCTTCATCATGTTTGTGCCTGTATCATGAGAAAAAAAGTAAGCCATTGCTTGACATGCTTGCATTTATGGAATTATCAGAAACTCTATATTTTTAGTCTTACATACCTTGGTCTTCACCAAACATAAATACACTATTTACTAACTTCACTATGAAAAACACTTAGAAAAAAATAGAATGACAGCTTTTCCTGGAAAAGAGAGTGAACCTCCTTGCTGCCAATAGGAGAAGTGTGAAGAACTGGTGATCCAAGTGTGCTGACATGTGACAGTGTCACGGATAGGAGGGCTTAGGTCCAATAACAAATGACACAAATGGTGAAACCACACCCCTTTCATACACAAAATCACAGTGGGGCTGGACTGTGACCCTACCATTGGTATGAGACTGTTAAGCAAATTTACATGAAGTAATTTTGAGTTTCATGTCTCTGGATCTACTTTGCTGCAGAGTTATATTAAATACCAATTTGTTATGGAGTGAAGTGGTCTGTGAACTGTAAAAGGTCTTACCAATGTCACTGCTGATACTCACTCTATTCAGATGCCCCCTGTATCCTTATTTCCTACCCTGATTATTTCTCTACACCAGATTGGAATGTCCAACAGCTTGACTGATAATTGTCACCAAAGTACCTTGCCAGCATCTTGCACATAATGTTCCCCCAAAACTTCCTTTCTCTGTGTCCCATGGACAGATATCCAGTCCATCCTACTCCTGTAAAACTTACCTCCATCATCAACCAAATGCCTTCCACCTCTCCCTTGAGTTGCTGCATTCTCTACTCTGTAGTCTCTCCATATTTGCTCAGAGCAGCTTATATTGTTCCCCACCACTCAAAGTAGTATTTTAAAAGGTAAATTTGATTAATGTCCATCCTATCTATGTCCCTGAATTAAACTCTCATGATTCCTGAGACTAAATATCTCTATTTCCTTCAACTGTGTCTTATGCAACCACTTATTAAAATCCTTTTTAAACATAGTACTTTGAATTGAATATAAAGGACGTTGAATGTATTACTTCCTGGAATCTGGGAAATCTAAATCAAATATTGCCAGTAAGCAGCACATGATTATGCCAGATTTGCTCCAGCCTCTGTCTACACTCTGAAAGTTCTTTGGGAAACACACACACATAGTTTATGTGACGACTGCATTTGCTCAGTTTTTGTCCAATTGTTACAATCCATTGGATCTTGATTTTTTTCAATTTTGCGCTATCTATAAATGAAAATATCTGTATATCTTCATCCAAACAATTTGTAAGACATTGAGGAGCAGGGCAGAACAACATTCCATGAAGACTATCGCTGCTCTCCAGTCCATTAGTTAACAGTTATGGGTATTTTACAATTGGCTTCAATCCAAGTTCTTTCACACACATATCTCTACTTTCTCTTTATGTCCTCAAGGATATTTTGAGAGAATTTGTTAAATAAATTGAATATATTTGATCTACAAAATGTTATAACCCTATGAGAGTGAGTCAAATCAGTTTAAGGTAAACTCAAGACTGACTCTTTCCTCATTGTTTACTGACTACAGAATATCCCCAAAGTCACCCCATTTGTAGATTTAAATGTTCCTTTGTTTACAAAATATTCATTCCAAAATTTTACAAAGAAATGGCCAACATGTAGAGAATATTTTGTAAAATTTTGGTATATTTTGCATATAAAGGTATGTTTAGCTACAATTTCCCATTTGCCCTATGTATGGTGACTTTTGAGATAACTTTTGGGTCACTGTATATTATTTAGTAATCTTTTATCACTTTATTATTTTAGGGCATGCTATCAAAAATATTAACTTGTTATTTTCCGAATATACTTTCTTTTGGAAAATTAAGAATAAATTATTTTCTTTTGTGGGGTGAAAATTTAAAAACCTAGGCTCACTGGACCCCTTACAGATTGATCACATCTATAGCCTAAGGTTGATGAAAGTTACTTTTCTTCTTTTTAATCTCCAATGTAGCAAAATTGTACTTCTCACTGAAGGTCCATCCCTCTGAAATGTTACCTCCTTTACAAAGGCTCTCCACTTTCCTCTTCCTCCCATCTAGACTCCAAGCTCCCTGAGGGCAGGGACTGTGTCTTTTTCATCATTGTGACCCTAGCATAATAAAGTAATGCTATGAAAAGTATACTAGTTTGTAGATTCTTGCTCACTTCTCCTGTTCTAAAAGCTCTATGGCATGCTCTATAATTTCCAAAGGATTCTGTGACTACATCTGCAAATGCTTAAGTTTCACGGACTAGGTTCATTTGAATCTAAAAATTAGAACTATTTGAAACAGCTAGGTTGACATAAATCTCCCTACCTGTCTGGTCTTCAGTTATCTTTGTGCCTAATCCTAGAATTGTTGATCACTTCCCTCTACATCCTCAGCAGCCTTTTCTCTCGCTTAGCACCTCCTCTGCTTGTCATTCAGGTATGTGATTTTCCTCGTCCCAAAATAAGCCTACTCAAAGTTATTTATCTTCATGAATTTTCTTGGACTATCCCCAGTTGTCATTAGTCATTGAACTGAAAAAGAACGTTTAACATTTGTGTATATAGTAGAAGGTTATTAATATCCAAACCTTGGAAGAATCCAAAGGATGGGTTATTCTAAATGGATTTATAAATGTGGATTGAAAAATCCATTTGGAACATTGTTTTAAAAACTATGGTTTGCTACAGTGGGTAAGTGAAGGGTGACGGTGCGAGCTATTGGGTTGAAAATGAGTATTTGGTGGCCAGCTCATTTTGTGTGGGCTAAGCAGAGTGGTACAGATTTTAAAAAGTGACTCTATCAGACAACTGTGGCTTCCACATATTTATATAGCAGGGGCTTGGAGTAGTGATGTAGCTGTGGGAGGGAGGTTATAGCTTCTTTGCCAGGGCACTGTGCGTTAGGTAGGATTAAGTGGAGATAACATTGATGCCTGCATTATAGACTGGAGGGCAGCACTAAGGCCCTTCTCCTAACGCTCTGTACACAGCAACCAGCCTGCCTTGGCTACTACTCTCAGAAGTTGACTTCACAGGTAAAGAAACTTCAAAGTTCATTAAATAAAATCTTTTTCTCTGAGCAGGAAATATTTCTTGGCTAAAAAGGAAATTTGAAAAGAAATGGTGATGCATATTTTTTCTGTGTTGTATGTTGCTGTTCATTTTTAAGACTGGAAATTTTGCTTTTGGGGGCAAGACTCAACAAGTAAAATATGGCTTTTTTTCATATTTATATGATGTGCTATTATGTTTTGTAGTGTTTTTTTTTCTACTTTTGGTTAAACAATGTATATTTTCAATGATATTAAAGATAGTTATAGATAGTTAATATAGCCTTCAATGATTCAAATAACTTCTTTATATTTCATTAACGTTTTTCCAGGACTCTGATCAATGTGTTTCTATTTGGTATTGGTTATAAGTGTTCGTCTCTCTATTCTTGTGACATTTCATTAGAAGAATGATTTCCAGTTTCATCCAAGTTGACACAAAAGATACTAGGTCACCATTTTTTATGGCTGAGTAGTACTTCATGGTATGCAAATACCACATTTTATTAATCCATTCACCCACTGGTGGGTGCTGGGGTTGTTTCCACATGTTTGCGATTGTGAATTGTGCCATTATAAACATTCAAGTGCAGGTGTCCTTTTTATGAAATGGCCTTTTTTCCCTTTAGGCATATACCCAGCAGTGGAATTGCTGGATCAAATGGAGGTCAACTTTAGTTCTTTGAGGTATCCCCACACAATTTCACAGAGAGGCTGTACTAGTTTGCAGTCCCACCAACAGTGTATAGGAGCTCCTTTTTCTCTGTATCTACACCAGCATCTGTTTTTTGGGGACTTTTCAATATGAGCCATTTTCCTTGGAGTTAGGTGTTATCTCAATGTGGTTTTGATTTGCATTTCCCTAAATGTAATTCACCACATAAAGAGCTTCGAAAAGAAATGTACTTTCATCTCTTCAATGGCTTTCTTCTCTTCCATTTCTTTTCTTAGTTCAAGTTTGCTTTTCTTTGTCTTCTCTTGAAATCTTTTTCTTTAAACCTTTCTGTAATTTTGAGCTATTTATCAAAACAAAGATTAATTTAAGTAACATATATAAGAGAATAGGACATATATAAGACAATAGTAACATATATAAGAGAATATACATACCTCCTATTCTTTGATATAATCAGCCTTCAAGTACATGTTTTTCAGTCCTGACTCCAACTTGATATATATGAATATAGTCCTGGGCTGATTTCTTTCTGTTAGTTTTATCTTTAAACAAAATTATATCTTTCCTAAAGAGTAGTCTATGGGATGGATGAGGAAATATCCATATTAGGTTTGTATCCTGAATACTTTTATATTATATCCATTATTCCCATAGCTTTGAAAGCATAAACTTTTCTCAATATTTTGCACGAACAGGTTTAGGATGGCTCAAAATAAAGCTCCATAAATCACAAACTCCCTGAACCCTATCACCAAAGGCCATCTTTCTTGGCAGGAGCCTAGACCACTGATCATAAATATGGCCTATATTTAAGCTTTCTTCTTTGGATCCACCATCTATGTTGAGGAATGAATATCTATATAGTATTTCCAGATTCTTCTCCCATACTTGCTTGTGTTCTTAGATCTCATCACTCTAACCAAAAGATCATTGGATTTGTATTTGAGAATTGTGACCCTTTCTTTAAAGGAAACTCTATCCTGCCTGAGGTTGGAGGACATATGTATTGGCTCTCAGCACCCTCTCTCATCATTATTCATATTCATACTATTTGGCAGATTTTCTCATAGTTTGAGGTTATAGCTATTTCCTTGTTTCACTGAAGATGGCTTCTCCTCCTCTATTTTTCATTTTTTTGTTCTGTTGGTGCATTTCAATAACAGGGAATGGAGTAAAAATGACTTTCTTATACTATGTTTGATAAAAGTTAAGAAAGTTTGAGATCAGAAGAAACTTTGGGACTAAGTTTTTACAGCCAAAATGACTGTGTTCCTCTAATTATGTATATAGAGTATATACATCTTAAAATTCTAATAATAGCTGTTACCATACCACTTCATTTATTTTAATCAATGTTTTAGGTCAAAATTCATGGTTCGTATAATACCACTAAATTGGGTTAGATGACAGCAAAATGTAAACTATGTAATAACACAGAAACATTATTTAAAGAACACTATTTATTTCTTATATATTGCATATATAAAATATGAGGAAGAAAATGCCTGGCAGATAGTCAGTGCTCAAAATCTAAATTTCTTTTTTTCTATACCTAGTATGTATGTACAATAGATAAGAGAAGAAGTTAGAGTTCAACACATCTTTTGTGAAGGCTTCCAGCTGCCCATCGAAACCTAATAACAAAAAAAAATAAAAGCTACTCTTATTATGATAGATCAGGATCTCTAGGCAGGTTCACAAATCTTATAATAAACCTGCTAATAACATAGAATCAACACATATTTCAAACAAAAATTTGTGAGAATGTGTTAGTGTTCCTTTAACAGTTCAGTGAAATATAATTTTGGAACACTAATTATAATCAAAATTCTCTTGTTTTCCATACATACCACACAAGGAGACTGGGAATTAGAGCGGTCTTAACAAACACAATCACACAGTGAAGCCGCTCTTCCCTTCCTGTGCTGTCACCATGTTATTAGACAATACGTCTACCAACAGCTGTTCTTGTAACTCTGGCATAAGCCTACTAACCCCCACTCACACCCTATCTCCTGATGTCTTTGTACTTCCACAAGGTCATGCAACTTACTTCAAAAGTTTGAGAAGCAAAGCCTAAGAGCTTACACAGCATATCAGCACACTTCACATAAATCCAGCAATGATGCTCCTCTGCCTACAATGGGGTTATGTCCTAATAAACCCATCATAAGTTGAAAATACCATAAGTGAAAAATGTGCTTAATATACCTAACATGTTGGACATTATAACATAGCCTAGACTTCCTTAAATAAAAAATGGTTGTATGGTTATTCAAAGTATAGTTTCTACCAAATGTATATAGCTTTCATACTTCACACCAGTGTAAAGTTGAAAAATCATCATCAGAGACTATGATTTTTATTTCAAGTAAAGAATTAGGTATAAAGATCTCTTATAACTCTTGAGAAATAATTTATAAATCTCATAAACTTTGTTGGTAGGCTGATTGTTTGGAAAGTAACCTCTTCCAAAAGGCTTGCAGTACCACAACTTTTTAAAAAAAAATGTTGAAGTCATCTATGATATTCTCTGCACTTACCAGCAGGAAGAGTAGATCATAAAGTCATTTTTAGTTCTGGGCCTGAGATCATAGGTCTTATTGCCTGGAATCACTAGGTTCTATTTTCCCATCAATTGAACTAAACAATTAATTAATGCCTGATCATCTACTAGTTGTCAGGTGTAGAGAGAACAGAGATGAGCCAAAGTCTTGTGTTTAAACAGTCGTAAGCAGAGAAGTCCAGGGTAGTTTCAATGTCATTTAATTTGATTCTTACCATACCTTTTGAAGGCAGATATTATCAAGCCATTTTATAGGATAGAAAGTACTGTTCAGATTGGTCAAGTGAGTTGCCCAAGGACACATACTTAGCAAGAGATAGAGCCAGGAGTAAAACAGAAGGTTTCCCAAGCTCACAGTCTTCCGCACTACCTGCAGGGATGGGTGGTGGTGAAAAAACGTAGTGTGGAACCAACACTGACTGGGGGGGTCATCTGATGATTCACTCAGGATAGGAAGGAGCAAGCCACCTCATTGGGGTTCTGAACTTTCCCAGTGTTGGCACAGGATGTTCTTTTCTCACCAAAGGTCCCATTTAAGCAGTCTCACAGCAAATGTTGTATAACTATATATAGCATATTATTGCTCCTGAATCCATCAAGGTCAAGAGCTACATTACATAAGAAATTATATGCTGGTTCATTTGAATACTGCATTAGTGTTCTTGAGCTGCTGTGATACAGTACAATGAACTGGGTGACTTAAATAACAGAAATTTATTTTCTAAAGGCTAGAAGTCCAAAATTGAGAGGTTGGCAGGGTTAATTCCTTCTGAGACTATGAGGGAAGGATCTGTTCCAGGCCTCTTTCCTTGGCTTGGAGGTGACTATCTTCATGTTCTCATGGCATTATCCCCATATATAAACATGTCTAAATATCCCCATTTTATAAGGATTTCCATCATATTGGATTAGGGCCCACCCTAATGACTTCATTTTAATTGGCTTACCTCTAAAAAGACTCTATCCCCAAATAAGGTCACATTCTAAGGTACCTGGAGTTCGGATTCAAAATATGAGTTTGGAGGAGGGGGCATAATTTAACATATAACACTCACTACTGTGAAGCTTTGGTAGAAAGGGCCTGAGATTCCATTCTTTCCTCTAAATTGGAGCTCAAAAAAGGCCCATGTTAGTCAAATGAGTCACTGAACATCATTATGACTCCATAGAATGAATACTTAAATGACATTTCTATCAGTAGAGGTTGTTTCTAGAGGAAGGATTCAAAATGAACCCTGATATTGCCTAATTTAGCATAGCTGTTTTTCAAGATTCGGGTGAAATCTTCATGCTTGAGAAACTGCTGAGAATCCTCACCACAAAAAAAGATAAGAATTTGAGGTGAAGGACATGTTAATTAGCTTGATTTGATTATTCCATAGTGTATTTGTAAATCATGACATCACTTAGTATTCCATAAATTTATACAACTATAATTTGTCAATTTATAGTTTAAAAATAAATAAGCTAAATTATATAAAGATTCCCTCTAACCCAAAGATGACCACCCCTTTCCATGCCCTAATCCAAAATGGGAACAAGTGGTAGAGGTCACTGGCATCAAATTCTGACACAAAACAATAAAATACTTTCTAATAATTAAGTTCAACAGTGAACACCTGCATTTCTAAGCATGCCATCAAAAGCAGAAACTATAAAAGAGAAAGATTGATTTGACCATATTAAAAAAAACAACAGAAATGAAAACTAAAATGGGAAAATATTTGCTAAATATACAACAAAACAAAAAGTTAGTATCTTTAGTGTTCATTCATTCAATGATCATTCACTGAGAAACTACTCAATATCAGGCTCTGTTTCTAGGTGCACAAAGATAGTGAACAAGACAAAGTTCCAATGGTCAGTTAACAAAACAATGAGACCAAACTTAACACTTCAAGAGAAAAGCAAATAGAAGATATAAGCAAGAGGAGATGCAAATGGTCAATGAAGACATAAAAGAATTTGGTAATCGAAAGTACAAACTAAAATGAGTTTTTCTGTTTTGCCTACCAAATTGGCAGATCTTTCAAATTTTATGGTGTTGACAAGACAGAATGTGGACCTGCTCATATACTTCACTGGGGGTGTGTTTCAACTGGCCTTCTCATTGGTAAGGCCCAACCTGCTCCCAACTTTAGCCTGAACACATTTAAAATGCTAAAGTGCACATTTGTATGTTCCATTGCAGAAATTCTGAATCCATCAACCAGAAATGAGATCCAAAAAACTGCATCTATTAACTACCACAGGTATACTAATGCAGGTTATCCCAGGACCATAGGTGGGCACAGAGTGCCCTAGAGCCGAGACTGCAGGTGGGGCCATGCCATCAATCTAGGAGGCAAATAGTCCTAGCAGTGGGACTGTGCACAGGCTGACAATCACATGCAGAACGTTTTGTTCAATTAGATTTGATTAATTGGTCGAAATACTTCAACTCTAAAACAAAAATGTATGAAGTCATACTCACTACTGGTAGACTTTGATACTGGATCAAACACACTACACTTTGCACAATATTTATTCTCTTTGGTCCAGAAAGAAAACTTCAGAAAAAATTTACTCTATGGGCATAAGCAGTTTTTATTCAAAACATTGGTAGGACTATAGAAATTATTTAAGAGTTCTGAATAAATAAGATGAGGATGAAGCTGCTTTTAATAACTTTTCCTTAAAATGCTGGCTACGGGGAAGGGAAAAGAACGGGAAAGGAGAGAGCACTCCACATTGTGTCCCACAGATTCAGACTGTGTTTTGCAAATGTTTTCTAGTTACCATGGCAACGTCTAGGTTTCTCTGTGTAAATGGGAAATTGGGAACTTCATTTTTTGAAAAAAATGATCAGTTTGTTCTTTTTATCCTGGTGAGCGCGTTCTGTGCTGACAAATTACATTCTGACAGCTAGGTTGTAATCCAAAACATGCTTTTGTAGAGACTGTGAATAATAAAGAATCTCCAGGGCTTGACAGTTACTCTTCAGTCATATTCCTATGTATTTGCTTTCACTGAATTCAAAAGGTACACTAAAGTGCTAAATACTTGGTAAATTTTAAAAATAATTCGGAACTATATCCTCACTTGAAACACTGATAGATGTCAATTTGATTACTATACTCATGGAAACAACGCAGAAAGAAGGTGGCTTCCAAATCAGTAAGACTCGTCAAGCTGAGCTCTAGCTCCACCACTTACTGGTTATGAAGCCTTGGGCAAGGATCTTAACTCTTTGAACTTCAGTTTCTACCTATAAAATAAGAATCAGAAATAGTATGTATAACTTGTCTACAAAAATGCAAAATCTATTAAGCAGGTTCTTGATATACCATGGTTAACTATTATAGCAAAAAAAAAATCAGTGAAAACAAGGACAGAATTTTCCCAAACAGATTTGGTTTTAAAATATCAGGCTTCACACAAGAAAAAAGAATAAAAATTAAACAAAACCACACAACCGGAATTATCAGGATTGGTTTTAGCTATTTATAATGCTATTAATAGATGCTCATCAGTAAGTAACAAGGAAAGACAGTTGGAATTTTGTAAGGTGGTAAAACATGACAGGTAAACGTCAAAAAGGAAGTTTCTCAAAACGTTACAAGGTAACAGACTAAAACAACTATGTAGTCAGCTAATGTCAATGTATAATTTTGAAACATCAAATAGCCAAGCTTTTAAGCTAGTGGCAGTCATGGGGAAACAGGTCAGGAGTCTTCTGTAACTCATTCAAGATCAGGGAAAGGGATCAGCAAGGAGGAGGACTGTGCTTTTCTAGGGATGAGTCGTCTTCAAAGGAAGCTTAGTTAGCATTGAGCGGGGGCAGGTTTCTCTACTTGTTTTCCAATAGCATTTGTGAATATATCATTTCTTCTTTTTAGATCCACTGGTGGGCAGGACCCATCTGTATTCTGTATCTCTTGGTTTTCTGTTTATTAAACTGTATATAGGGGAACAAGACTTAATGCTAAGTCTTTTGTCATTACAAAAATAATTGCCCATTATTCCTTAATCTTCAATTATTATGACAAAAAAAAGAGTATCACAGGTGATCATGTGGGAAAAATATTAAAGCATTGAGCACAAATAGAAAATATTTTAAAGCATAACAAGATATTCTGAAATTTGACACTATGTAAACTTTCTTCAAAATAACCACTTCAGGGTTCTTAAATCCATACATGTGTCACATAAACTCCACCTGTATATTAGTCAGTCTATTGGAAAGTATTGACACAGAACTGGTTAAGTAACAACAATTAAAACGAGGCCCCTCAGCAATAACAGATGTGCGCACTATGCTTCCTCTATCTGAATTGCGTTTTCATTACATCTAAGGCAGCACATTCCTGAGGGCAGACGTGAGGCTGAAAAAATGTCACCTGATAGAGATTTTTCTCAACTTACTGTCCACACCTACTACTTATCAGAGACAAGGTAAACCATGGAACTCCAGGAATGTGATTTAAAAAAGAAAGTGCCAGTGATAACAGTAAGCTGTTCATTTGCGGAACTAAGTGATCCTGCATGACCACTATCACCACAGACTATCACCACTGTCTTCACTACCACCCCATTCCTTACACCTCAATGTAGCCGGATGCAAACTTAATGACCCTTCATCTGCCATTAGAAACCAGTTAAGGGTTGGGCCGCTAACCAAGCTGGGTCAATCATAGCTCCTACATAAGGTTCCCAGATAAAATACAGGAACTCAGTAAAACTGGAATGTCATATTAACAATGAACAATTTTTAGTATAAGTATGTCTCTGTGTTATATTTTTAGTGTAAGTATGTCTCAAATATAACATTTAGACATACTTAATCTACACACTATGGTAGTGTTCCCAGATCTGCCAATAATAACTACAAGTGCATAGAGTACTTTCTGTGTTCTATGCATTGTTCTAAATGCTTTATTAACTCACTAATCAAAATGATCTACGTTGACTGTTCAAGGGACTGTCAACACCTAGAGTGGAGCCTCCATAGAGTACATGAGGTGCATGTCTAGTCTATGGAAATTAGGTCAAATTAAGGAGGTGGTCAATGTAGGGGGGTGGTTAACTATGGAGGTTCTATTATTTATGGGTATGCAAATACATGCCAATATATGGAGAATTTGAGGTTAGGAAGTTACTGTGTATTTTTAAATTTCAGGAATTATGCAAAACTTCCCATAATTAAGCAATTTAACAAGCTGTCATTGTTTAGCTACAAATCAACTTGTATAAAACTGAAACATATAAAAATAAAAACTAGAAAGTAGATAATATAGTAAAGCAGTGGGTTGAGAATCTGGAAGTCTAGATTTCAGTCTCTGCTTAGTAACTAGGTGGGTGACCTTGGGAAAGTCTCTTCTCTTCTCTGGATCTAGGCTTCATTATCTTCAACATGAGATTTGGAAAAGATTACGTTTATGGTCATTGCTGCCCCTAAAGTTCCATTATAATATTGGAAAATCAGCTTTCAGAGGAAAGATGATTACCTCTGCAATCATTCTGTTGGTGTCTCCTAGAAATAGCAAATTCAGGGCTTCCTCCTCCGTGGTTGCCTGATGATGAGATAGGTTTTTTAGGTGAATGTTCTGTTCAGGGTCCTCCAATATTGTCACTCTCCTAGGGAAATGGGAAGCAAGAAAACAACATACTATTGAAAATGAAAGGAACTTGAAGTCTTCCCCATAGGCTTATTTTAAAAAGCTGTGTAGTATGACGTCTTGAACTTATAAAACTGAATAACCCACAAGATACCAGACAGCCCTGGATTAGCATCAAATACTGATATTCCCTTGACAGGACTATCAAATAGCTTTGGGGATGAAAAATATATTATAAGCTCCTGATTTAAAGCCACCTGTCATTGCAATTGTCAGATTATAAATTATTTTAAAATGCATAGTCTTCCTGAATCAAAAATGCAAATAGGTAATAATTTTCTATCTGGATATCGTGAAACTAAGCCATATTGGTTTTTTCCCTATATCATAATTCAGTTTCTTACATAGGTAATACGCTAATCCTTTGGTTCAATTTTATATTATTTTCAATTTACATGACATTTCAAACTGTTTAGCTCATCAACTTAAACGCGATGAAAATCAAGGCATCTGTCATCCCTCTAGGAGTTATTCCCACATCTAATTTTCTTCTCAAAGTGAGCAAAAAGTTCTCAAAAAGACTTACAATAAAGATTTAGTTTGTCACTATTATTTTAATATCTGTCAAATCTGTTTCTTGATCCTTTTTCCTTTACAACATACCTTTTCCTTCCATTACATCCTTTGAGTCAGACTTAAACCTGGAATTACACTCATCTGTTACAACCACCTTGATGGGCATCCTGGTGCCAATAGCATTTCCCCCCAGGTGAGTCCTAACCCTGTCTCCAGAGTTGGCTTGTCAATGCTCTCCTTAAAGTTCTTTCATTTCAGGACTCCGGGCAACTTGGCCAAACTCCTCATATTCTGCTGCAAAGGCCTACAGATTTGAGCCATCCATTTACTAAAGAGAGTTCCCTTTTGCCAATTGTGTTTTGCCTCCTTTATTTTCTTTAGAATTGTCAAGGAAAGAAAATCTTGTCATTCACAAGGGTCTGCCAAAAAGTATCTCCAGGTATCTTCACTTGCTTAAAACGTTTGGATTTGATGACGCTCAGTAAAGGTTGACGTCACCCAGCAGTTTTTTTTTTCTTTAAAATAACTGGCAAATGGACATGTGCCATTTTCCTATTTATAAAAACTTATTTAGAATACCTTAAAAATGAAGATTTTAAAAATACCTTAGTTTTTCATCCTTCACTTTTGTAAGGAAGTTATCTGGACTTTCATATGTAATTAGTGGGCATTTAAAATACTAATTGCAGGAAGAAAATGTAGCTTTACAAGCACATCTGTGACCAATATGTCACTAATAATGCCCTCCTTTGCCAAGTTTTAGACTCCTTTTCATCTCCTTCAACAAGACCAGCAGAGATGGAAAAAGATCTCTTCTCTTAATGAAAACAAATGTAATTTACTGATTTTTCAACAAGACTCTTAAATGAGTTTATTAAAAATGCTTAAGAGTTCAAAAAAATGAAGGCACTTTTAATTGAAATGAATGAGTTGTATTCTATTTTTAGGAACCCTCTTTATTTCTTAAACTTTATTTCCACACTGATTTTTCTGAGGCACTCAAGAAAGTTCGACTAAATTAAATCCCTAAGGACACAGAAGTCACAGTTTTTCCTAAATCCACAGATTCTAGGGTTTACAGGTGTAAGAAGTTAAGTAATATTGGAAGGTAAAGTAATAAAATAAGTGATGAGATCGTATATTAAAAGAGAAGAGGTCCTGCCTTTCTTTGCATGAAGTCAAAAACAAATTCTTCAGCTTTGAGGCAAAGTCACCTATGATGCATGTCGCAAGACTAAAACTGATGGAATACTATTCCTGTGCAAATTCAGAAAAGGGAGAAGTGACGTAGCAGGAAAGGATTCAAAGCAGGATGCA
>NW_003852426.1:10295783-10313270 GCF_000181295.1 Otolemur garnettii
GGCCAGGGCTAAGAGCCACCGACTTCATCTTTAATACCCCTTCAGCATAGACTTATGGGGATGGGGTTTCTGGTTTTCTCATCTTTACTTTCCACCCAGTTCCAATCCATGCCCCAACGGGAAAGTTATTCATCTTGCGAGGTGTAGCTGAAGACAATGATGAGTCACATCTACCAATAGGCAAGGTCACTGTGAATTAAAAATTAAAAAAAAGAAAGAGAGAAATCTGCTCTTACCTGGGAAGTTTCTTTTCCACCTCCCTGTCTATGTAGCTGGTGGGTCAAGGACGCCATACAACATTAACCACCACAACAATGCTCAACTGGGGACTGTGGCTCTACCTGAACATCCATAGGACTTGTATCATTGATGAATAAAAAAATGTGATGGCAAAGACACATCGTGATTATATCTCTCACCATTACTTCACTGAAATAGGGAATGCAGAAAACAACTAAGTATGGAATTCTAAGTCATGCTCATCTATTAGACAATCTATATGAGCCACTGATTTGGGGTTATATGTATACAAAATTATAAGCATAAGGTAGAAAGCATCTGTTAAATGTCATCAGTGGTATACGGCTATGCTACTTTTTTCTTCTAAATCAGCACCTTTGATCTCCAATGTGGCTACTTCGGAACTACTATCGTTTTGTATTTACTTCAGGGTCTTGTGCAGCTTTGCCACTGTGATCAAACTACAGTTAGTGCATGCCTTCGGGTTTGTCTTTCCTAACCTATACCTACGCTTTTCTCTACCTGCCTTCCGGCATCATGTCTTCCCACTATTTTCTCATGTCTTGGCCATGGAGATTTTCAAAACAAATAAAAAGGCAGGTTGGTGTTCAAATGAGTTTGGCTTCTGTAATGTCTCTCTTCCTACTCAGGGCTCATTGTGGGCACCCTATAAAAGGATCCACTGGCATCCTCCTGGGATCTTTGAGGTGTAATCTTCTCTCACCAAATGTGGTCTCTCTTGCCAGTTCTTCTGAGATTCTTTCCTGGTTTCTGTCTCATCCCTTAGGCATGAGGTTTTGGACTTCCCCATATTTTTCTACCTCTCCCAGTGTAAAAAAAGTCCTCTTGGCACTAAGTTTCCCCGCTGTGTGTCAGCCCTTCCGCCTCCACTCTCATGCCTTTGTGCATACCTGAGCCTCACCTTGGGCACTACCTCCTGCCTTCAGGAGATCTAGTTGAGGAGTGAGAATGTTTTAAATTCTACTGCCAATGAAATGGTTTTTCAAAGCTGAGGGAAATAAGGACCATTAGCAAAAGTTTCTCATCAAGTTGCTTCCTTCTCTGGAGCTCACTTGCACTCTCTTTCTCTCTCACACCCACCTACCCCAATAGCTATTTCCTGAATCCTTGGTCCACCACTTGGTTCTGACTATAATTTTCATGGATTTGAAAGAGGGCTTTATTAGAGTTTCTTAAATAAACATTCTAATTCCAAGATGGAAACCCCCCAAACTATTTATTTGATTCTTTTTGAACAGGCCTGTGAATAGTTTTCCCTACAAAATGTTTCTAAAATGTTTAGATTTCAAGCAAAAAGTCACTGATAGCCTTAACTTGGATTCCTAAGTGGAAAAGTTCTGCTAAGTATACTGGGCCTGCCTAATGATGGGGAAGAAGCAAGCTTTGTGTTTTCTCTGTAAACAGAGAATCTTTTCCATTTGGCTAAGTAGCTGGAATTTGTAGGTTCTTTTTAACTGACTGGAAGCCATCTCAAGAGCAATAGCCAAGCTCTTCTTCTCAGTAATAGAAGCCATCAATGAAAGAACCCTTTCCACTCCACACCCAACCTCCACAACATTCCAACACCACCAACTTGATGAGCAGAATCTTTCTAGAAGGTATTACAATGAATATGGGCTTGTAATTTTCATGTTGTAGATAAGTGTTTCCATGGTGATTTCAACTTTTGTATACTTGCATATGATTGTGTAGACTGTGTACCACATAATGGCACCTTGCCCAAGGGGGTACCATTCACATCATGCATATGGGTATTTATTATGACAAATGTCTGTCAGAAGGCAGCAAAATGTCTCCCATAAAATCATCGTATTGTTACAATTTTCCAAAATATTGTGGGGCTGCCTTTTAATAAGTCACATAAAGGTTATTGGAAGTCATACAGACTAGATACTTTGACCTAGAGCAGTATCAATAGTAGGTGGGGCTCATGAAGCTGGGAGTCGGTATGCCAGGCTATTTTACATAACTGGGTATGTTTCACATCTTGAAATACAGTTCTAACATCATTCTTTCCAATGAAGACAATATTCTCTAGTTTATCAGTTCTCAATCACCTTTTGTTTCCACACCAATATATTTTCTCAGACACTCCCCAGAGTGAAGATTTGGGGAGAAGAAACGATGTGAATTTTTACAAGTATTTAAGGGAACTTCTCCTTCCTGCATTAATTGCTCCTCTAAAAGGCTTCCTCTATTGAGGAACAGTTGAAAATAACAAAACACAAACAGTTTTTTGAGAAAGTTTTACATACCTGCAATATAGTTTTGTGTTGGTGTTGACCTAGAAAAAAATGGGCTAAAAGCAATGAAAATCTTTGCTGCTTAACCCCTATTGAGACATTTTGAAAGATCTTTCTAGAAAGTTGAAAAATATATCTTTTCTTTCTAGTTTTAGCTAACGTATCTTTTTACTGACAATGACTTGGTTAACCAATGATTTGGTTAAGCTGTTGTAAGTTGAGCTACTATTACATGCTGTTGGTTAATTTACTAACAAAAATGTCCAATATTATTGACAGAAAATGCATCCTCCCCATACATTAAGTTATTACATGGTATAGGATCTGATTCTGGTTTAATCTGTTCACTTTTCTTTTTCTGTTTGATTTTGAAGTGGTATAACACCATTTCATTGTTCATTTTTACCATTAGGTAAAATGTAGTGAATATATACTATCACTAATTTTCTCTTCTCTACTGTTTCAAGTATTTCTGTGTTCTTCTTGGTTGTTTATCCTTTTAGATAAACTCTAGAATCATATCTATGTCTTTAAAGGCTTTAAGATTTTGGCTGGAATTGCACTGCACCTGTACATTAATATGGAAATACTCCTTTAAGACATTCGCACTGCCCACCCAGAACCAGATTAACTGCTTTGCATTTATTGTCAAGTCTTCTTTTATTTCTCACAGAAAAATTTACTATTTTCTTCACTAAGTTCCTGAACCTTTTTTGAGCATTTTACATTCTTTTTCTATTATAAAAGAGATCTATTTAGCCATTATTTGTCCTAACTGGGTTAGTCCTAGGGCTTGTTTCTTAGATTAAGTGAGATAAGCACTGAAATATAATAGGTGGCCAGACAGTCTGAATAGCATCAGTATACCTAACTTTCATTTTGTAAAACATCTTCAACTATCCTAGAATTCAATTTGAAAACACAAGACCAATTACAATTAACTGCTGAAGCATACGTAGACTAACTGCTACGGGAGTCTCAGAGTGTGACTTCCATCATTTCATCCAGATAACCCCAATGGGATTAAGTTCGCCTCCCTCAACTTCATTCTATTTTCTTTTCTTTTCTTTTTTTCAGGGTAACAAAGAGATTGTATTTAAGAAGAATAAAGAGAAAGTTTAGAGAATTTCCAGAGTCAGAAGTGGGTCCCTCCCATGCAGGAGAAAAGGTGAGAGAGACCCAACTTCATTCTAAAAGTTCTTCCCCACAAGTACTCTTACCAGCTGGCTCAGATTGCTCCCACCTGGGAGGCACTGTCAGCTCTTGGCTCAGTCAGAACTTTAGTCTTGCCATGTGTCAATAAAATTAAGAAATCATTGATGGTTGTGGGAGCAGAGACAGTGATATGAAAAGGGATTGGACTGGGCAGGGACAGAAAATTATTGGTTGATGCAGGCTCCTTTCATGAGACGATTGCAGATCTAAATCATGTTATGCTTTTTTTTTTTTTTTTTTTTTTGTAGGTACATACATTAACCAGACAGCTGAGAGCAGTTGTGTTTTATAGACATCCCTTTAGGTGTTTCACAGGTATGTTCCATTTTCCAACTAAATGGTAAGTTAACTGAAGATAAGAACACAATGTAAATTGTTTATAGCACCCAAAAGATCTGATTGAAATTCTTGCAATATGGTAAATGGTTGGGATACATAATGTTAACGCTTTCAAAACATAAAAGGTTTCTTTTTCTCTATTGGTTGAGCAGTAATAGATATGCTTGCGAGCTCTATAATATTCAAAAGGACAGAATAAAATGACCAAGCAAGTTTAGAATTATTCAAAACTGTTCTCAGCTATCCTATGTTTTTGCTTTATATACTCAAAATTGGGAACAGATTCTGAGAAAATGATGTACTATTAGAATAAATCAATTTATAAAATGAATTATAAAAATGAACTGGACAATAAATCAAAGCAAAATAAATCCAGACCAATATATAATTTAGAATGCGTATTTCACTTATTAATGGCAGAAGTATATGGATTTGTTTATGCACAAAACATGAAAAAGATAAAATAGATGAAGTGACAGTGTTTTCCTATTATTAATTAATCTCAAGAGACCCAAAACCCTAAATATCTCAAGGATATTTTTATGTTCCAAGTATGTGAGTTAAAATAGGATAGTTGTTTTTTCCCATCTTTCCACACATTACTTATTAGGCAACAGTTGGTGAAAACTCTCTTAGGAACTAAATATTCCTGTGTTGAAGTCATAACTCCCAATGTCATAGTCTTTGAAGGTGGGGCCTTTGGGAGGTGATTAGGATCAGATGGAGTCATGAGGGTGGGCCTTCTATCTCATAATGGGATTGGTGGCCTTGTAAGAAGAGGAAGAGAGACCAGACCTGATGAGGACACCCTCCTATGAGTATTAAGAAGAATCTTTCAATTGGCTATTCAAAGTAGGGGAAGTTACTCTACTAGGACAGGCTTTGGGTGGAAGTGTGTCATTTTCAGGCCAGAGGGGCTCTCTATTCCCTCTGTCAAGATCATTGGCAATGTTTCAGTTTTCAAGAAACACAGTCCTCAGCCAATCTTGATGGACATATGACATGACTTACCACCAACAGTCATGGTTACTCATATCATCCTGCGGGACAGTGCCCTCACCTTCTTAAGAGGCTGCCTTGTAGCTGTGTCAGCAATTGACTCAGGTGAAGAAAAGACTAGAGTTAGTTTTAAGTTTCAGATCTATGCTTATAGGCCTAGGAGTCCTCTCAAATGCCTTATAGGAGCCAGGAAAAAAAAAAAAAACCCACAAATGAAAATAATGCAAAAGGTATGAATAAGAATGGAAGGATGCATGCCTCATTTAAAAGCACTCCATTCAAAAATTTTAAACACAGATATGTAGGCCAAACAAAAAGGGGCTTGGAGCTTATGCAAGGAGGGGCCAAGGAATAAGTAGGAGAACTGGCTTTGAAAAGGACAGAGTTCCTGGGACCAGAGAAGTAGATGAGTAGGAGGGAGGCAGAAAATTGAAGAAATTCATGAAAGTTTCTATATTCTCATGGAGGTAGGGATACAAAGGGCTTCAAAGAGCTGAAGCAGCTCAAAAAGCACAGCTTACTCATACTTCAGGTGGAATGCCAAAGAGAATTGAGGCAGGGAGTGCTTAACTAAAGAGACGAACATTTAGTACAGTTATTGTGAAGACTGGGCAAATAAGCACTGGGAACATGAACATATTTACTTAGCAGGCTGAGGGCCCAACTGAGGTTGGAGACCATAATGTAACAGAGGTTTTCTCCAGCCTTCTCTGAAACCCCCGGGTTGAAATCAGTGTCTTCCCTTCTGCTCCAGAGAACCATGGTCATCTTATTACTTGCTATATAATATTGAAAGGATCAGTTTATAAGTCTATTCTGTTGACTAGAGCCCTTTGACATCAGGAACAAGTATCTCAGAGCCTTGCAGGGTATTTGACACACAGCAGATGGAGCTGGACTGGACTAAAAGCTTTAGCTCACTCAGACTGACATCAGTGGCTCCAGAGGCCCAAAGCAGCTCAGAAACCACAGTTTGTGGTTTACTCATAGTTCAGGTGCAATGCCAGAATATGGATATGGATCTCCTGGGAAATTCAATAACCCTACCTTTGATGTTTGATGGGCCAGGTTGATATCCTGGCTCAAGCTCTTAGCAGACATGAAATTTTGGGAAAATATCACACAATCTATTGGAACCTCAGTTTAGTCATCCATAAAGCATGAATGGATGGATCTCCTATAAATGAGATAAAGTATGTATAGTCCCTAGCATAAGGACGGTCATACAATAGGTGCTTGGTAAGTAATGGTTTGTTACTCTCTTTGGAGAGATTTTCCTGTGTCTCTAAAAAACAAAACAACAACAACAACAACACCAAAATGCTTTCCCTAAGGGGATAAGGGAAGGGATTAAGACAGACCTTCTCCATTAAAATTACCTGGGATGCTAATTCAAACATTTGAATTTTCTTGGGTTGGAGGCCAGAAATTTGCATTTAAAAACATTATTCCAGGTGATTTTTCTAAATAGTTAAATTTCAAGCCATTGGATTATGAGGTATTAATTGTCCCCCTGTTTTTTACTCCTTCTGACATGTAAATAACTCTAATAACTTCCAACAATGCTCTTCTCTTGTCCGCCTGATCCTAGTCCTACACATTACTGATTTTTCTTCCTAAAAGGCAGTTCCAATCATGCTATGCCCTGGAATAAGAATCCCCAGAGGATACACCTTGCTTGCCAAATCCTTGGAATTCTTGCTTTTCCATTCTTAATGCTCTTGTCTACTCCCTTACTGGGTTCTAGTCAAACAGATTTATTAACTGTCACAGGACAAGTCCTATGCTTTTCAACTTTCCTATCTTTGTTTTCACATGAATTCCACACTCCTCTGCCCCAAGATCACTCTTTCCCTAAGGACTATTTCATCTGCCATTTTCTCTATGAATCTTCACCTGGTCCCTTACACTGATGTGATTTCTTTCTTGTTTGAGCTTTTGCTCTTTTTCATACTTCTCATATGATATTTTTCATATTCTATCTTATGGTTTTTTTTTTTTTTTTTGCACTAGTTTTATCCACTCTCCTATGATTTCCAGGGAAGCAGGGACTGAGTTAGTAAACTCAGCGCCTAGCACAATATCTGAAACAGAGTAGGGTCTCAATAAATTTCTGCTGAATATGTGGGTGAATCCATATAACTAGACCGTAAGTCATGAGGACAGAGACTGTGCATTAATCTTCTTTGTAACTTTGGCAGCATGTAGCGGCATTTTTTAATCCAGTAGGTATTAGAAAGGTGGTGACTTACCATTTACCTTTTGGCAACTTTTTCCCTTTTGATGACAAATTATTCAAAAAGCACAACAGCCAAGATTATAATACTGAATGCTAGAGTTTATGGACTCTTTTTTATAGTAATAACCATGACAATTGTTACAGTCTTAAATAGAATATGCTTTTCTATTTAGGAATACTAAAATTATACTAAAGTAAGATGACTATTTTCTCTACAGCTAAGACCAACAGTTTGTCATGAGACAAACTTAGATTCTAACTATATTCCTTTTAAAGCATGTGACATAAGAAGCTTTAAAAAATAGAAGTTCTATTTTCATTTTAAATTACTAAATACAGAATAGCTTTAATACACATATGTGTGTATATGCAAATGTATGTCTGCATGAAAATATATAGTCAATTACATTTACAAACTAAACCTTTTTTTAAAAGTAATTGTAGATTCAGGTACAGCACTAAGAAATAATGTAGAGATAGCTCATTAAGATATCCCATTGCCCAGTTTTTCCCAATGGTAACATTCTGCAAAACTATAGTATTAAAATACCACAGCCAGGAAATTGCATTGATACAATCCACTGATCTTATTTAGATTTCCCCAGTTTTTCTTGTGCTCACTTATATGTGTGTGTGTGCTCCCATTTAGTTCTATGCAATTTTATCACATGGATAGTTTCGTGTATCCACAGCCCCAGTCAAGACACAGGATAATCCAACGCCTTGTGCCGACCTTGTATAACCATTCCTTCTCTCCTTCCTAACTCCTGTCACCCACTAATCTGTTACTCATTTCTGTAATTTTGTCACTTAAACAACATTACATAAATGCAATAATGCAGCATATAAACCTTTTGGGATGGACTTTTTTTCACCCAGCATAATTCCCTGGAGATTCATCCAAGTTGTTAACTGTCTCAATAGTTCATTCCTTTTTGTGTTTGTTGTTTTAATTACTAAAGCCTATACTTTACATTAGGGTTCATTCTTTGTCTTGAAAACTCCACGGGTTTTGACAAATGTGTAACGTCATGTATTAACCATAACAGTATCACATAGAATAGTTTCACCACCCAAAGAATCCCCCATGCTTCACCTGTTTATTCCCCAGCTCTCCTCCTTAACCTCTGACAACTGCTGATCAATCATTTTATGGTCTCTAAGGTTTTGCCTTTTCTAGAATGTCATCACTTTTATGCTTAACAATATGTGTTTAAGATTCTTCTTTGTCTTTCTGTGGCTTACTAGCTCATTTTATTCTATAAATTTACAAGGTACTAGAGGCAATTTTATTACATGGATATATCAATAGTATGTAGTTGTGAGATTTGGGATCATAGTGTAATCATAACCTGAATAGTGCATATTGTACCCATTAAGTAATTTTTTATCCAGTGCTTTTGACAAAGCCTCTGAATCTATGCTATATGCTATGTTGTTAGAGCAGCCAAACTACGAGAGTGTTTTACATAAATTAATATAACGTATCCTTCCTTTCCTCCTACCCTCCCTCTCTCTTTCTCTCTTTCTTTCTTTGAGACAGGGGTCTCACTGAATTACTCAGGTTGGTCTAGAACCACTGGCCTCAAGGGATCCTCCTGCCTCACCCTCCGGAGTAGCTGGGAGTACGAGTGTGAGCCACTGCATCCAGCTTCATTTCTTTTCATAGCCAAATGATATTCCTCCCTGTCTGTTCCACCCTATGAATGTACTACAACCTGTTTATCCATTCACCTATTGAGGAACCTCTTGTTTGCTTCTGGGACAACTGTGAGTAAGGGTGCTATATATATCTGTGAGCAGATTGTTGTGTAGACATGTTTTCAATTATTTTGGGTAAAACCCTAGGAGAATGGTTGCTGAATTGTGTAATAAGAGTATGTTTAGTTTTGTAAGAAACTGTCAACTTCTCCTCCCAAATGGTGGTACCATTTTGCATTCCTACCAGCAAGTGAATGAGAGTTCCTGTTACTCCAAATTCTTGCCAGCATTTGGGTTGTCTGTATTTTGTATGTTAGCCAATTTATTAATCATAGATGTGTAGGAATATCTCATTGTTTTAATTTGCAATCCCCTAATGAGAGGTGATTTTGAACTCCTTTTCATAGGCTATTTGCCATGTATATATCTTCTTTGGTGAGGTGTCAAGATCTTTTGCCCATTTTTTTAATCGGGCCATTTATTTTCTTTTGCTTAATTTTAAAAGTTCTTTGTATATTTTAGATATAAGTCCTTTGTAAGATATGTGTTTGGTAATTACTTTCTTCCAGCCTGGACTTGTCTTTTAATTCTTTTAACAGTGTCTTTCACAGAACAGAAGTTTCTGACTCTAATAAAGTTCAACTTCCCAATCTTTTTCATGGACCATGCTTTCAGTGTTGTTTCTGAACTGCCAAACCCAGGGTCATCTAGATTTTCTCCCATGTTATCTTCTAGAAGGCTTACAGTTTTGCATTGCACATATCATTCTATGCCTCATTTTGAGTTAATTTTTTGAAAGGTGTAAGGTCTGTCTCTAGATTTGTTTTTTACATGTGTGTGTCTAGTTGCTCTAGCATTATCCTTTCTCCATTGAATTGCCTTTGTTTCCTTGTCAAAGACTTGTTGACTGTATTTGGGTGAGATCCCAGAGATCTGTTTCTGGGATCTCTATTCTGCCCCATTGATGTATTTGTCAATTCTTTCACCATTACCTCATTGCCTTCAATACTGTGGCATTAGAGTATGTCTTAAAGTTAGGTAATGGTTTTCTTCTATGCTAGGTCTTTTGTCTTTCCATATAAACTTTATAATCAGTTTGTTTATATCCACAAAGTAACTTACTAAGAATTTAATTTGAGAGTATATTGACCTGTAGAAATAAAATTAGGAGGAATTAACTTTTTTAACAATATTGTATCCTCCTATCCATGAACAGGAAAATTTTTTTTATTTAGATCTTTGATTTATTTCATCAGAATTTTGTAGTTTTCCTCATAGAGAACTTGTCAATGTTTTGTAAGTTTACCAAGTATTTTATTTTTGATGCTGATATAAATGATATTGTTTTTAATTTCAAATTTCAATTGTTTATTGTTAGTAAATAGGAGAGCAATTGACTTTTGTAAATTAACCTTGTATTCTGCAACCTTGCTACAATAACTTAGTTCCAGGAGTTTATTCACCTATTTTTTAGAATATTCTACAAAGAATATCACATCATTTGTGAGCAAAGACTGTTGCATATCTTCCTTTCCAATATACTTTATTTCCCTGTCTTGTTGCATTGGGTAGGAGTGGTGAGAAGGACATCCTTGCCTTGTTCTTGATCTTATGGAGAAAGCATCTGGGAAATCTGCACCCTTCTGATTCCAAAATTCTTCTTTTTTAAGCACCAAAGGAGGCAAGAAAAGCTTCATCTTTCTCTGCTGCACAACTTTTAATAAAAATATTTGTTCTGCAGAATTTGGATTTGGTCCAAAGGCTGCACTTAAGGATCTACAAGGCCACATTTCACAAAATGGCCACAAGTTTCTCACCTCTGACACCATTAAATATAATGTTAAGAATCAGTGTTTCATAGATATTCTTTATCCAGTTGAGGAGCTTTCCCTCTATTCCAAGTTTGCTGAGAGTATTTATCGTGAATGGGTGCTGGATTTGTCAAATATTTTCTCCGCATTTGTTGATAGGACCATATGATTTTTCTTCTTTAGGCCATTGATGTGATGGATTATATCACAGCTGATATGTCCATATCAGCTGATTTTTGAATGTTGAACCATTCTTTCATACCTATAATAAAGCCCACTTGGTTGTAGTTTATGGTTCTTTTTACACATTATTGAATTTGATTTGTTAATATTTTGTTGAGGATTTTTGTATCTATGTTCATAGAGATATTTGTCTGTAGTTTTCTTTTCTTGTAATGCATTTATCTGCTTTTGGTATGTATATAATCCTAGCCACAGTGAATAAGTTAACAAGTATTCCCTCTGCTTCTTTTTTCCAGAAGAGATTGTAAATTCTTGGGGATACTCTTAAGTAGAAATTCATGTCATCTGCACAACAGGGACAGTTTTATTTCTTCCATTCTGATATATATGTCTTTTATTTCTTATTCTTGCTTCACTGTAGTGTCTAGTATTTCCATAGTATATTGAATAATAGTTATGAAAGTGGAATTTTTTTCATTGTTCCTGATTTTAGGGAGAATGCATTAGATGTGAAGTTACTATACATTTTGTTTGTAGACGCTCTTTAACAAGTTGATGTGATTCTTCTCCATTCCTAACTTTCTGAGATTTTTATCATGAATGGATATTAAATGCTTTTTCTGAGCTACATATAATTTTTCATTTCTGGCCTTTGGATTTAGTGGGTTACATTGATTTTCAAATGTTGAACTAGCTCTGCAATCTAAAATAATACTCACTTGATCATGGTATATAATTCATTTTATACATTGTTAGATTCAATTGCCAACATTTTGTTGATGATTTGTGAGCCTACATTCATAAGCAATATTACTTTGTAGGCTTTTTTTCCTGTCCTATCTTTGCCTGGCTTGGGTCTCTCTCTCTCCCTCTCTCTCTCTCTCTTCCTTCTCTCCTTTCTTCTGTAATATCTTTGCTTACAAACTTCTTATGGATTTTGTATATATAATGTCAGGGCAGTATAGCCTCATAGAACAAATTGGGAAATGTTGTTTTCTATTTCCTAAAATAGACCATGTTAAATTTGTGTTAATTCATCCTCAAATGTTTGGTAGCATTCACTAGTGAAACCACCTGGTCCTGGACATTTCTTTTTATAGAGCTTTTAAATTATGAATTCAATTTCTAAAATAGTCATCAAATATTCAATAATGCATTTCATCTTGGTTGAGTTTCATTTAATTACTTTTGATTGCCAATTTAGATGTCAGTATATCTCATATTTACTAAACAAATGACTATAGCAGCATTTTTATAAAAGCAATGGACTTTAGTCTAGTGCCTTGACATCATATGTACAAAGTCCATAGGGAGTTTATAATCAAATGCTTCTGCAACAATAAGAGGTAAAACTCATTAGAATGTTAAAAAAAAAAAATCAGGAAAGTCAGAGTGTGTGTGAGGTGAGCACCTAGCAGGCAATGTTCAGGAAAGTTGTGTTACTCACTTGATGGTAAGAAAGCTATACAGATGGCTTTATTGGGCACCATCAAAAAGACCTTTAGTTTGATTTTACATAGTTAAGCCTTGTATAAGAATGCAGAAATGATCAAATGGGCATTTGCCATTATCCTTCAAATGAATAACTACAAGAAGGAACCAACATCAAAGACATTTTGCCCAATAATTTTCAAGGCATTCATAGTGTTTGGGACATATTAGCACACAGCACCCAGACAGACAGAATTTCAGAATTAGAGTTTGTCCCAGTTCAAGAGTGAGTAAAGATTAACAGTGAATACTTTTAATCCATTCAGGTACAATAAGAGTTATATTCCATTATAAAGAATTACATTGTAATCTCAGTAAAAGACAAACCCTTCTAACCCCCCCCCCTGAAAATTAGCAGACTGAATACCAGTTAAATTTCATTATTTCCACATCAAAGACTATCCAATTCTTAAATTGTTCTTGAATTGTACAGTACTAAATATATTTGAAGTAGTAGGCTATAGACATGGATATGGGAATCTTCTTTCTTAATGACATTTTAATTTTAATAGGATTTGTCACATAATTAGTCCAAAATGTAAGAATAAAAAGAACATCTTTCAGACCACTTTTGTGTATGTGTGAGGTAGTTTGTTGAAAACATCTGTTTTGTAAATGAGATCGCTTCTTACTTGAGTTGCTGAACTCATTCTTCAACAAGAGGACAAAGATACTACAGAAGGAATAGTAGAAAAGAAGATAGAAAGCTAGCAACATCTACAAAGGGAAAACTGGTCAACAGTGAGACTGACTTCTAACGTCACCATACTGAGAAACATAAGAGGACAAGGAGTGAACCAAAGCATTCTCCTTGCTCTCAAGAGGCTTCCTTTTTTCTAGGAGGACATTAAAAATTATCAAAAGCACTTTTTATTCTTCTGAGAAGGAGAGAAGAGTAATTGAATAAGTCCTATCCTATTAAATAAGGTCAACAGTCTTTTAACTCTATATATTGGAGGTTGAAAGGTTGTTAAATATTACTTAATCCACGTTTTATAGAAAGAGAAAAACCCAGAAAAATGACTTCCTCTAATCAAATATGTCTTACTCTATATTATACTACCTTTCCTAGAGTTCCATGGACCTTTTCCATTCATAGTTCTTTCCATAGTAAGGCAGCACCTGATCATGTCAATTAGATTCAGATGAAAGAGCTCATGTTTGTTTGTCCCCTCTATACCAGTGATTTTCAACCAGTGTGCCTTGGCCGTAGGTGTGCCACAGAAATTTTTAAAGAACATTAAATTATTTTCAAAAGAAATTCAAAGCATATTAAGTATGCTCTTTTTTCAATCAACACAATTTAAGTGTGCTATGGAATTTTAACCATAGGTTCAGGCATGCCATGAGATAAAAATGGTGGAAAACACCACTCTATATTCTTGTCTTCAAAAAGTCTATTTCAATTAAACAGACAATTTTAAACAATTTTAAGAAGTATTAAGGACTTACTATGGCTTAGGCAGTAGAGTGACTAGCAGTAAGATATACTTTCTACTTCTGAGGAATTTATTATAAATATAAATATCCAGTACAGTGTTGTAAGACCCCAAAGTTATATAAGCAAAATTTATCATCATTACCCAGTCAAGTTTTCTAATGGAAACCTCCTTTTTGGGTCAAAGACTTCTTAATTCTCTAGGACGCAGTATAAAAATCTTGAAGCTCTTTTTGCTACTGTGGCATGAAGGTGATACTCTGGTATGTGGTTTTTAATCCTTGCTGTACCATTAACCAATTAGTTTTGAAATTCTGGGCAAGTTATACTTCTCTAGGCTTAATCTCCTCAATCAGTAAAATGAGGAGGGCATTCTATTATAGAGTCACACTTCTTTTCAAATACAATCAAATCCAAGGTGGTAAGTAAAATCAAATTTACTTTATTTCATTTTTTGGCATATTTGTTGAATTCATCTCTCCTCCTCCATGCTCATCATAGCCAAGCCCTTCATCCTGGATTATTATTAACAGACTTTGAACTCTTAGATGTAGATGTGGCTTGTGGGAATCAATTTCAGGCAAGATTTAGCCTGGAGGCAAATAGGTTAGACTGCAGGGTAGAAAACTAATTAAGAAATATATTAAAATAAAGACAAATCTCCCATTAAAAGCCTATGATGCAAGTCCCTCCAAAAACTGGCTTTAGTTGACCTTTCTGCTTTTATATCCAATGACTCATTGTCTTAGACCACTCCACTACAACAAAATGGCAAAGGCTAGATGCCTTATAACAACAGAAATCTAATTCTCACAATTCTAGAAACTGGAAAGTCCAAGATCAGGTTGCTAGCATGGTTGGGTTCTGGTGAGGGCCCTCTTCTAGGCTGCAGACTGCCAACTTCTATCTGTATCCTCAATATGATAAAAGAAATGTGAACAAAGCCTTTGGGCCTATTTTATAGGAGAACTAATTCTATTCATAAGGGCTCCACCCTCATGACCTAATTACCTCTCCAAAGGCCCCACTTCCTAGTACCATCACACTGGTGATGAAGATTTAGCATATGTGTTTTGGAAGCTCAAAAACATTCAAACCATCACACTCAATATATTCCCTTTCTGACCACACCTTCATACCTTTAACATAGTTGTTCCTATCTATAACAAGTCTTACCTTTTTTTGTAAACTTAATTTTAATAGTTTTTTAAAGGTCCCTTTCTTCTGTGGAGTCAGTAATTTTTCCTTTATCTTAATTCTTATACAAATATTTAGATTATAAGCTATAGTCCCCTTTACTAGGTCCCTCTCAGAAATATTATAAGCATAAAAGAGATGATATGCAAAAACTCTCAACTAAAACTAATGAAAGAATACATACAAGGGTGGTGTAAAGAGTATACCTTTTTTATTATTTCTTCTTAATTTCTTTGAAAATTACAATAATCAACTGGTTGTTGATCTTCGTTGTAGATAATTAATATATATTTCTAAATTATATTAGAGAATTGCTAAAAAAATATTAAAAATACATTTTCTTGGCTGTAGGCTACTTCTGATATATGAAGATGTCTACACAAAACTATGTGAACTATCACCAATTAATATATGTCTAATTTAGGTAGATAGTCAAACAAGCATTGAGCAATGTTACATAAATGCTGGCAGGATAACTTACTCTATTAAAGATAAGCTCTAGAGACTCTATTTAAATTTCAGTCATGAAACAATCAGTGCCAATCTGATCAAATGATAGTAGAGAAATATTTGGGGGAAACTTCAAATTTTATTTTACTTCTTTCAGATTTTCTCATTGCTGCTTGAACTCTAATTTAAATAACTTGTTAGAAAAAAGCACAATTAAAGGAGCAAAAGGATTTCATGTGGCAGGAGTAAAGTAGGACTGTCATCTCCCACTCACCCTCTACGCACCCACCCTCTCTTAGAGAATAATCACTGCACTCTCTTATGCCAACTCCAAAAGAGATTTTCTTAAGAAATGAGTTATAGGCAATTTTTGTTCCCATCACTACTGTCCATTTGTCATAACTGAAAAGAATATCCATTATATCACCAAAAGATTCTGTTAGCCAGAATTTGCTAATTATGATTGAGACCAGAAACATACAAAGTTTCAAAGAAAACAATTGAAGGGAACATCTGAAAGTAATTTCCCTCCATTCTTTGTTGTTCTGCTACTCACGGCAAATCTTCCAAACTGGAGGCTTCATGTCTTGGATCCAACAGATCATAACCACATTCATTGTAGATTTCCAAATAGGAAATGTGTGTTGTATATATTTTGCTGCTGTCCTGATTGGAAAAGAGAAAGATACCATTTAATGGCTATAAAGGATTCAGTTTAGAGGAAAGAGAACACATTTATCACTGGAGTTTCCTGTAAGTTTCTCTCCTTTTCTCTCTCACTTTATATGGTTTACATTTTCAGTTCGTGATACTTTCAAGTTGCCAGTTACCATATGCATGAAGCTTTTTTTTTTTCTAATGGCCAACACCCATGATTACAAGCAACTTCAGTCTGTTATTTTTTATTGGTTCCACATTATACATAAAAAGTCAATATATACTTACAATGAGCCAAATTGGTTACAGAACTGTATAACACACCATTTTTTTTTTTTACTTTCCAGACCTCCTCCCCGAAAAAAAAAGGTTACTAAAAAAATAAACTTACATTCTGTGAATAGTCTATTCATAAAAGAACACAGATCATTACTTTAGTTTAAAATTTTCAGTAGCAAAATAGTTTCCATCTTTAATCCTATTTTTTTTTTTACTTTTCTAAAATTCAAAATTTTCTGAATACATAAATAGATAAAAATGAAAGTGAGTTCCAGAGGACAGAACATAGTTTAGATCAGTCAAGTAAGAATGGACATTAATAGTCCACTGCCTACTTCTTACTTGTGGGGCTAATTTTCCTGGTCTGAGTGAGCAAATCAAGGATATTTGGCTATGGGTTGGAGAGAGATGTTTTCTGTGGGTCAATGCTGAAATTTAATGACATAGGCATCAATGTAATGAGGCTACACATCACAGTGACTAATCCTAGTCTCAGTTCTGCCAATATAAAAAAAGGAACCGTTCCTTCCGAGGTAGAATAAAGTAGAGATTTTAAGCTCTTGAGAAAGTTCAGCGTTCCATACAAAATATCCAATAATAGCACCCTCTTCTTGTTCCTACCAAAATACAAATGCTTCAATTTCTGCAAATATTATCCTGTTTCTTATAAGCAGAGAATATTTGTGTCTTGTTGCAAGAAGGCTGTTAGGGTGGCAGAGTGGATGCTAATAGAGATAATTTGCTTAGGGTGACCTTCCTGACTGGCTTTCACCCATGTCCAAGACAATTTAACAGGTGCTGTTATTTAACAGCTGTTAAACAGCTGTTATTTAACAGCTATTTAACAGGTGCTGTTTAAAAGGACAGAGGACCAAGTCATCATGGAAGGGAAGAGAACAGCAGCCTGCAAATGAGAAACTGGACTCCAACCAGTTTTCAAATTCATTAAAGTGAGGAAATTGAACAACAAATCCATACTTTTTT
>NW_003852426.1:10313467-10323592 GCF_000181295.1 Otolemur garnettii
GCCTTAGCCACTTGAGCCACAGGCGCCGAGCCACCATACATGTTCTTCAGTTTAAAATTAATGATTCTTTGGTTTGATAAAATGGCTCAAACTATCCAAATAAAGATATTAGCACGTCATATAAACAAAATAATACGTGAACAATTAAGGCATCTCTCAGCCAGCACACGACTATAATAAAAACATGCTCCAGCTAAAATTTGTTTTCTGGTATTCTGTGAAGATCACAACATGGACTGAATTACTAAACAAATTTCTCTCAACCAAATGCTAGAAATTCTGTGAATGATTATCCTGATGAATAGCCCATTGATCACATTAATGTCCTAGTCTTATCATTTCATCATAATCCTTTAGGCTATAGCTTGGTAGCACAGGTATCAGAGAGCATAAACCCTTGACAGGCTCTGTACGGCCATTAGTCTAATCCAGTGTTTCTAAAATATTCCATAAAATACTCCTAGGAGAAAGTGTTCCATGGTCAACGTACACTCTCTATCCCTCTTTGAAAGATTCTCAAAGCATGATAAAGGCCCTGGGGGGTTACATCAGCAAAATTCTGAGATCCTGTTTAAATCAACATATTTTTAAAATTCACCTGAACATATCTGAAATATCCTATAGATTATAGTTTGAAATTTTAACACACAGTTCTGAGGTTTTCTCAGCATCAGACATACTGGTCCACCATTTATAAGTGAGTGATCCTACATCTTCACCTCAGTTGTTTCACCCAGGGGAAATAACCCTGATCTTGCATAACTGGGACAACAAAGAAATAAGGTTCTACATTTAAAAGCTTAACAAAAATATGTGGCCCATGACAAGCATCAATGAATCACTGTTGTTGCTGTTGCTATTATTATTGCTATTATTATTATTTTTATTATTACTTCTAAAGCCTTCAGATGGAGAAGTCAGTATGTGAATATAAAAGGAAAAGAAAAAGAAAGAAAAAAGGACGTCCAACTATATGTTTGTCTGCCATGGAGAAATTCTCTTCTTCCAGAAATTAGAACAAGTCATAAAAAGTCAGGAAAACAGCAGGCCCACTGCCCTGAGATGATAGGGATAATGCCTTTGGCTCATCCAGCTTCTGCATTTTCTGGACTTTTATTGGAGTACACACTTAAAATTCACTGAGCTATGTGGCAAGCTACCTTTCCGTATTACTCTGTTTTAGTGTTTGGGATTGCCAGACAGTAATGTAACACACATGTTTCCTGCAGACAGTCTTTTCTCCTGCCCCAAAACAAGTTTGAACCTCACAATACTCAAAAATAATGAGCAGGGATTTCTAAAATAAATGGAATCAATTTTCTTCTTTTAAAATCAGTGAAAATGTGCTCCTATCATACTCACAGGCATTTTAGAACCTAGCATGCACTGGGTTCTTACTTTATCTTAAAATAAAGACTCTGCATAAGTGTTTCCTTTAGAAATTCTAGAGAGCTCCATGTGGCCCTCTGCGGTAGTCACCTGGGGACCTCTAAGTACCAGTCTGCATTTTTTCAGCTATATAATGTGAATGAACTCCATGATACATTCAAGTTGCCTGACTTCCCATACACAGCTCAGTTAGATTATAATAAATGTGTTGTTCCCCATCGTGGAAATCTGTCCTTTTACAAAGAGTTGCCTTGGTATAAATAGGTCCAATAGGCTCTCTACAAGTGCAGTAAGTTATTCATGATTATTCAGAATGAAATGGGGTTTAGAGTAGTATCAATGACAAATCCAAAACAGTGAACCTAACACATGGTAAGTACTTGGGACACATTTAGACATGTAGAGCTGTGTTTTTAGTAACTAACTATTCATGAACTTTTTAAAAGGGCAAAATGTATTTCCCATCAGGAGAGGATTTTTAAAATTCTGTTTAATCTAATCAGAGTAATTGGCTTCATTTGTTCTGAGAGGTTCCAAGGGTTCTCTAAAAGAGATCGGGATAATTTGTCCCCATGCATAGGCATGGCTTAATGGCTGTGGTAATAGCTATCATGAATCGAGCATATAATGTGTGCCAGAAATGGACACTATCTTTAGATACAGTATGTTCTGCTTCTCATGATAACTTCCTAAGACTGAGACATTAAGTAAATGCCCCAAGGCCACTGCTGTAAGTAAACCAGGTCAACTTGCACTGACTCTAGTGATCTTTCCAAGACAACAGGCTTCCACATTTTAGGCCCTAGCAATAAAACCTATATTCTTAGTTTGTGAAATGTAGGAACAAAATAGGTAATACCAGAAAAAAATGGCTTTCAATTCAACATATACACTGTACTCAAGCCTTTCTCTTCCAAATTTTTTGGCATGAAAAGTTGGCATATTTGAGCCAGTGAGAGATGAGCTGAACTAATGGATAATTACTACTTTATGGATGGGAATTTCAAATTATGCAGATCTCAGCAATTTCTTCTCATCTTTACAACTCAAAATATAAACAGCATACAGTCAAGAAATTTTGGAGTAACTATTACATTGACCTAGTTAGGACATTTGTTTTACATAATTAATATAACCAAGGATTTGTTGGAACTAGCAGGGATACTAGAGAGCCTTTAGTCCAACTCAATCCCTGCTTTCACAGAAGAAAAAACTGAAACCAAGAGACATTAAGTGACTCATTATAGGGAATTTGTTTAAACACAACCAGCACCATAAAGCCTCTGAGGTGTAGAGGCAGTATGTGTGGAATAGTAAAAAGCAGAGTCTGGATCAAACCAACCCAGCATACAACTCCAGATAGGTTACATATACGGACCCAGAGAAAAGTTTTTAACCTGAAGGTCAGTTTTCCCAACTATGAAATGGGAGTGAGGATACCTACCTTGTTAGTTGCATTATATGTTACATCAAACACTGATAAAGCAACCAGCACTCGAAGGCACTCAATCAATATATTATACATATATACATATATAAACGAAACATACATAAAGAACTCTTTATAGTAACATTAGATGTAATTAATGGATTTGTACTCTAGAAAATTCCTCTGGGCGTCTATAAAAAGTGTGCAAGGTAACAATCATACTATCTTATCAGTGCTTTAGCAGCTGAAATAAAGGTCTGCTTTGGCAAAAGGTCATCCCTCAGTTTCTTAATGATAATATAAGATATTAGGTAGTAAAAGGTGTTATCTGCTATCTGGACCTCCATGGATGTATCAGAAAGAACTCTCCATGAGTCTTTGTTTGAATTTCAGCCCTTTAATGAGAAGCACCTTCTTAATTTCACCTCTTCAGCAAAATCCCAACCTTTCTTTAAATGTAAAGGCCAGAGTTATTATATAATGATACTTTCTCATTTAGATATGATATAATAAAATGCCATGATAAATTTCCTGCCCACAGTAAATTTTTGCTAAATATATCAAATACAAATGGATTGAGTCTCATACCTTTTGTAACTGCTCAAAAACGTAGGACAATGTCCTTGGGATAATGCCTCTGTCACTGTAACGCTCTGCTCCACCTGTGATGGTAAATGTCTTGCCACTGCCAGTTTGCCCATATGCAAAGATGGTACCGTTGTAACCTGCCAGGACACTGCCGTAAAGAAATGACACACTTTTAATCAAAATGCCTAATTGCCTGTGTACTAGATAGCTTGTATTCTAATAACTTCCTTATTAAACTATCAAAAATACAATTATAGGAAATTTATAGAAATATCTGTAGAAATATTATATATGTCAAATTCTTAGACAGAATTCACATCTTTATCCAAGAACATCAGCATATCAATTCTTTTCTCTAAGAAAGGACAAGTAATGGATTTAAAAGTCCAGTCATCATAAATATTTTCTTTATCTTTATAATACAGGCCTTGAATAAAAGAATATATTGAAAAAAGTTCTGGGGAAAAAACAGCTGTAATGTGGGAAATTGTCACCCTGGTGACACTCATGGTGTATGCCTCACGTGGTAAATACACAGTAGTCACTCCCTAGAACATAGATAATTATTCTGTCACTATGTATCTTGTAATGTAATTCCCAACTTAATACTCAGAACCAACTGAAAATCCTCTAGGAATTCCCTCCTCTCTTTTCTTGGAATGACTTTTTATAAAATCTGCTGGTCCATATGTGTTCTTCAGCCCTACAGAACAGCCCTTGATTTGATGGTGGACTTAAGAACCCTAAATCTTCTCAGACTTTGCAGACCACCATCTGTAATGTAGACTTTTAATAATTTGCATGACATGATGCAGACATTCAACAGTGGGACTTTTATCTATGCCACATGGAACAGTCAACTTTTGCAGCTTTACTTTCTTTTGCAACAAGTGGCTTCTTGAACTCTGAGACTTTTCATCAAACTAGCTCTGATGATGTCAGCTAATGGCACCCATGTTTGACTGGATTTTTCAATAGATGGTCCCTCTGAGCCACACCTCTCTATTCATATTAGGATTCCTGCTGTACTCCTTCTGCTGAGACTCTGTCTGCAGTTCTGTGTTTTGTATGCTTTCATGTGTGCATGATGGATGATCAACCATTATGGTGCCCCTTTAAAACACACAAGTGTGGCGAGAGCTTATTCTGAAGTGGTTAATTAAGTCCTTAGCACTTTATGCAACTATTAAACTAACAACAATATCATCAACAACAAATCAATGCATCCTTTTTATGCAGACATAAGTTGCTATTGGTACTTATAACATTAAAGGATTTAGTACAGGGAGTGTACAAAAAAGTATTAGTATTATGTGATTTGACTTTCTACTTTTGAGAAGCTTAATCATTTTTGTGTTCATGTATCTTCATATGGAGACAATAAACTGTTGAAATTCTCAGCTTCTAAGATGTTGGAACTACCATGATAAATTTAGGTGGATAGGAGAGGGCAGAGGGGAGGAGGCTCAGGGACTGGTAAGCTCTCACCTAATGAGCACGATATAAGGGTATATAGCATACCCTCTGGGTGAAGGACTCTACTACATCATGGACTTGGCCTGACAAATGCAGTGTAACCAAATCATTTGTACCCTCATATTAATCTGAAATTTAAAAAAAAAAAGAAGAAGAATTTAGGTGGATGATTATAGAACCTTTTTCCTCAACAGAATTTGTTAGCAATGAAATAGCTACGTCCCATTAGCAATATCATTTGGATATATAGCATTTCTTGGCCATAAATGCTTCAGATAAATGAAGTCTATGACTTTAACTATCATATTTTAAATGTTTTATTGATTCTTGATAGAAAGCTTTCTAGAATATTAGATATTATTAACCTAAATAGAATCTAATCTAATTAGAATATTAGATAATATTAGATTCTTTGCTATCTTGGAAAGCAAAGACGACCGAGCACAAATTAATATTTTCATTTTGACACAGATCTTGCCTCTGCAAAGTGAGCATTGTTGCCCACTACAGTGGCACCCACTGAGTGTTTGTCTCCCTTTTTACACTTATGTCTTTTTTCCACTGCCAGTTGTCCGAGTGTATCTGCCTCTAACATGCGCTGCCCCTCCCCCATCAGCTGTGGGGTGGAAAACCAAGTGGCACAGCTTCTTAGAACACTTTATAAAAGAAAAAGAATATAGGTTCCGCCTAGGGATACTCCCATGGATATTTATTACACTGCCACAGTTAAAAAGTTAAATAAGGAATGTAAACAGGTAAAATTTGTTTACAATTCCTTCTGAGGAGTCCCCATTCCAACTCAACCTTGTGTTCACTCTTCCCTGGGCACTAGGCCTTTTCATATGCTCCTAGCCTTGTCTGTCCTAAGGGATAATGCTAATCAAAAATAAACAAAGAGAAATAATAGTGTAAGGCTCTTTGAAAACTCTTTCCTCCACAAGAACAGTGATATCAGTGGCAAAAATCGTCAAAATCAACTTTTTTAGAACTCTGGAAATTATCCAAAGGCTTACAACAATCCAAGGAGTGTTTATTCAAGAAAAACAGCTGAAACCTAGTAGGAACAGTGAGCTTTGTGGGATTTTAACTTGAACATTCCCAACCTCCTCTCCCCAAATCCTTGGTAGCCTTGAAAAACAACAGCCTTGAAACACAGGAGCTGTGAAAACCAGCAGCCTAGCAACCACTGAAGGGAGCAGCACAGGGTTGGTGCTCCTCACAGAGCCCCTATCTTCAAAGTGCTGTCACTCCCTGACTGTCTGAAGGATCCCTGGAAAAGCCCCTCTGACAGTGCCTGTCTTTGACCTGACTCAGAGGTCACTCAGTGACAGTAGGCCTGTCTCAAGAGTGTTTATGGGAAAAAAAAAAAAATCAGTGGCAAGTGTTTATATCACAGTTGCCTAAAGCTGCAATACCAGTGAGGTAAACAAGAGAGTGACCGAAAACTTAATGGGAAAATCTGTGGAAGAAGATGTCTATAAGGGGTTTTGCAAAGCTCTGACATATTCCTGGGCCCCTCAAAATCATGCATGTGCATGGCTGTGTGCATGCCCCAAAAAGACTGGAGAAGGGCATCACATCTCACCTCTGGCTGGCCTTGAGACTCTGCACAAATGGAAAGTGAGACGTGAGAGTTAGAAACTTTCAGAGCATTCAAGGTATGCTTCACACACATGCAGAGCTGCCTGTATGGAGGCCCAGAGACTGATGAGTTCAAAACATTGAAGGAAATCTCTGTCTAAACATTAGCTAACCACAAAGCTAGCTGAAAAGAGATTTTTAGAGGCTGCATATGACAAAGACATAGACCAAATGAAAATGTGGAAACAAGTTACCAAAATCTGTGGGATACAGCAAAAGTGGTCTGTAGAGGAAAACTAGTTTGTGTAGCCGTAAATGCTCACATCTAAAAGATAGAAAAGAACCTTTTGATTTCTATCTTTATCTTCTCATTGACCCAACGATCACTCAACAATATGTTGTTTAGTTTCCATGACTTTGTGGATAAGTGTTTCCGTTGGAATTGATTTCTAGTTTTATTACACTGTGGTCTAAAAAGATACATGGTATAACATCTACTTTAAAAACTTTGTTGAGACATGTTTTGTGGCCTAGGATGCAATCAATCTTAGAATATTTTCCATGAACTAATAAGAAGAACACATATTTAATGGTTTGGGGGTATGTTAGGTCCATTTGTTCTAGAGTTCTATTTAAGTCCTTTGTTTCTTTGCTGATTTTCTTTTTAGGGCCTGTCCTGTTCTTTCAGTGAGGTGTTGAGTCTCTGGAAACTATAGTGCTGCTATTTATCATTTTGTTTAAATCAAGTATAACTTGGTTTATGAATCTGGATGCTCCTATGTTAGGCGCATAAATATTTAGGATTACTAAGTCTTCTTGTTGAATTGTTCCCTCCACCATTATGTAGTGACCACCTTTGTTTTCCTTTCCTTCTGTTGATTTGAAGTCAAAATCATCTGATGTGAGAATGGCTATACTGGCTTTCTTTTGGTTTCCATTTGCAGGGCTTTTATCACAAAGTCCCAAAACAACAAGTGCTGGCATGGATGTAGAGAGAAAGGAACTCTTATACACTATTGGTGGGACTGCAAACTAGTAACCTTCTATGGAAAATTGTAGGAAGATACTTCAAAGAACTTAAAATAGACTTATCATTAGATCCAGCAATCCCACTGGGATACCCAATGTGGCGGAACAGGCTATGAGGTGGCAGGGCCTCTCACAGCTTGGGGTAGTGTTCAAGGAATGACACCCCCCCACAACACACACACACTTCTCCTCCTTTAACAAACATTCTTTTCATCTGCCAGAAGTCATGTAGCTCATACATACTTTCCTTATTAGCAGCAAGTACACAGCTTTTCCTCCTTAATGTTAATCCTTACCCAAGGTGTTGAGATTTACCTTGTTAAAGATACTTTATAAATTAAGCTGATTCCATAGTCTGGGGCTGGCTGGTTGGCTGGAAGTAGCCACCAGCAGCATCAGCCTTCCTGATCCCATTCTATTTATATCTCTTACATGTCTTTATTTCTAATTTCTCACCATTTCCACTCAGGTTATTTCTTATTTGCATTGGGTGGCAAGAACCCAAAGGAAAAAAGGTCATTTTATAAAAAGGACACCTGCACTTGAATGTTTATAGCAGCACAATTCACAGCTGCACATTAGATGTGTTAATCAATTTGATGTAAGCATTCCACATTGTATATCAAATCAGCACATTGTATCCCATAAATGCATTAATGTATACAGTTATGATTTAATTAAAAAATTCACAATTGCAAAGATGTAGAAATAATCCAAGTAAACACTAATACATGAATAGATTAATAAAATGTGGTATTTGCATACCATGGAGTACTACTTAGCCATTAAAAAAATGGCAATCTTTTGTGACAACCTGGATGGAACTGGAATCATTCTCCTAAGTGAAACATCACAAGAATGGAGAAACAAATGTATGTATTTAATACCAAGTTGGAACAAATTGATCAACATATAAGTGCACATGTGGAAGTAAATCTCAATGAAAATCATGCTGGGAGGGGAGTAAACAGGTAGATGTGTTCCCCCAGTCACCCTGCTTCCAATTCATAGTGCTTCTTTCCAATATTCTGAAATTAAAAAATTAAGAAATAAATTGTTTATCGAATAAAAAATTAAAAGCTTTTGGGTTTCAAAGGACACAAACAAGAAAGTGAAAAGACAATGCACAGAATGGAGATAAAGTTTGTAAATCATCTATAGGGCAAGGGACTTGTCATTTATAGTCCATAACACATAAAGAATCCTGCAAGGTAATAATAAGACAAACAACCCAATTAAAAAGTAGGCAATAGATTTGAATAGACATTTTTCTAAAAAAATAAACAAAGGGCCAATAGCACATGAAAAGATATTTATCCTCATTAGCCAATAGGGAAATGCAAATCCAAACTATGAGATTCCACTTCACACTCACTAGTATGGTTAAAATAAAAAAGACAGTAAGAAGTGCTGGTGAAAATGTAGACAAATTGGAGCCCTCATAGATTGCTGCTAGAAATGTAAAATGGCATAGTTTCTTTGAAAAACAGTTTTGTGGCTCCACAAAATGTAAACATAGTGTTACCATATGACCCTGCTTGGTATATACCCCAAAGTACTTTTAAAATGTCCACCAAAAATGTATAATGAATGATCATAGCAACATTGTATATAATGGCCAAAAAATGGAAATAACCCAAATGACAATCAGTTGATGAGTAGATAAACAAAATGTGTCATATCCATTCTGTGAGCTATTTGGCAATGAAAAGAAAGTATTGATACAAGGTACAACATGCATAAAACTTGAAAATAGTATGTTAAATGAAAGAAGCCAATCACAAAAGTCCACATATTGTGATTCCATTTCTGGAAAATGTCTAGAATAAGCAAATCCCATACAGATAGAAAGGTTAGTGGTTGACAGGGCTGTGAGAAAAGGGAAAGAAGAAATAATACCTAATGGGTATGGTAGGAGGCTTCTTTGTGGAGTAATGAAAATGTTCCAAAATTAAATAATGGTGATTGATGGTAGCACATTTGTATTTAAAGCTCCTAAACTGCATACTTTGAAGGATAGATTTTTGGGTATGTGAATTACATCTCAACAAAGCTGTTACACTAATAAAATGGTAAAGAAGAATTTATACTAAGTTCTTAGTAACTAGATGGGTATACCACCTTTTCAGTGGTATTTTTAAAGACAAAAAGAGGGAATAGTAATTAAAGGAGTGAAATTTTAATGATAAAATTCAGCAGTGAACAATGGGATGGACATTTATGTTCAGAAATTATTTCTGAGCTTCCTAAAATCAACAATGCAGGCTATTGCTTAATCCATCTCAGCTAGAGATAGTACTGATATATAAATAAATCAACCCTTTATAAACCCAGAGTTTGATGATCAGATGACATTTCCATTGCAAAAATCCTCTTCTTCATTTTTCAAAATGCGTATTTCTAAGAAGTTTAAATTATAAAGCTATTTTGTCATTTTTCATCTTTCAATATCTGCATGAATAAAAATAAAGCTTTGATCCTCTTAAAGATTATGAACTGAAGTACTACTCCCTATATGTCACAATTATATGCTAGAAAAAATACAAGTCATTGTATTTTTGACTAAAAATCTTTGTGGGCTCGGCGCCTATAGCTTAACTGGCTAAGGTGCCAGCCACGTACACCTAAGGTGG
>NW_003852426.1:10323873-10325841 GCF_000181295.1 Otolemur garnettii
AAAAAAAAAAAAAAAAATCTTTGTGTTAAAGTTTCATTTTTCACTTTTATTACTCCTTATTTGTTTAACTAGACTCTAAGTAGAAGGCTGTTTGGACTATGGGCCATTTTGTTTATCCCCAGATGGGAAGGCTTTAAGAATCTCCTTATACAATATCTAAACAAAAGGAACCAATAACAAATTATTATTGTAATAATAATCTAGTTCACGAAATAAAAAAATGTATTTATTATAGTCTCTCAAACTTGAAGAGACAGCCTGGTTGAAAAAAAAAAGAAACAAAGTATAGGAATAGGATCATGGATTGATGTCATCAGAGGCCTTCTAACTACTTTTTGTCCAACAGAAAGGAGATTCTTCAGGTTATTTCTGAAAAATCGTCATATAAACTATGTATAAACAGCTGTTCAATTCAGGATCAGGCTGAAATTACAGAGTCAGATGAAGAGCTGACTTCATTTTTGAGAGGAGAGAACAGGTGAGACAGTACATAAAAAGATTAGTCTTAGTTTAACAGTTTAGTCTTAGAAAAATTATTAATCAAAGGAAAACACATATTTATATTTTTAAAAAATGTTTATAGAAACAAAGCAAATAAACCAGATAAGCCAAACTAAAAATAATTTTTTAAACTAACAGAAATATGCTATATTTAGGTTTAACTTGACTAAAAATCTTTGTGTAATATCAACAGATAAATCTGGAACAGAATAAAAATTAAGGCCTCTAATTTTAAATATATAGTTACTCCCTTATCCCAACTTGCCTTTCATACAGTTCTGAAAGTCCGAGTAGGTGAAATTTAGTTATTTTGAAATCCTCAGAACTTCAGAATGTCTGTCCACTGTAGCCCTCTTTCTGGAATAATGTTCTTTAGCCCTGATAGGCTGGCCCAAGCAGTGACTTGGTGTAGCCATTGTCTTTTATAGAGGAATATGGCAAGCAACTGGTGCTGGAACCCATTCCCCATGGATTCATAGCATAATAGGCAGAGTAAGCTTTGTCACATTCAATGGAAAGGTGCCTCCCTGAGCTGTTGGAAACTTTTCCCTATGAATTCATGGCATAATATATATTAAAAATAAAAGGCTACTGTAAAAAACAATACAAAACAAAAGATAATTTAAGTGTGCCATGGAAATTCAACTATAGGTTCAAGTGCCCCCTGAGATAAAAAAGTTTGCACTTTTTTTTGAAATTATCTTTTATTTTTATTTATAAATATTAGTTGTCTATTTTTTGAGACTTTGGGGAAAAAATAAGAAGAAGTTAACTGATGACTCCATATTGAACCTCAGAGTCAAAGCATTCTATAATAGACATACTCTTATTTGACAATGTGAATGTTACTTTTTTTTGCATTATTATTATTATTGCTCAATTGTCTGATTTCTTTTCTGAATGTATTTATCTTCGTTCATTCTTGACGAGGTTTTTGTTTCTAGTCCTTATCTTAAGCATTGTTATTTAACTTTAAGCCTTATTAATTTTGTGAAGACAAAAAGTGGAAACCCAAATAAACACATGTATATGTGAAAAAATAAAAATAAAAGGTTGAAAACACTGCTCTATGCTGCAAAAGAGCAGTGTTAAGAAATGTGGGCAAGCCACCCCACTGGGGAATCTGAGACAGCAGAAAATTTGAGAGCAGTATTTTTCTGCCCAGAACGCTTTCTTAGTGTCTATCACTGTGGTAGTGGGCTCCCCACCCCCTTCTACACGCTCAGGAGCAGCACCCTCATGCACACTGCAGGCCTGGCCAATCATACCACCTCATTACTCCACGTGTCCTCAACCCCTGTCCTGCCTATTACAGCTAATGTTCCAAAGGCTGATGATATGCCTCAAGAAAGGTGGTTAAGAGTGTCTCTGTGACCCTTGATGATATCGGCCTGGGTGAACATTTTATGAGGAGGACACCCCGGGCCATTGAAGCAACATCAAAAATACACTATTGGGACCTGATCA
>NW_003852426.1:10326949-10348609 GCF_000181295.1 Otolemur garnettii
AAAAAAGAGTGTCTCTGTGCAGGTTTTGAGAAGAAAAAAAGCTGTATTTCTGCTGGGGTCTCAGAACTATGGCTGCTAGAAGCCATATCTCTGCCCTCTGCCAAGGAAACAGGGCCAAACAAAGGTAAAAGGGGTGAAACGATATCACTGTGTCAGGCACCTAGTTCAAGTGGTAAAGGCCCTGATTTTTACATCATTGGCTTTAATTCTTTGAGACAACCCAGCTATGTGAATCAAGAGGTCCTTTCTTTTCATGAGCTGGGATTCAGTATACGTCATATGCAACCAAGAGTTCTCTCACACAGTTTTTAGAGTGATGTGAAAGACAGCTCTCGTCCACCCCAATATAGACTGGGGATCTGAAGTGAGCAGTAAATCTTATATAGTGGAATATTTAGATTTATCTAAATTTGAATGTCTTTTCATGGTACATGTGATCTCCAGTTTTCATGGTCCCCAAAACTCCCTAATGTCTTAGACTTAGCTGCCTTCACTTGAAGGCAGTGCTACCCCACTGCACGATAACAGAGGGCCAGTCACAGTGCAGTCCCTGTGAATGCCGGTGCTCCTTCAGAGCTGCACAGTGCCCAGCTGTTCATGGACACTGCGAGAAAGCACGCTGTCTGCAGGGGTGCAGTGTGGAGCTCCTGCTTAAAAGCATTTGAGTTTAGCTCCCCTTGCTTAGATTCTGTCCCTTCTAAAAGTCTGTTCTGGCAAGGTCATCTCAAGGTCATACACAGCTTCACTTCTGTGATACATTGATCTAGTTGTATATCCTAATAAAAGAGGGTGCACAACTAATCTTAGTCAAACAAATCAAATCATGAGCTATTCTTTAGAAAATAATATCCAGGGCAAGAATATCCAGATTAGAAAGTATTAATCTACACATCCAAAATACGTTTATGTGAGAAAAATAAGACTGTAAACACATATTAAGTGGTCATTTGTAAACCTGTGAGCATATTGGTTATTGGACTAGAGTCACAAAGAAGACCCCACAGGCAAAATATAATTAGCAGAGCATATTGTTTGGTCAGTACTGTCTTTTGTAAAGAATACCACCTCGATCTGAATGCTCTTTATGCACAGGACCTGTGCTCCCTAATTTAAGCTCCGATACCAACCTCCCTATGGTTTACTTCAGATTAACTGGCTACCTTCCATGGAATGCTGCATTTTGCAACCCCTGGTATAAAGTGACTCAGTAAAAGAGTAACACTTTGATTTAAAAATATATACTATGTACAGCAACAAAAACTAAACTAATTATAAGCATCTTCCAGGTTTTAAAGTATCATAAACAGTCCCCTCATATCATCAGCCACCCGAGAAAGGGAATGGGTATCTCTCCTATCATTGTTCACATCTCATAAATCTTATAATGTGATAGGAAAACAAGATTGTTGGGTTCCTTCCTCTGAAACAGTCACTCTGGCACAGTTGGGACTTCCACTCTTGGATGTCTCACAAAAAACAGGATCGGAGGCTGCCTGTCTTGAATGATTTCCAAATTCTCCTCCTTAGAGACAGGGGCCAAATGAAGGGACCCCTTGAGATTCCTTTCAGCTCTATGATTCTTAGTGCCTTGTTCACAGTCTTGTCCCAATTACTTCAAACCAAACTTTGCAACAGGCAAACACATCATGAGATACATAATCCAAACAGTCTCTCTTGAAAGGATCTTCAAGATCTTAAGCATACTAAACGACTGCATATCCTTAAGTTCATGGACTACATCCAGGCCAAAGTGCTCTCTAAATAAGGTTGTTTATTATTCCCCAAGTTTCTAGAGAAACCATTTTGTCTAGTATTAATAATGAACAGTTTCAAATCTGGAAACATAACAAATGCACAAAACTTCAGTAGAAGAAAATGACCCCTTCTGAATACAATTCATTTCTGAAATGTGTTTCAGTTTGAAGTCCAGCATACAGTATTAAAAAATGAAAACTACATTTTTAACTAATTTACATTATAAAATGCATTTACTGTAACATTTCTGACATACATTTTTCCATGACCCCTGAGAATAAACACTTAGATTAATTAAATGCATAATCATTTTCAGATGACCATCTAAGGAGGCAATTAAAATGAACAAAAAAGCTTTATACAATAGTGTGGGAAAATCCATTGTCTATAGAAATGTATTTGAACAGAATCTCACATAAAATCTAAACTGGTTACTTTGGGTTTCTTTTGTTGGGGTACAAAAAAATATATAAAATGCTTTTTCTTAAAATTTTAACACTGAATTCTCTTGTCAGTATTTCAATCAACTACATTTCTTAAGCATCTATTAAATTATATTAAAAGCCTAATACTGTGTGCTATGTGAATTTACAGAGGAAATAAAGTTGTTCTCAAGAAACTTGCAATTCAAAATACAAAGTCAAAAAAAATACTTAGTAAAATAATCACCTTTAAGTATATGAGCATGCGCCTGTGTTACACCCATATAGTCTTCTAATTTACACATTAACCTAGAACAAAAAACCCAAATGGTTTATTTATAAATATGTCTGGAGAGTGAGGAAGAACTTAGAGAAAGTCCTCTACAAAGGTTTCTCATTAGAAAAGTTAAGTGAGGAAATAGACTGTAGCTATTTTCTTGTAAGTGTGAACAGAGCTCCCGGTCCACCAGCCATTTGAGTAGGTACAAACAGAGATCCAAGAATCCAGCTGAAGTGGGGAAGAAAGGGACCGAATTGAAAAGACAAAAGGAAATATCTTAAGGGGAGGAATTGTCTGAAGAGTTCTGAAAGAGAACGAAACGGAGAATGCAAAGTTGAGAACTGCAGGATGGTGGCGGAGGGCGGCACATAGTTGCTAAAAGTGTGAACGCTGAGAGAAGCAGCACGGGGAAAGGGTACTTAAGGTGTGTGGGACATGTTAAAAAGTCACTCTCCTACCTCTTGCAGTTTCTGAGAGCCTGAATACAATCTAACATTTGTATACTTTCAAAAGTGACACTGTACACAGACAGGACCGTATAGGGCTCTAGTTAGTAATAAAGCTTCTTTTCTCTATGCTTCTAGTCTCAAAATTGCTTGCTAAATAAAACCTTGATTCCAATTTTGTGTGTAATGAATTTATCACATTCTTGGAAAAATTCAAACATACTTTGATTTCAATGGACAGTAATCAAGGAGAAAAACTCTCCTTTGGAATAGTATGGTAAACAAAAATATAGCTCATAAAGTTGCTAATCATTCTTCATTGTGGCTTTATTCACAGCATGGATACATAATGATTTGATGAGATTTAGGAGCTGAGAATCTGAAGAAGAAAGCTGTGGCCTGATTGGCATGGCTTTCACAGGAATACGGGGAAAGGAGTAGCAGGAGGCAGAACGTACAGGGGAACCATGACTTGACTGATGGTTGAGCTGAGTAAGGTCAAGCTCATCCTGCAGGTCACAGAGAGGCAATGTGGCAGGTTCATTGCAGTTAAACGTTGACTGCCGTCACCAGAGGGGCACAAGAGCAGAGGTGAGGAGGCCAGTCTTGGCTGGGCAGTTATTATATGAGGAACTTTCCATGAACAACTATGAGAAGAGACAGAAGAGATAGGAGGGAATAGTGTTCACAAAGTCTTGTGAGAAACACATGATACCATTAGTCTATAGACAGTGGAGGTGAAATGTCATCTTACCAAGGGCTATTAACGATATAGTCTCATTAAACTAAAGTGTCTCTAGGTTTAAAGATATCTCTAGTTAATTAAAATGTGTATATCTAAATTTTTTCTATAGCACTTGAACTCAGTTTGATCAAAACTGAACTCATCAGATTTTTCCCTTAAACTTATTCTTCCTCCTTCATTCTCTAGGGAATCTCTTCTGAAATTTCTATTATTCCCCACTTTACAGATGAGAAAATTCAGTCTTAGAGAAGTTAAGTACATGAAGGTCACCCATGGTAAGTGATAAATCAAAGTCTAAAATCAAGGTCTGTCTGATTCTAAATATAATATTCTTTCTACTTCCTAATTAAGTTATAGAATGAAACTTACTTTCTTTTCTAAGGATAATAACCAAAGGTATTCGTTAGAATTGTATCCAGCTATTACCAGAAACCGTATTCTATCCACTTTAACACTTTAAATTATTGAGACTAACCAGGAAGAAAATATGAATTATATCCAGTTAATTAGTTGCTCTCTTCAGAATTTCACAGGAAAAAAAATAACAACCATTTAAGACATTAGGTTCACTGGCTTCTTCTTCTTCTTCTTCTTTTTTTTTTAATGTGAGGGCTAATTAGAATAAATAGATTAAGATAAATATAGCATTAAAATACATGCAATTAAATTACATACTCTAACATTTTTTATTTCTTCTCATCTTAAAACCACACCTGTGTTACTGATATGGAATGTAGTATGTAAGCATCTTACATATATGAATAAGTACAGACTTACAATGCTTTTATCTGGGGTATCTTGATTTTCATTAATTATATAGTAAAATCCGGCAAAGTACTGTTTTATAGCCCTTACCACTATCTAGGATGGCTAAAAGTAGGACAGAAAATTAACCTAAAAATATATATATCATCTATTCAGAGAGAAGCAAAGGATGTGCCTTTATCATCAACATGTTAATAATAGAATTAATAGCATAGAAAACAGACAAGAATTACTAATCTTTTTTGGGTTTCCTCCTGAAGGCAGATATCAAATGGAAAAAGTACCAGGGACTGGGGGACAGCCTCTAGGAAAGTCAGAGGATTTGGAGCAGAGGAAGAAAGAATGCAGATATTTTCCTCAATTTCCTTTGATGCCTGACATCTAAAAACTCTCTTCAAGCCCCTTTCTGGAACACAAAGACCACAAAGGGATTACAACTTGTAATGAGTAGCTAAATATATTTTACATAAAAGGTAAGGTCAGCTGCTGGAAGGCTCTTAAAATCTAAAGGAGAGGGAAAGGGCAGAAGTGCTCTCCACCACTTCTCTGTAAATTCACAGTTAGCTGACTGTTAAAGAGGAACAACAGAGGGCTTTGTGAGGCTGCAAAAAAAAAAAAAAAAAAAAAAAAAAAATTCCATAGAATGCCAGTGGGGGGTGGTTTCATAGACATCTCTCAGCAGAAAGCAGGGAATGGGGTCCACTGAATGCACAGAAAACAGAACAACTCCAAAACTAAGGTAAGCCTTCCCTTTCCCCACATTTATTTCTTATTTGTATGTTTTCAAGAGTCGTAAGTGCTATTTTGCTACAGTGGTATGTTGCCTTGTGGTGAAGTCAGGGCCTTCGGTGCAAACATCACTGAGCAACAAGCATTTCACCCACTAAGCAACCTCCCATCATCCACTCTCTTCCTCGACCACAGCCCATTGAGTCTCCACTGCCCATCATTCTGTACACGCTGCTTCCGTTATCCACATTATTTAGCTCCCACTTATAAATGAAAACATGAGCTTTCACTGAGTTGTTTCACTTAAGAGAGTGGCCTCCATCTCCACGTATGTTGCAGCAAAAGACAAGATGTCATTCTTTTTTATAGTTGAATAGTATTCCTTTGTGCACATACGCAGTATAACACATTTTCTTTTCCAATCCTCCCCGATGGACAATTAGTTCGATTCCATATTTTTGCTATTGTGAATAATTCTGCAATAAACATATGAGGGCAGGTTATCTTTTTTATATATTGATTTCTTTTTCTTTGTGTAGATACCAAAAGTGGGACTGCTGGATCATATGATAGTCTCAGTTTTTTGAGGAATCTCCGTAAGTGCAAGAGAGGTTGCACTGATTTACATTCCCACCAATAGCATGTAAGGGTTCTCTTTTCTATGCATCCTTGCAAATATCTGTTATTTTTTGTATTTTTAAAAATAGTCATCCCACTTGGTGTAACGTGGTATCTCACTGTGGTTTTAATTTACATTTGTCTAATGATCAGTGAGAAGGGACACTAAGAAAGGGGCTTTGAGTGAGGCGGGATATGAAGTAACCAAGGTAACCAATGACCAATAGAAAAGAGCAATACTGCCTGGAGGTGCAGAAGTGCCAATGATAGACTTGCAATCAATTTCAAACAGAATATTTATGCTGGTGCAGACCACTGATCTCCCTCTTGCTCTCACCTGCTCTCCTTGAGAAGGACCACTTCCAACTGTCTTTGGGAGTGTTCTAAACTTTCTCTTTGTTCTTCTCAAATAAAATCTTTCTGTTACCCCCAAACTTATATAAGTTACTTTTACTTTCTATCCACACTGCCTATGCCACTCCAATTTTATTTCCCGTTTCCATTCACGCTTGCTTTTGGTTACCGCTGTGCCTTGGTTGAACTTTCTAGCTCAGCTGAGTAACTGAACCAGGTCAAATGGGTCCAGGGAACCAGGATCCCACAACTTGCAATAATTAGTGATGTGGAAGATTTTTTTCCTGTGCTTTTGGCCATTTGTTCGTCTTCTTTTGAAAAAATGTCTATTCATGTCCTTAGCCTACTTTTCATTGGGGTTAATTAGTGTATTTTTCTTGTTGAAGTGTTTGAGTTCCTTGTGGATTCTGGATATTAGTCCCCCGCCAGATATATGGTTTGCAAATATTTTCTCCCATTCTGCAGGTAGTCTGTTTACTCTGCTGATTATTTCTCTTGCTGTGCAGAAGCTTTTGTAGTTTAATTAAGTCTCATTTGTTTGTTTTTGTGTGTATGTGCTTTTAAGATCTTAGTCACAAATTTTTTGCCTAGATCAATATCCAGAAGCATTTTCCCAAGGTCTTCTTCTAGTATTTTTATAATTTTAGGTGTTGCATTCAAATCTTTAATCCATCTTGAATGGATTTTTATATTCAGTGAATGATAAGTTTCTGGTTTCATTCTTCAGCATAGGCCAATCCAATTTTCCCAGCACCATTTACTGCCTTTTACAAGTTACAAACATCCAATTTGCACTTATGAACAGAGGCTAATACAGAAAACCTCTGAGTCACAAACGGCTGACTGATGTACAATTTGTATTTACAAACAGCAGTACAAACACCTCACTTATGTACAACTCACACTTACAGAGCTATTACAGTTAATAGGTAAATGTACCTGTTCTGAATTACATACAAATTCAACTTAAGAACAAACTTACAGAACCTATCTCATTTATAACCCAGGTACTGCCTGTATTGAAAAGGGTAGCTTTTCCCCAGTGTATATTCTTGCTTACTTTGTTGAAGATCAGTTGGCTGTAAGAATGTGGCTTTATTTCTGGGTTTTCTATTCTATTCCACTGATCTATATGTCTATTTTTATACCAGTACCATGCTATTTTAATTACTAGCCTTGTAGTATAATTTGAAGTCAGACAATGTGATGCCTCCAGCTTTGTTCTTTTGTTAAAGATTATTTTGGCTACTCATCCTCTTTTTTTGGTTCCATATGAACTTCAGAATTTTTCTTAAATTCTGTGAAAAATTACATTAGTATTATATTTTGATAGGAATTGCGTTGAACCCATAAGTTGCTTTAAGTAGTGTGGTTCATTTTAACAATATTGATTCTTCTAATCCATGAGCATTGGATGTTTTTTCCATCTGTCTGTGTCATCTACAATGTCTTGCATCAGGGTTTTATAGTTTTCCTTTTAGAGACCTCCTTGGTTAAACACCTTGCTAGGTATTTTTTCTTTTATTGTGAATAAGACTGCCCTCTTGATTTGTTTTCTGGCTGGATTGTTTTGATGTATAGAAATGCTACTGATCTTTGTATACTGATTTTGTATCCCCAAATTTTACTGGATTCATTCATCAAATCTAAGAGTTTTTTGGTATGGTCTTTAGAGCTTTATAGATATGAGACCATAGAAACAGCAAACGGGGACAACTTGACTTCCTATTTTCAAATTTGGATGGCTTTTATTTTTTTCTCTTGCCTGATTGCTCTGGTAAGGACCTCCAATGCTATATTGAATAAGAGTGCTGAAAATGGGCATCTTTTATCTTGTTCTAATTCTTAGGGGAAATGATTTCAGCTTTTCCCTATAAAGTATGAGGTTGGATGTGTGTTTGTTATATCTGGCCCTTATTATTTTGAAGATTGTTCCTTCGATGCCTACTTTGTTGAGGATTTTTATCATAAAGGGAAGCTGAATTTTATTGATTTTTTTCCTGCATCCATTAAGATGATCAAATATTTTTGTCTTTAATTCTTCTTATGTGATATATCACATTTATTGATTTCCATATATTGACTCACCTTTGCATCCATGGTTCCAAACCCACTTGATCCTGGTGTGATCCTTTTTATTGTGCTGTTTGACACTATTAGCTAATATTTTGGTAAGGATTTTTGCATCTATGTTCATCATGGATATTGATCTGTAGTTTTACTTGTGTGTGTGTGTGTGTTCTTGTCTCATTTTGGTATCAGGGTGATACTGGTCTTATGAAATGAGTTAGGAAGAATTCTCTCCTCCTTGATTTTTAAAAACAATTTCAGGAAGATCGTTATTTGTTCTTCTTTGTATACTTTGCTTCACTGTGAATTTATCTAGTCCTGTGTTTTGTTTTCTTTTGTTTGGAAGACTTTTTAATTAGTGATTCAATGTCACTACTCACTGTAAGTCTGTTCAGTTCTATTCCTTCCTGGTTTAATCTTAGGAGGTTGTATGTTCCAGGAATTTCTCCAGTTTGTCTAGGTTTTCTAGTTTTTCAGTGTATAGTTGTTCATAATAGTCCTTGATGATTCCTTGTGTTTCTGTGGTATCAGTTAAATGTCTTTTTTCATTTCTGATTCTCTTTATTTGGATCTACTCTCTTCTTTTCTTGCTTAGTCTAGATAGTTGTATATTAATTTTGTTTATCTTTTTGAAGCATTTCATTAATCTTCGGCTTTTTTTTTAGTTTGTTTTGTTTTGTTTGTTTCTATTTCATTTAGTTCCGCTCTTATCTTTGTTATTTCTTGTCTTCTGCTTACTGTGTGTTTGTTTTGTTCTTGTTTTTCTAGTTCCTTGAAGTGTGATCTTAGGTTTTTAATTTGTGATCTTTCTATTTTTTTAATGCAGGGATTTAATACTATAAACTTCTCTCACAGCACTGCTTTGCTATATCCCACAAGTTTTGGTATGTTGTGTTTCATTTTTGATAATTTCAAAACACTTAAAAATTTCTATCTTGATTTCTTCATTGATCCAGTGATCATTCAAGAACTTTTTTTTTTTTAAAGATTCCATTCAATGGCTGGGAATGGTGGCTCATGCCTATAATCCTAGCACTCTGGGGGCTGAGGTAGGTGGACTGCCTGACCTCAGGAGTTCAAGACCAACATGAACAAGAGTAAGACTCCATCTCTAAAATTAGCCAGGCATTGCAGTGGGAGACTATAGTCCTAGCTCCTTGGGAGGATGATGCAAAAAGATCACCTGAGCCCAAGAGTTTGAGATTGCTATGAGCTATGACACCATGGCACTCTACCAAGGGCAACAAACTGTCTCAAAAAAATAGTTTCCACTCATTTGCATAGTTTCTGAAGACCATTTTAATATTGATTCTAGCTTTATTCCATTGTGGTCTGAGAAGATACTTGATACAGTTTCAATTTTTAAAAATTTGTTGGGATTTATTTTATGGCCTAATATGTGGTCTATCTTGGAGAATGTTCCATGTGCTAGTAAACAGAATGTGTTTACTATAGGTGATGAGTAGAATGTTCTGTAAATGTCTGTTAAGACTATTTGGTCTAAAGTTCAATTTAAATTTAATGTTTCCTCGTTGATTTTGTCTTGATGATCTGTCTAGTGCTGTGAGTAGAGTGTTAAAGTCACTTGCTATGATTATATTACTATCTGTCTCTTTCTTTAGGTCTAGTAATATTTGTTTTGTGAATCTGAGAGCTCCAGTGTTGGAGATATATACATACATGCATATATATATATATATATATATATTCTCTTATTGAATTGATTCCTTTATCATCATATAATAACCTTGTCTATTTTTAAATGTTTTTGATTTAAAGTTTGTTTATCTGGTATAAATAAGTTCAAATACTCCTGCTCACTTTTAGTTTCTGTTTGCATGTAGTATCTTTTTCTATCCCTTTACTTTCAGTCTATGTGTGTCTTCACACGTAAGGTGAATTTCTTATAAGGATGGATCATGCGGCTTGGTGCCCATAGCACAATGGTTATGGCACCAGCCACATACACTGAGGCTGGCGGGTTCAAACCCTGCCCTGGGCCAGCTAAACAATAATGACAACTGCAACAAAAAATAGCCCAGGCATTGTGGCAGGTGACTGTAGTCCCAGCTACTTGGGAGACTGAGGTAAGAGAATCACTTAAGCCCAAGAGTTTCAGGTTGCTGTGAGCTATGATGCCATAGCACTCCACTGAGGATGACATAGTGAGACTCTGTCTCAAAAAAAAAAAAAAAAAAAGAATGGATCATGTTTCTTTTTTTCTTTCTTTCTTTTTTTATTTTTGGCTGGGGCTGGGTTTGAACCCACCACCTCTGGCATATGGGGCCAAGCACCCTACTCCTTTGAGCCATAGGCGCTGCCCTGGATGATGTTTCTTTTTATCCATTCTTCTTATCTATATATTTTCAGTGGAACATTTAATTAATTTACATTCAAAGTTAATATGAGTTTGACATGTGAGGCTTTATTCCTGTCATATTGTGATCATTTTCTAGTTGCTTTATAAATTTTTTATTTTCTTTTTCTCTTTTTGTCTTTTTTGATGATATTCTATCATGCTGTCATTTGATTCCTTTTTCTTCTTCCTTTGTGTGATTGTTTTATAAGACTTGCAAATTGTATTTTTGTGTGTTTTCATGATGGTAAATGTCAACCTTTTGTTTCCATGTTTAAGATCCTTTGGAGCATTTCCTGTAGGGCCAGTCTAGTGGTGATGAATTCTTGTCTGGGAAAGACTATTTCTCCTTCATTTATAAAACTTATTCTGAAAAGATATAAAATTCTTGTCTGACAGTTTTTTTTTCTTTCAGCACTTTGAAAATGCCATCTCATTCTCTTCTAAACTTTAAGATTTCTGATGAGAAGTCTAGTTTAATGAGGTTACATTTATAGGTGAGACTACATGCTCTTCTCTTGCTAATTTTAAAATTCTTTCTTTCACTTTTACTTTAGACATTCTGAATATGATATTAATATGTAGTGGTGAAGTTGTTTTTGCAATGTATTTGCCTGGGGATTGTTAAGATGATATCTGGATGTCTAACTCTTTTGCTGGAGTTGGAACATTTTCACTAATTATTTCCTTTTGAGATTTGATCTCTCTTCTCCTTCAGGAATATGAATAATTCATAAGTTTGCTCACTTTATGTAGACCCAGATATCTCAAAGGAGCTGTTCATTTTTTAATTTCTTTTCCCTATTTTTGTCTGACTGGATTATTTCAAAATACCTGTTCTGATATTTGTTCTTCTTCTTGGTCTAGTCCATTACTAAAGCTTTCAAATGTATTTTGTATTTCCTTTAATGAATTTTTTAGTTCCAGGATTTTTATTTAGTTTTCTTAAAGATATTTACCTCAGTAAACTTCTCATTCATCTCCTGATTTGACTCTCTGATTTCTTTGTAACAGTTTTCAGATTGCTCTTTAATGTAAAGCATCTCATTAAGTGTCTTTAAAATCAAGATTTTGAATTATTTGGCATTTCTATGAGTTATTTTTGATTGGAATCTCTTGTTGGACAAGTGTTGTGGTCCTTTGGTGATGTCATATTTCCTTTTTCATGCTTCCTACATCTTTCCATTGATATCTCTGCATCCTGTATAGCAGTCACTTCTTCCAATTTTTTGAAAGTAGTTTCATTGGGGAGAATTTTTTTCTGAAGATGTTATTGCTTAGGTAGGACACTTTGGCTTTGACTTCAGGTGCCTATAGTAGAGTGATCTTCATATTATTATTTTAGTTGTACACAGGGTCAGTGATATCTCTGATTCCTTTGGTGGTTTGTGGTAGAGTTATTAGTTGAAGTCATGGTGAAGATTTTCTGGGGACTTGGACATCAGTTGAGTCAGTCCTCTGGTCCTGGTCATGCAGCAGTTGGCTGAGTGTTCACCTGTTTTTAGGTGAACAGTCAACCCCAGAGAAGCTTACACTGGCACTGGTGCTAGTGGTTCTGGAGGGCCAATCCTTGGGCCTCCAGGTGGCTTGCTCAGAAGCTAATAGTGGGAGCACCAGGCCAGGAATATGGGCATGTTATCAGACCTCTGGCTACTGGTGTGATATAAGTGACAGTAGTAGCAGTGGTAGACAACTTATTGGTACCCAAAGAGTTTGTGTTGGTATTGCCAGTAGCCATAATGGGTTGGGCAGGCTATTCTCCAGTCCCATAGCTACCTATACCTTGGTGGAGAGTATGGTCATAGGCATGCTTAGGAGAGATCTTCCCTGTTCCTCCCTGGAAGAGTAGCAACTACACCTAATTGCCTCAAATTCACTCCAAAGGTGGGAGACAGCTCAGCATTAAACTTGCAAAATGGAACTGTAAGCCTGCAACCAGGGAGGGTAAAGCTCCTTCCCAGCAACCAGCATGGGCAAGAAACTACAGAGCATGCAGCGCATTCATGGACAGTTTCTCAGTAGCACAGTGGTGGATATTGTCTAAGCCATGCATCCAGGATCCTGGTTTCTCTTTCCCTCCCTGGCTAGATAGCAGCTGCAACATACTTTCAGATGTTTATAAACCAATTATATTTTCTCTTCAGAGAACTGACTGTTTATCTCTTTTGACTAATTTTTTTTGAGACAAGGGCTTGCTCTATTGCCTTAGCTAGAGTGTAAGCATCACCATAGTTCACTACAACCTCAACTAGGATTACAGGTTTGAGCCACCATGCCCACTCCTTTGACTAATAGATAATTGTTTGTCTCTTTCTTACTCATTGGAAAGAGTTATTTCCATTTATGAATATTAATTTTCTATGTTAAATCTTTTCTCCTAGATAGTAACTGATCCTTTAGTATTGTTTATGGTGGCTTATGTTGACCAAACATAAGTCGAATTTGAATTTTTTCTTTATGTTTTTGATTTTTATATCTTATTTAAGAGGGCCTTCAGTTCTCCAGCACCACAAATGTGTTTTCTCTATTTCTTTTTACTTTTTGCTTTATTTTTTTACAATTAGTTATTTATATAATTCATCTGATTTTTTTTAATAACATGAGTTAGAATTTAACTTTGTTTTTGGCTCAGTTGATAGCTAATTTATCAAGTACCATTTATTAAATATCATTCCCTAACACATATTAAATGCCACCTATATCATAAGCTAAATTCTCACATATACACAAATTTGTTTCTGAACTAGTCATCCTATCCCAATAATGTACTTGGTCCATTCCTGTGCCAATATCACACTATTTTAATTACCATCAGTCTATAATACAGTTTGATATCTAGCAGAGCAAGTTACCTATCTTCATTCTTTTACAAAACTGTCTTGGCTATTCTTGTATGTTTTCTTTTCCTTGTTAATTTTAAAATAAGTTTTGTCAAGTTCCAATTGCTTCTAATTTATTTGACCATAGAATTCATTTTTCAAAGATCAATGTTCAAAAGAACACGATTCAATGATATATTGAGTTAAGTCTGGTCCAAAGATTTATTTTGTTTGGTCAGTAGAGTGTTGACACACTGATGTTTTAAAAAACATTTGACACTCATCTGAGAGCCAAAAGTAAATAATGAATGTGCAACAGGGTGTGTGCATGTGTGTGGTAGGACGTCTTTGCCTTCCCAAATGGCAACTACTGGCTTAAACCAAGTGGTGACTCCTCCCTTTATTTACATAGGTCTTAAGCCCAAGTTCTCCAGTGTCTGCTATTGGCCCACTTTGATCATTTGTGCTATCTACTTAGACTCAAGAGGCTTTTGCCTCTGAGAACCATGCATTTTTGTAATGCCATCATAAATAGTTTGGTATCCCTCAAATTTATCCTCTATCTCCATTGCCACTGGAATGAATTTTCTGTACAAATATAATTGGGACACTACTCAGATTTAAATTATTTGACAACTTCCAACTGCTTTTAGGAGAAGATCCAATTATCTGTGTAGGCCACATTAGGCCTTTCATAATCTGGAATATTTTTCACATGCCATTTCCCATTATCTCCACATTATCTTTTCTCTGGCCATTTGCTGTCTACAGTTCCCAATAGACTTCCCACATATGCACCCACACTTTAATTTAAGTTGCTCATTCCATTTCTATGTAAAAGGCCAAGTCACCCCCTCCCATTACAAACTTTATCCTCTAGCTGTTAATCCCATCCAAATTTCTCTTTCCCCCACATTCATTTGCTTGGAATTCCTTTATCTCCACATCTCAGATGCAATTCCTTTTCTACTTGCTTTTTGAAGCTCTTTTTGATCACTTCCCCCATCACTCTCACCTTCCCATCACCATCCTAAGAAAGTATGGAGCCTCTTCCTCTAGTTATATCTTACAGTGAATCAGTAAGTGACTGGATTCCTTGTCTATCTGACCTATAAGACTATGTTAATCTTGTAGATAGAAATTCTACATTTATCAATTCAGTATCTCCTAAGCCTATGTCAGGGTAACTAGAAATCTGTAGGCATTCAAAAAACAAAACAAAATACCCCAAACCAAAACAAAAAAGAAACCTATAGAATGAAGGAAGAGAAATTTAGAGAGAGGGAAGAATAGAGAGAGGGCTTATTGAATTAATCATTGCCTCCACTGTTGGGGAGTTTGTAGCCACTATAGAAATCTAACCACTATTTGAAACAATAGCATAGCCAGCATGACCGAACAACAAAGTCCCCAAGGAGAGACTGGAGTTTATTTTTGTTCTGTATTTTAACAAATAATATGGACATAATTACTTAAGTATGTCCCTGACAAACTTATATAAGTTGTACAAGGAAAGTAAATACCACAGAAAAAGTCTCTCTAAACTTAAAGTTAAGGTTTATAAAGTTATATTGCCATTTTGCCTTGCAGCCAATATATTCTTCATATTTTCATTCCAAAATGATAGAGGAATTTGATGGTAATAAGAGACAAAACACACAAAATATTTGCTTTTCACACAGTTTTCCAGGAATTTGGAAAGCCAGTTCAACCTGTACTCAAGTATAACTGAAGGACGGTCTTTAGTAGATATAAACATTCTTCTCAAACAACGAAGACTACTCAGCTATACCAGCTTTGTCAAAAACCAAAAAAGTGATCTCAACAAGATGCCTAACCCTTATAGTCATTTTTATAGAACATTCTTAGATTCTGATTGGTCCCATTTTGGCATTTTTAGCATCTGTCTAGCAGACTTGTGCATATACATAAAAACACAAAATTTCATTAGAACAATATTAAAGTTTCAAATTTAAACATACAGGAAACTGAGAAGTTATAGCCCCTCATAATGACTTTAATTTGCCAAGTTGATAAACATCTCTACACTGCATTATAAATTGCTATATATTTTCAGGACATGTTTTTGTTCAGAAAATTAAAACAAAAATAGAGAAAGCACCTATTTCCAAAGTAAGAGATATAACTTTTTTAAGTATCTTGAAAAGAACAAAACTATTATACCTAACATTCTTACAATACTTTTTCATTTCTATTTATTATTTTATTTTCTCCCTAAATTCTCATTATGCAGAAATTTTCAAAGGAATTCTGTCAGCTTGGAAATAAGCACTTGCATCTCTTGAAGAATATAATTTGCTTCACAAATAAGAAAAAAATGGCTTATTTTTATTCTACCAATACTTAATTTGGTATATTAAGTTCAGAGTTATACATTCAATAATTTCCGTATGAGCTGAGGCCAAGCCCATATATTTCCACCCAGGGAAAAAGGTTTAGAGTGAATGAAAACAAAACTCAATAATGAAGGTCTTCACGCAGGGGGGGCAATCAGCCAAACTAGAGCTTAAAAGTCAAGCATGGTGTATGGGTCTTATTTAAATATACAAAAAAGAACTACAAAATTGCTGTAAGTACTGAAGCTTTCTTTTGGGTTATAATGAATCACACAAACTTTAGGCTAGAAGCACCAGTCTGATTTGTCCTTTTGCTTTCAGGTAGGCCCACCCAAACTATGCTAGACAGAGGGGAAATTGAACCATATTTAGAGTCTGCCCAGAGAATCCACAATTGCTCCTAATAATTCATTCTGGTATTAAATAGCTTTGTCAAGAAATCTTTCCAATATCTCCAGTAAATCCTTTGTGCTGAAATTTAAACCGGAAAACTGGCCCCAATGTGACTTGAACATGTGGTCTCCTAACCTGAAGGTTATACTATACCATAAAGATGCATACAATAGAACCAATTCTCTATTTTTTATAGCAATTTCCCAGCAGTTACTTAAGAGTATCTGGGCCAAGAAAATGCTAAATATAGAAAATATATGTCCTATTTTGTTACAGTATTTGGAATATCATCTCATTCATCTGGGTTTCTTTCTTTACATGTGGCCACAATTCTAAGGCCAGCAAAGCAACAGATTACAGAAAAAGTCTGGTTCTATATACTGACAGTACATTGGTCAGTGGGCAGACAAACTGGCTTTTTCACTATATAAAGGGATGACCAAGTCACGGCTAGTTAGCACAAGTATACAATGATATGAATCAATAAAGTTGTATTATCAAATTATTTACTTAGCTTCAAAGAGAGGGCTTAAACTTGGTCATGCTGAAAACTAGCCAACCTTGTCATATCATATTTACCTATAAGTTCATGTGTACATTAAAATTAATAGTATAATCAAAAAATTGTTGAAAGCCTATTATTTATTCCTTCATTCATCCATTCTTCATGTACTCATTATAACAGACATTTATGCTGCTCCTTCTAGGTACAATGTAATGCAATAAGTAAGTCATGTTGCTATCCCAGCTATATGGAGGGTACAACCTAGTCTATACTTGGATGGGAAGTATAAACCACAGCATCTTGCCCAGTCACTGAGCATATCATCAGATCAGATTATGATGGTGGATGAGTAGCTACTCCTGAGGGTTTAAGCTGTCTTACGCTGTCAGTATCTCTTTGGAGGCTCTCAAATATAGATTGCTAAGTTCAGATATATAAAATGCTCATACAATTTTGTCTGTGAAGTTTTCCTGCAACAACAGAAATCTGTACTTCTTTTTCTAGGCTATATAATCTAAAAGAGTTCTTTTTTTTTTTTTAAGCTAAGGATCCCCAATATCCAGTTTATTCAATTCCATGATATGAATGTCATCAATTTAAACACACTCAGAACTATGCCCTTTATAAAAAACAAGACAAAACAAAACAAAAACACACAAAAAAACCTTGCAGCAATTTCGAAATGCTAACAGCATAAGATAATAACATTGTCTAAATAAATTAGTATGATCCAGAAGCCACCATTTTCTTTCTAAATAAATAGTTAAAATATAATTATTCGAGTCAACACAGCCATTATGGATAATTCCATAATTATATCAGGTTTTCTAAGGTAAGTAGTAGTTTTCTTTCACTTCCTATAAATTCCTATGAAAGCAGCAAGTGATGAATCATGCAAAAACCTGTTGTTTACATATTTGTGTATTGTACTGCTGCTTTCTCTAGGAAAGCTGCAGAATCCAAATAGGTTTTGCTTCCACTGTAATTGTTGCACTATGGAATCAATCACTTCAGAAAGGCTGATCTACACAGGCAACTAAGTCACAGTGACCATCACTCACAATCAGGCTGGAAGGACACAGCAACTTCTGCTATATTGCAAGTTATTTTTACCCTACAATTATGTGTGGATAAAATATTTAATAATTACTATTATTTAAAATAGGGTTAATACGTCATCAAAATTCACATCTATTTTTCTAATTCTATTGCCACACTGATCCCCTTGATTTACATGTTTTCTAATTATTGTTATATTTATTTCTCTAATGATAGAAATAGTATATGTTCTTTACCAAAAACATACTGTATCATACCGTAGAAATTCAAAAGCCTCTGTAATCTTGTCCCACAAAGATAATTCAGGTTAACACATGTTGTGTATACTTCTAGATATTTTTCTATACCTGTGTGTAAAGATGCTTTCTTTTTTCTTTTATTTTTTTCCTGAGGCCATATTTTCCTTACTCCCAGAAACTAAAGCATCCTTTTCCACCTCAGTAATAAAACTCAGAGGAAATGAAACCAAAGGACCAGAAAAAGGATTAAAAGGGTATGTGGTAGGGGAAATAAGAGAGGCGTGCAAGGAGCAGAGCCTTGTGAACAAATACGGAGTAACCTAAGGGAGCCAAAAAAATCCCCTCCCATCAAAGCTAATGAAGAGTTACACAGAACTGAGGAGTCACTAATGACCCCCTCAATCCTTCTTCACTCAGCAACTAGGAGTGAACTTTGAAGAATACAAATCAGGCCAGTCTCTAACCAATAATTCACCACAATGATCTTTTGATTTTTCAACCAAGTAACCTTAGCCATATAAGGATAGTAAAATTACTTACCTTAATTACTTACTTAATTTGCCACTTCAGTAAAGTCTAAATAATTAAAAATAGAGATATCCCAGCACTTGGAAGGCCAAGGCGGGTGGATTGCCTGAGCTCACAGCTTCTAGACCAGCCTGAGCCAGAGCAAGACCCCGTCTCTAAAACATAGCTGGGCGTTGTGGTGGGCACCTGTAGTCCCAGCTACTTGGGAGACTGAGGCAAGAGGAGCACTTGAATCGAAGACTTTGAGGTTACTGTAAGCTAAGACACCATGGCACTTTACCAAGGGTGATCAAGTGAGACTCTGTCTCAAAAAAAAAAAAAAAAAACACAAAAAGGAAAGAAATGTAAAGAAAAAGAAAAAGAATAGAGATAATGTAAATCAAACAATACTTATAATACTCTTATTGAAGAGTCCCTTTATATTACTGGGCTATTCTGGTTGTTTTATTTAATGAGTTTGAAATACTTAAGAGATTATGATTTTAATTTGAAAAATGTAATCAGTTTCAGCCCTGAGATATTAAATTAAAGGTATACTTAGAACATTTGATTTAATTTTGGAAATAATAAACATTGAGAGGTTGATTTACTACAAGTATATGTTTATTGCTATTTTTTAAGTTGCTCAAGTGTTTAAAATGACTTGTTTGCTAGGTATCTAAGTCTACCCCACTAGGCAATTGATGTGTATGAGAAAGATATCTTATTTTAAATGTGTAAATGAGGTTTAAAATATTTAAAGCAGTGGTTCTCAACCTTCCTAATGCCGCAACCCTTTAATACAGTTTCTATGGGTCATGACCTACAGGTTGAGAACTGCTGATTTAAAGAAATTTAATTACCTAAATTAGGATTGGAACTAAGTGTTTGGAGAAATTTCAACTATTAGACTTGAATTAACCAAATGTTATATGATAATAAAGAAAGAGTTTGTTCTTATTTTTATTAATGACTAGCTGCACAAAGAGAATCATAAGACCGTAGGTTGAAGTAAGTTTCTCTCTCTGTCTCTCTCTTTTTTTATTTTTTTGTACCTAGGCTGAAGTACATAATATAGACACATAATTCAATGTTGCCTAGAACTCCTGGGTTCAAGGAATCCTCCCACCTCAGCCCTATGCCCAGTTGATTTTTTCACTTTAGAGATGGGGTGTCGCTCTGTTGTCCATTATGATCTCAAACTCCTGGCCACAGATGATCCTCTTGACTTGTCCTCTCAAAGTGCTGGGATTATAGGAGTAAGCCACTGCACCTGACTCTGAAGTAGGTATCTGAATGCACAACTTTAACAGAATATTAATTAAAAACCCAATTAAATGTAAGAATTGTTTTAAAAATTGAACAATAAAAAACTCAAACTGAAAGTAAACTCCATGAAAGCAGGGACTTTCTCTGCCTGGTTTACCCCAGTGTCCTCAGAGCCTAGAGTGGTATCTCATGTAGCAGGCAGTAAAAAGAAAACTTGTCAAATGAATATGTGTGGTAGGGCTTTGAGTCGACAATCCATTTAGAACAGTTTCTTCAACTTAAACTTGCTGTCTTTCTGAAGATCAAATGACAGCAACCAGTCACACCCACATTAATGGAAAAATCCGTGTTCTAGAATATTTGTAGATATAAGAAAATTAAAATGAAATTTTGAAACAAGATTTGCAAGGGACACTGAAGCCAATAAGAACTATAAGTATGAGTATTTGTATCTATAAGTATTTGTATCTTGGCTGATGACTGCAGAGGGATCATAGGAAGAAAAGAGGTGGGAAATTGGGCCCTACAATTGGAGTCAACCCTGTCCCAGGGTTCCCTAGGGAAGATGTCCCACATGCTACTGAACCAAAGCCAGTGGTATGGTGGTAAACTGCAAAAGGTCAGAATAAGCATAATGCAGGCACTTTTAGATGTAGCTATGAGAATCTTTAGAAAAAAATACGTTGATGAGGGGCACTTATGAAGTACAAATAGAGCTCAGATCAAACAGCGGAGGATCTTGGAGGGAATGGGGTCAAAGCAGCAAAGTGGACAATTGCTTCTGAGCCAGGAGCTCGGAGGGAAAGGAATGACAAGGAATATAAGTAAAAGAACGGACAAGTCTGCAGAAGTAATGGCATGTTTTTTGTTGTTTTTTTAATAGCTATGAGATTTGGCTTTCCCTTAAAGGTATAGACTGAAGAAAACATTTTTTAATGATGGCAAAAGAGAAGATCATGGTGAGGCAAGGGACCATATCAGATGCGAGAGGTTAGTTTTAAGAAAGAAATCTAAAGCAATTTATTCAACACTAAGAAAACACTTAAGAAGATAAATGAACCAATAAACATGTTGAAAGATTTATTCCTGGTACCTGTATGTACGAGGCACTACTCTAAGAACCGGGTTTATGCAGTGGCTAAGGCAGACAGATTCTCTGTCCTCTTGGGGCTTACCTTCTAGTGGAAATAATTAGGATTGGAACTAACATCAATTTTAGAAAGCAAAATAAATGCTGTATATAACACAATTTCCTGTGGTGTCAACTGCTATAAATAATAAGAAACTAGGGAAAGGAGAGATCGAAAGATAATATAGATTATCAGGACAATGAGAGAGCAGGTCAAGGAGTTCAAGCCTGGTGTTTTTAGGGGAGGGTAGTATATAGATCACAAAGAAAGAGAAATCAGGGTACCCTGGGAGTCACCATTTCTGGAAATATCCATCAGTCTTAGACAATGGCATGACAATTACCTCTCATTTCTCCACAGAATGGTACCCTTAATTCTGAGACTGAAAACTCTTTTACTCCCTCAACACCTGATAGATGGTGGCATGCAGCAAGAAGTACAGGTGACCTAGCGGACAAAAAATAGCTAAGACATTTATTTTTCTTTTCTCTAGTTTAAGTTAAAAAATAAAAAATTTGAGAGACCTTTTCACATGCCTTTCAGAACTTTAGATCTTTGTACCCTCATAAAGTATTCTCCAACGCCAATTTCTTCAAGCATTTCCCCTGCACTCTCTCCAAGATTCTTTATAGTTTCATGTTTAAGTCTTTTATCCAGTGACAGTGGATATTTGTTAGAGGTGAAAGGTGTGGGTCCAGTTTCAGTCTTCTACAAGTCACCAGCCAGTTCACCCAGCACCATTTGTTAAATAGGGAATCTTTCCCCCAATTTGTATTTTTGATAGGCTTATCAAAGATCAAATGATGGTAAGTGTCTGAGTTCATCTCTTGGTTCTCAATTCT
>NW_003852426.1:10349063-10361449 GCF_000181295.1 Otolemur garnettii
CCCCAAACTATAGATGTTAGTATGGATGTGGAGAAAAGGGAACACTTCTGCACTGCTGGTGGGAATGCAAGCTAGTACGTTACTTTTGGAAAGAAATCTGGATCTACTCAGGGATCTAAAAGTAGACCTGCTATTTGATCCTGCAATTCCTCTACTAAGTGTATATCCAAAAGACCAAAAATCATTTGGCAACAAAGATATTTGTAACCAGATTGTTAACAGCCAAGTCACAGAAGAAGCCCAAGTGCCCATCGACCCATGAATGGATTAATAAATTGTGATATATGTATACCATGGAATATTATCCAGCCTTAAAAAAGATGGAGACTTTACCTGTTTTATGTTTACATGGATGAAGCTGGAACATATTCTTCTTAGTAAAATATCTCAAGAATGGAAGAAAAATTATCCAATGTACTCAATACTTTTATGAAACCAATTTATAATTACTTACACTTTCTTATGAAAGACAGATCACAACTATAGCACAGGATAAAGGAGAGAAGTGGAGGGAGATAGGAAGGGAGGGGGGAGGTTTTATAGAGGGAGGGTAAACAGTGGAACCACACCTATGGAGCATATCGCAAGGTACAAGTCAAATCTATCAAGAATAGAACATAAATGTCTTAACACAATAATTAAGTAAATGAGGTGAAAGCTATGTTGATTAGTTTGATGTAAGCACTCCAAACTGTATAAAAAATCAACACATTGTACCCCACAAATGCATAAATGTATTCATGATCTATGTGTATATGACTTACTAAAAGGAAAAAGAAATAAATCTTTGTACCCTATGTGATTTATTTGGGAGCTGATCTTAATCCCAAAAGGCACAATCCTGAATGCCATAATCTCAAATTTGAAATCCTGAAGGACCTTGAAAATATAGTTCTGGAAAAAATAATTTTAAAAATTATTGAAAAGATATTTATTTACATTTTAAAAGGGAGTTTATTTGTCAAACATACACACATAACAGAATAGGCCACTTTATACAGCCTGAGCCAGAGGGAGGCTGAGGCAAAGAATCGCTTAAGCCCAAGAGTTTGAGGTTGCTATGAGCTGTGACACCATGGCACTCTAACAAGGGTGACATAGTGAGACTCTTGTCTCAAAAAAAAAAAAAAAAAAAGAAAAGAAAAATTGTGTTACAGGGATAGACTGTAGGCAATTGCATGCATCTGTCCATAAAAGCTGGCCGACTTTCATAATCTAGGTGTATTTTGAAGTCTTGCATTGCAATGAATACCTGCTTTTATTCTTTTAGGACACAGCTCTCCTTGGAGAATACATTCACATTGATTTTCTATGAGGCACTTCTATTCTTGAAATTCTTCTGTGATTTGACAAACACCAACATGAGCATTTTCTATTACATCTCCCCATCTTCTCTGCCATGCTTCTATGTTGTTTGGGAATGCAAATATCCATTCCATGTGCATATACAGATCACACATTTGGTGGAAATAATACTGATGATCAAACAGCAAATCAATGTGTGTCTTCTTATCCTATCATGAACTTAATTATTTTTGAGCCAGTCAGTAATATCACTGTATTTTTCCGACAAATGCGGCTTTAATTCATTAAAAGCTCCTGGAATGTCATCAGGTGGAAGGAATGCCATGTAGGCAAATGACGCATTTTTAAACTGAAGTGTTCATAGTTGCCATATAGTGTGGCCAACCCACTCATCTAAATTTTCCGCCAAATGCATTGGGCTAAATGGAAAAAAATAAACTTTATTGGTAACACCTTGGAAATAATTTTTAGAAGCCTTGATCATGCCTAATTCCAAATCTGTCATTATGGTTTGGTGATTCAGTTGAAATCTGTTTTCTTCTGCTAAGTCCACCAAATTTTCAAATAGGCGTTTATACAGTACATCATTTTCCCAGTCATTAATACATAAATGAACAGGTAAGCTCTAGAATTTTTAGATTCAACAAGGGCTTGAATTGCCTATAGTTGATAAACAAACAAAACAAAAACAGTGGGGACAGTTTTGAAAGTGTCGTTCGTTAGCCAAAGTGAAGTGTGTGTTAGGTTTTCCATGTTAGATTTAATGGTAAATATATGAAATCTATCTTCTTCAACAGTTAAATTCCCAATCAAAATCCACCATTTAATGTGTTTGTAACACCAGAAGCTCAAGACCAGCAAAAGTCTGCCTCAGAAGGCTGCTGACCTTGTCCCGATTCTTTTCCTTCTCTGACAAAAGCCATTTTTTGAAGACAAACATGGTGCCATGTGTGAAGGGGCAGAAGTCATACACAATCGAGTAATTAGACAGGGAAGATTTCTTGTAATTTTTGCCTGTTTTCACTTCTGTGATCTTCGAATCAGTATTTGCAAAGTGGTAGTGGTCTGAACATTTCCTAAGTATATGCAGTTCATTTGAAAGTCTGGTTATTGCTTAGCCATCAAAATGAAGCAATTTTCCGCTTTTGCAGCACCAATAATATTTAGCTTTTAAACTTTTATCTTTCATCATAAGTGGCCTCACACACTTAATTTATCACAGACTTTTTTCTGAGGATATAAATTCATAGACCTCCTCCACTGTGTTATAAGAAATAAAGTAGGACAGAATTGCATTGGGCTTCCCAATATCAAATCTGTATTAGTCAGGGTTCTCCAGAAGAGCCGATAGGATAGATGGCTGATGTATGTATGCAGATGTATGAGGGGGGACTTTTTAGGCAACTACAGTGACCGAAGACCTCGAGATACCATAGTGAACTTCAGGCCAAAGCCCTAAGACTGCCACAGACTGGAGTCCTGGAATCCAAAGGCCAGAGAGCCTGGAGTGCCGATGCCCAAGACAACAGAAGAAAAACCTATCTCAGCTCTCACAGAGAGACCAATGCACCTCTGTGTTTGCCCTTTCTACCCTCAGCCTATTGAATGGTGCCTGCCAACACTGAAGGCCAGTCTTCCCCACTCAGACTCACACACTAATCTCTGGAAACAGCCTCACAGACACACCCGAAATAATGCTTTACCAGCTTTCTAGTGTTCCTTAATCCAGGCAAACTGACACCTAAAATTAAGTATATGAGTCCACCACTTGTCACATGGAAAGCCATATACACTTCCTTAAGCCATATCGACCTCCACATGAAGACAATGACAGAGTAATGGTTCTGCCTGACATCAAGCCACTGACAAGCTGTTACTGTAATTTGGGGGATTTTAGATGTTAGGGATTTTAGACTTTAGGGATTTTGCTCTTTTAGGATTTCAACATTTGAGATTATGGCGATCAGGGTTGTGCCTTTCAGGATTATGATCCAAACTCATTTATTTTAAGCTCTGAAAATTAGAAAAGTTAAGTGCTCAGCTATCTAAAGTATGTAAGAGTATTCTTTTACTGGTTTTCTTTTCAAGAGAAGAATGACCATAGGATAAGTTTAAACACTGACTCAGCTGAACACAAAGCATAATCACAACAAACTAAACTACTTAGACTTTTGTCCTAGAATTCAAAGAGCCCTCAGAGTTATCTTCCTACTGAACATCTCCTCACAGAATGCAGAAATCCACCACACTCCAGGATCTGTGGTATAAGATCATTCAGCTGTCGATTTGTGTAATGACAAGCTCATTACTTGACAAAACAGCCATTTCAAAACAGCCTTGGTGCATTTAATTTCCTGCGCAGGCCTCCCACACCTAGAACCCTGGACCTCTTAGAGTTACTTTCCCTGAAAGCCTCTGTTCTGCCTCATCAGGTCCTCCAAATTAAATTAATTGTTAATTATCCCTCCAATAAGAAACACAAATGCAGCTTGGCGCCTGTAGCAATGGTTACGGCGCCAGCCGCATACAACAAGGCTAGTGGGTTCGAACCTGACCTGGGCCAGTTAAACAACAATGACAACTACAACAAAAAATAGCCGGACATTGTGGTAGGCACCTGTATTCCCAGCTACTTTGGAAGCTGAGGCAAGAGAATGGCTTAAACCAGAGAGTTTAAGGTTTCTGTGAGCTGTGATGCCACGACACTCTATCAAGGGTGACATAGTGAGACTCTGTCTCAAAAAAAAAAGAACAAAGGAAAAAAAATGCAAGTCAAACCCTCCTCCATTATAATTTTAGGTAATATTTAATAATAGTTTCAAAGTAGTAATGCAATTACATGAATACATATTATTTAAGCCCCTTCCATAATGAAAAGTAGAATCTACTAAAAATAAAATTTATCTGAAAAAATATCTAAAGTTATAAAAATTATTGAAATATTTATTCCTAACACTAAATATTTGAGCAGCTTTGACTATATTATGTAAACCTCATTTTAGTCAATGGCTAGAAAATCACTTGAATAAATATAATTTTAAAAATTATTTATTTACTTATTTTTACTTAACACCTATGTATCCATTTGATTCATGAAACAAAGGACAAAATACATTCTCTTAAAACCTTCACTTAGATGTTATGTGAAGCTGCAAAACTGACTCCAGGAAAAAAAAATAAGAAAAATCTAACAAAACAAACCAAGTCAAATACTTCAAAGGTCATTTTTTAATTACTCTATAAAGGGTCCATTATGTAAACAAAGCTCTACTCTAGGAGTCATGCTACCTCCCCCTACTCTCTGATTCTTAGAGGAAATGGCTAAAATCATTCAAAGGGGTTCTGTTAAATAATCTTCCATGAGTGTTATGCAAAACACACACATATGGATTATCTGAGACACAGAGGCTCTCCACAGAAGTTAAGAACTGACCTGCATAATTCATCTAAGTTCCACAGCTTTGAGGTGGTGAATCATTTCCTTTCCTTTAAAATATTTTCCACATCTCACACAGGTCCGTTCTCAGTTTATTTTCTTTTGAAAATGTTACTATTCATTCATAGCCAGCTACTTTAGAAGCTTTAATTGTAATAATAAACTCTCAGGCCTTTATTTTTTTTAATAGCTTGACTGATTTCTGTCACGAGGGTACTTAGGTTTTGTACCTCAAACAAGATGTTAAGAAGTACAGTTCCTGGGAATAGAACAGATGCACTTAGACCTTCTGCAGGGCACAGAGGTGTGCGGTATCTCTGGTGACAGCGTGCAGACTACATCAGTGGTGTGGCTGGGCCATGGCAAAGGTGAGCAGGTTCCGGCTGAGCTGGCTGCCAGGTATTTGGGCCTGGATTCCAGTATACTCAGACTTGTGGAAACGTTGCCAGTGATGCCAAGTCACATGTTGTTTGCTTCTCTTGCTTCATAGCTGCCTTTCTTAGTAGCCCAGGCAGAAGTGAATGAAAAGCAGATGGCCCATTCTCCCGAAAGTCACTGGGAAAGGGGACCTTTTGTGAGAAAAGCTACCCCAGGCTTCAGCTCAGGTAGGTGAGAAAGTCCCCACTCCACGGGGATGCTCTGAGGAGTCCTCGAGGCCCTGCCTCGCTCTCTCCATGACAGTGTGTGGCTGGCTACTCTGGAGGAGGGAGAAGGAACAGAAGCGTCAGCCCCAAAGAGGGCCTGGGGAGATCCAAGGACAGTAACTGGGCCTCTACCTGGTAATATGATTACATCTAATCACAATGTCATTTTGGATCACGGGTATTAAGACGAGGTGTTTTCGCAAAGTATCGTTAGTTGACCCTTGAACAACACCAGGTTAGGGGCAATGACCCCTGAAAAATAAGCATATGAATTTGACTCCCCCGAAACTTGCCTGCTACATAGCCTGTTGTTGACTGGAAGCCTTCACAATAACAATTACTTAACATTTTGTATGTTGTGTCTATTACAGACTATACTCTTACAATAAAGTGAACCCGAGCAAAGAAAATATTACTAAGGAAATCATAAGGAAGAGAAAATATATTTACTAGTCATTAAGTGGAATTGGGTGATGATGAAGGCCTTCTTCCTCCTCTTCATACTGAATAGGCTGAGAGGAGAAGGAGCTGGGAGAGGAGGAATTAGTTTTGCTGCCTCTGAGTATCAGAGGACCTACATAGTTCATACTCATTTGTTCAAGGGTCAGCTGTACTTTGGTTTATTGATTTGGGGCATCTGGTTCACTCAGAAAATAAACTGTGTGTTACCTGTAATGAATTCTCTTTCCCTAGAAATAATATATTAATATGCAAACCTTCTGGCTCTGGCTCTTTGAGTAAGGTTAGGCCTCGAACACCCTCTCCAAACCAACCACATGAGGGAGCTGTAGTTGCTACCTATAATTCATATCTGTAGTTCACAGTTAATCAGCTTTAGGAAATAGATAATCAACTGCAATCATGACACCATTTATCTACAAAGTCACTAATAAGTTTTCACTTCACGTGCATTGTGTACCTGTCATGTATAAAGCACTTTGCTAATTCTGTGGGAATATATCAATGGATCAAGACGAAATCCTCCTCTTTAAGATATTTATGATCTAGTTGGGGTAAAAAAAAAATACACCAAATATAAGATAAGCTATGATAAAGTGCAAACGAAACGCTGAGAGAGTACAAAGAGGGAATAATTTATTTCACTAGGAGGTTTCAATAAGGAAATGTCCTTTGAGCAGGACCTGAAAGGATTCCTAGGACTTACATATGCTCAATATTTGTAACACCCTGTTTTCAGCTGTCTCAAGCCCCTCTGAAGGCAGACATTGGTTTTTGCTATTCTTCACGCAGGGATTGCAATGCCTGGAGAGATCCTCAGACTTCTCCAGGCTCAGGCGCTGATATTCAACAGCAGCTTCCTAGTGGCTCAGTGGGGGTGTGGTGTGAGGGTCTGGCTTCATCTGTGTGCCTTCTACGCTGAGGCTGGCAGAGGAAAGGCGCCTTGTCCTCTGTCCCTGACGCCAGCTGAGGCCTCTTCTCAGATGCCCTTCCCATCCAGCTCATTCTCCAGGCACTCCTTATTGCTGGCCTTCTCACACCACCCCAGAAATCTCAGGCTGACTTTCCTTAGTGACACTGCTCTGGACCTGGTGATGCCAGGTGTTTATTCTGTCTTTCTAAAACTCTACCCTCCTTCGTCTCTAGTAACAATATACAGGTCCTCAAATTATGTCATTTTGTTCAACATTGTTTCAACATTGATAAGAAAAAAAACTGAGGACTGTCCAGGGCCACAGTCTTTTTGGAGCTTGCACACTCTCCCCTGCCTGCCTGGGTTGGCTCTGAGGACTCTGGTTTCTCCAGCATCCCCAAGATGTTCGGGTTGGCTTCACTGGCGCGCCCAAGTAGTCCTAGTCTGAGCGAGTATGGGCATGTGCGTGAGTGTGCCCTGCGACCAGATGGTTCCCACCTTGCACCCTGAGCTGCTGCCAACCCTGAACTGGAAAATGTGGGCAAATAACTGTCATACTTGTTTTTATTAATCTTCCTTAAATGTAAATAAAGCTTATATTTATTTCAATGTTTAATATTAGAAATGTTTTGTCTTATTTTAGGTGTTTGGTGATTATGACCACAAATAGGCTGTAAGAAGTCAACTCTTATTTATGTCAACTAGCCTTTGGTAAAATTAGTTTTACTATACATCATTCCACTTACAAGTCACAGTTTCCAAGAACCTAATAACTTTAAAAGTGAAGAGTTAATGTATGGCGATAAGAATCATTTGTTGAAAACTTCCCATATGATGATAATAAACATGATTTAGTTAATCTTTACACCAGCCTATGAAATTTTTCAAAATTCTTAGAGGCCAGAATTAATATGATTAAGCAACATATCAGTCAGCTTGGGCCACCATAATAAAGTACAAATACTGAAGACTGGCTTGCTTAAACAAGAGAAATTTGTTTCTCACACTTGTGAAAGGCAGTCAAGTCCAAGATCATAGCCTGAGAGGGTTTAGCCAAGAGGACACAGTGGGAAGGTTGTTGTCTATGGGATAAGAAAAGAGACCTCACCAGAAGCCAAACTCTGTCAAACCTTGATCTTAAACTTCCTTGCCAGAAAGAACTAGGAGAACTAGTCACCTACAAATGACAACCTATATAATCATAATTTCCTATTACTGGTAGTAAGTTAATGGTTAGCACATGTATAAATAATTAAAACAAAAGTTTCATGAAAAAATGCTTTTACTGCACATCAGTCTCCAATATTCTCTCTCTCTTCTATTTGATATCATTAAAAAACTGTGATCATGACAAGTAAATTGATTTTGCGACCTAATAGATCATGAATCATAATTTTAAAAAAGCATAGGACTAAGATTAAAGTCAGAAGAAATGGAAAACATTGAGGAAGTTATACCATTATTAGATGAGAAAAGATAAGGGCATTGACTAGGGCGCTAAGTACAGGAATGATGCATCAGGAACAGACATGAAATGCTTCGAAGAAGAAATATTGACAGAACGTCCTGATTAATGAATGTTATTTAAGGTTACAGAAAGAAAAAGAAAGTGAAGATCAATCCAAATATTCTAGCCCAGATAAAAACAATGTTTAACTAAATTAAGCTCTTTCACTGAAAAATGTTTGCCTAACACATTTTCAAAAACCAGTGATAAAAACTGAGATGGATTCTTGGAACAAGTAGGAAATCTTGGACAGAAAAGTCAACAGAAGGGACCAGGCCAAAAAACAACAAATTGATATCCGACATCTATATTGTATTGCCTTTTTGGGAAAAAGAAAGTTTAGGGAAGAGGGAGTTTTGAGAAAAAAAAATTAGCCAAGGGGTGGGGGTGTTAGAATAGGAATTCAAAGAGAAGAAAAGAAAATCTGAAAGTAACTTAACATATGTGCAATATTTTCAGTACTCTTTACTGATGTAAAGATACTCTGTAATTTTAGGAATATAAAGTGAATTCATTAAGAAGAGATGATAGACACAACTTCAAAAGGGACTCTACCAAACAAATGCAAACATTGTAACCTAGTTGTTTTTACCCTCACATTAATCTGAAATTTATAAAAAGAACATATTACAAAGAGAAGAGACATGGAAATTAGCCTTGTGAAACCTTCCCCACAAATGAATTGTATGAATTCGAGTAAAATATCTATGACTCAGCAAGAAAGGAAAGAGGGCAGATGCCACAAACTATAGATCAGATGGGTAGAAGTTAATCCTGAGCAAAATGCAGAAAGAGATTATCACATGGCCAGTTTTTTCCTTTCCCTGAATTTTCCTCTCATGTGCTATGAATGTTAGGAAGGAAGGACTGGTGCCTTCTTCTTCTTTCTCTCTGTGCATACAATGTGTACAATGGCACATAATATATACTTAAGAAATATTGACCAAACCTAATTGCACTGCACTGAGCAAATTCAGTGAGAACAAGTCTTTGGGGCAAAATGTGGAAATGAAAGCAGAAATGCAAAACAATGGTGAACGTGTGTAACAGTTCCTAAGAGTTTGGATCAATCTCTGCTGATGGATCTTCAGTGGCCTGTCCCTAGACTATGCACATGAACTACTCCTGTTATATATTTTTACCCAATAATTACAGAAGACCCAAATGGTATGCACATCAAATTTACAAATAACTCAGGGCTGGGAGGTAAAACTAACATACTAGATAACTGAATTAAGATTAAAAATACAAAAGATAGAATGAAGGACCAAATCTAACAACAACAATAAAAAATTTAACAGAGATCAATAGCTGGTATTACAGATCGATGGTAACAAAAAACAAAACAATTGCATTAGTACAGAACAAGGGCATGGGAAATGACTCAGACTACCCATTCTCCTGGTATAGCTACCCAGAGAGCCTGAAATCTTTCCTTCTAAAATCTCCCTAGAAATTCTGGATAAAATACAACATATACCTTTTTATGTAGTTAATTTTTGAAGAATGTAAGGAAAACACACATAAGACATAGTTAAATTTTGAAGAATGCAAGGAAAACATCTAGGGACCAAAAATAAAGAGGTAAATGAAAAACAAAGTTCGTGAGCTAACCCTAGGGTAAACAGGAGCACAGAGTGGGGAAAGAATGCTGGTATCGGAACCTGGGGGCTCAGGCTATATGAAGTAGGTAGCTGGAACTGAGATACCTTTATAAACCTCAGACTATCACTAAAACAGAAAACAAGAAAAAAAGTCACATCTACCTATCATCATAGGAATGACAAGGAAACTCACCTATCTGCCTGGGCTATGGGTGGGAAAAGAAAAGTCTTCCTTCACGCTTTGTAATCATCCCCCCTACCAGTGTATATAACTGAGGTATAAATTTACACTGCTAAAATTTGCAACTATCCTGCAAATTTTTGATTGCTGAAAATAATATAAAAGGTAGTTTGAGGATGACTGCAACCCTGGGGCAGCAGGGGGAAGCAAAAATAAATCATTCTATAATAACATGTCCATAGACCAGCAGTATAGGACTCCAACAAAGTCTCACCAAAGACAAGCTCACAATCCCAAACAACAAACCCACCAGAACACAGCTCAGCCTAAAATAGTCAGCAGGTAGAACAGTAGGAGGTCTATACTTACAAGAGCTAATAGATAAGACTATGCAATAGATATGTTTTAAAGTGTTAGATACCTAAACTAAGTAATAAAAATAATAAAATAGCAAGATACTATGAAAAATAAGGACACATAAAAAAATGACCACGTAGAACTTCTAAAAATGAAAATATAGTCATCAAAAATTTTAAAACTCAGCCTGGCACAGTCGCTCATACCTGTAATCCTAGCACTCTGGGAGGCCCAGGTGGGTAGATCACTTGGATTCAGGAGTTTGAGACCAACCTGAGAAAAAGTGAGACCCGTCTCTACTAAAAAATAGCAAAACTAGCCAGGCATGGTTGGCGCATGCCTGTAGTCCCTACTGCGAAGGCGGAGGCAAGAGGATCCCTTGAGCCCAAGAGTCTGAGGTTGCTGAGGGATATGACACCACAGCACTCTACCCAGGGCAAAAGAGTAAGACTGTGCCTCAAAAAAAAAAAAAATTTTTTTTTTAACTCAATATAAGGGTTAAATGAAAGGTCAGACATAGGTTAGGCAAGAATGAATGAACTAGAAGAAATATTCGAGGAAATTACTCAAAATGCAACAAAGATTAATAAAAAGATAAAAACTACTTTATTAAAATCTAAGAGGTGGTGCTGAATGAAAAGGAAAATGTATGTTTGATACGCGCCATAGAAGTATGCTCTGTGGAGAAGGGAGAGAGGAACTATTCAAAGAAGGAATAGCTGAGAAGAACTGGCGGCAGATAGGAATTTTCAGATTTAGGAAGCACAGTGAGTCTGAGTGGGATAAATAAAAAAGAAAGCCACGTGGAGATGCGTCACTGGGAAACACAGAACACATATACAAGCAAAACTCTTTAAAATCACGCAAGAAGAGACATTGCCAAAAAAAGACCAATAAGACTAAAGCAAACTTCTCAAAAGCAAAAGCTGGAAGGTGATGGAATAAGTATTTTCAGAGTACTGAGAAAACATAACTGTCACCCAGAATTCCATACTCCACTAACATGTAAATCCAATGAAATAAATACTGACCAAGTTAACCATGTTCAGACTCTCTCTGAAGGAGGGACCAAGGGATGGACTTCAGGAGGGCCCCTGCAACCAGAAAGAACTGAAAGAAGACAACACTGAACAGAATCAGGATGGCAGAGAAAAATCTAAACATTCCCTGATTTTTTATAAAATAACAATAACTACTAATTTGATTTATATACAAAACAAGGTGGAATTAAAGTTAATCATATACATCAGATAAGAGATGTTGATTAATTTTAGACTCTATAAAGTCAAGTATGCTTATACATTATTGACTAAAAGAAAAGAGAATATAAAATTTACAATAAGCAGTGGAGAAACAAAGAAAAGTTAAATGAGCAAAACAAAGCATACTAAAGGTTGGAAAAGGAAGAAAAAGGCACAGAAAAAGCAGAGAAATCAATATAAACATGACAGAAACAACCGCAAATGTTGGCAAACCACTAAATCGACTAAAACTTGAATAAAAAAGTAAAACTCAACTATATGTCATTTACAAAGAGGCACAACTAAGGCATATGGATATAAAAAGCTTGAAAGTAAAAGCATGGAAAAGTATATTTTTATACACCTTAGAGTGAAGAGTCATACATTTTGTTGTGATTATATCAGTGTATTCGATGACAGGATACTGGCTCAGACTCATTGGTGCTGTTATGCAATATTCCATACTGTGGTCTTTAGATATAATAGATCTATACATTTTTTTAAATTAGATAAATTAGACTTTAAGATAAAAAGAATTATTAGAGGTAAGATCAGTCACTACATGAGATAAAAGGAAAAGAGTCTCAGAAAGATGGAACAATTCTAAACTAATAACAGAACCTTCAAAGATACATGTGTAAGGCATTAATTGAAAGAATTACAAATAGAAATATATGCACCTGGGGTTTTTAACATATTCTTGTGGTTCTTGATAGTTCAAGTAGGAAAAAAGAAAAAC
>NW_003852426.1:10362920-10364973 GCF_000181295.1 Otolemur garnettii
AGTTGAGTGAGATAAATGGGGCAACACCAAGACAAAATCCACTAAACCATACATAAAGCTGTAGAAGGGGAAGGTCTTATTTATGTTTTATGGACAGAGAGTGTTACTGGTAGAAGACAACATGGGCTTGTCAGTGAAGATCTTAACCTAAGAACTAAATGAGGGAGAATGAAAAAGAACAGGCTGACACAAGTGACTGTCCCACCCTATTCTGAAAGGTTGACCAAGACTAGAAACAGTGGTCATTGAGGGACCAGCTTTGCTGACAAGGGCAGGGTAAGATGTTGTGAATGACATACGAAAGGTGATAAACTAAGGTAGTGACAGAAGCGGCTGCTAATATTCCATAAACTTGTATTTAAAACCCTTTTTGTCCCAGCTGCTATCATATTGGATAAAATGCAGAGTAGATGAGAGATTATAGGAGGGGAATGTGAAAGTAAATGAAATGCAGCCCTTAGTATGGTATAGGATACAGACAGAGAGATAAATGCACTTACAATAAAATAAGGCCGGGTACCAACCATTTGGGGTATAAGAAAGAGGGTATAAATACTTCTATCTGAGAGAGCCAAGAAAATTCTTAATAAACAATTTGAAAAGTAGCTCAAGACATTTTTCTACTATAACATTTGAGCCATTAAAACAAAACTCTGATGATCTGATTTGAACACAATTAGCTTTACAGTGCAAAAAAAGATCTTCATGATATAACAAAGCTGTTTCTACATTTAAGAAAAATAGCCAATGAAAAGCAAAACAACAAAAAAACTTATGACTCTAGAATCTTTTCTTGTCATCCAATAGTAATTGCTTTTTAGCTTTTTTTCTCTTCCTCAACTAGCCCTTCTTCTTCTAATACTTAAATAATTCAGTCAGAAACAAAAACCTCAAAGCCAACATGCCATGTAAAATATCAAGGAGCTTGGAAAAGGAGGTTCTCTAGATACCACTCCTCATTTCAGAGCCAGAGCCTTCCCATCCCAATTCCACAGAGAAATGGACAATCAGTAGTTTTCTCCCCAGTTTCTATGAACTGGAAAAGCTATTTCTGGCTTGGTGACAAATTCCACTATAACAAAGCCAACAGCATGCCCCATGGAGTTCACTATAATGGGATTTTAACTGTATTTACATTATGCATAAATTCAAGGAAAAGTACATCTTGGCAAATAATGAATATAAGAAGAGCTGAAAGCTTAGAAACACAGAGTTTGGGAAATTCACTATTTTTTTCTTTCAAAGAAAATATGTTCATTAAGGTGAAATATTGAATTCCATCAACTCATTGCACAGAGATTTCGGGACGCTTACTACCAATCTCAGATGTGTATATGGCACTGGTCTAGATGCTAAGAATGCCATAATAGCAAGAGCAAAAATGATTCTGTTCTCATGGAACCCATGTACCATTGAGAAGACAAATATGTGAATGAGAGAAAAATCAGAAATGGAAGGTATAGTCATGCGTTGCTTGATGACAGGGATGCATTCTGAGAAAGGCCTCCTCAGGTGATTTCACCACTGAGTGAACACCACCGAGTGTGCTTACACAAGCTACGTGGGATAGCCTATTATACACCAAGGATATGTGGTATGGCCTGTTGCCCCAGGATACAAACCTGTACTGGTGTACTGAGTACTATAGGGAATTGTAGCACAATATCATCTGTGTATCTAAACATAGCAAAGGTACAATAAAAAGAAGATAGGATAACCCTATAAGACCACTGTCATATATGTGGTCAACTGTGGATGAAAACATCTTCATGCAGCTCATGACACTACCATATAGAGCAGTGGTCTCCAGTGCTTTTGGCACCAGAAACCGGTTTCACTGAAGAAAGTGTTTCCATGGACCAGGGATTGGGGTAAGGGATGGTTTGGGGATGATTCAAGCACATTACATTTATTGTGTAATTTATTTCTATTATTATTACAGAACAATATATAATGAAATCATTATATAACTCACCATAATGTAGAATCAGTGGGAGACCTGAGTTTGTTTTCCTACAACTACATGGGCCCATTTGGGGGTGATGGGAAACAG
>NW_003852426.1:10365722-10367883 GCF_000181295.1 Otolemur garnettii
TTGGGTCCAATCTGCATTTTTAAAAGCTTGTTTTGGCTACTGAGTGGTGAATGAACCATAAGTTTCCAAGGGAGTGAGTGGTCAGAAGGTTGCTGCAACAGTGACTAGAGTGTCAATAGTGAAGCTGGAGAAAGTGGATTGATTTTAGAGATAGGAGATACTTTATAGTTCCACTGATAGGAGTTGGTGTCGAAGATGAGGAAAAGAGAGCAAACCAAAATAAGTGGAGCCATTTATTGAGATAAGGACAACTGAGGGAGGATGGATTTGGATAAAGAAGATGAAGAGTTCCTTAAAATGCATTAGCTCTTAGAGGATCACACATATCCTACTGGGGAGGTCAAGAACATGATTAGATATAGAGGTCTGGAGTTCTGGGAAGGATCAGAGCTAGAGGTACAGATTTGAGAGTCAACAACACAAGATTATGTTGACAAGAGTATGTTCAGTCTCAAATGATGAGACTGAAAGAGATCACAAAGAGATCAAGAAGAAAAACTGGTTCAGAGATGGGGCCCTCAGTGCTAAGGGCTCATGAAAGAGAAGAGGGATAAGCAAAAAAGACAGAAGAAATAGCAAAGTAGGGAAGGCAATAGGAGAGGGTATGAGTCTGCCCGAGTCATCCCCTCGGAAGCTCCACCAGACGGAATTAGATATGTAAAGGAGGAGGGAGCAGAGTGGAATGAGAGCTTCAGACCTGACGCAAGTCTGACATCTGTGAAAGAGGACAGGGATGGAAGGATTGTATAGCAAGAGCCTCAGACCACAGTTGAGTTCTAAGAAAGAACTAGCCTGGCCAAAGTGAATTTTGAACACAACCTTGCCCATCAGAGGATTCCCACATAATGAAAGAAGTTTCCAGTTCTAGCATTCCCATCATAATCATACTCAGTTATTAACTAGCAACACTCCAGGGAAGACTGGATTGTGTTTCCTTGTTGTTAGGGGTTTGGTAGCTAAAGGCTATTAGTGGACTATTGCCTGGTAGGAGATTCTAATGAAGGGAGAATTAAGACAGCCACCTCCATAGCCACCACAGTGTGATGCTATGAAAATCATGAGTAAGAGAGTGTTTTCCAAAGAGGAGGAGGAAAATATTGCTATCAAATATTGCTTAAATATCCAGTGAGACAAGAATGGGCACAAGACCATGGTTTCTGACAACATGAAGGTCATTAATAACCTTGACAAGAGTAGTCCCAGGAGGACAGAGAAGGCAGAAGCCCAGTTCCAGGGTCAAGAAATGAATGGGAAATGAAGTGTAGACAAGAGGATAGACAACTCTTTTCAGGTAATTTTTCTGGAAAAAGGGAGCACAGAAATAGAAAACAGCTGGAAAGGATGTGAGAAAATGCAAGTCATTATTTTATCTAAGGATAAGAGATACTAGAATGTACTGATGAGAATGACCTCATAGACTTGGGAAAAACAGTGATTGTCAGGGCCTGGAACTGGCCAAGTCTCGGGTCCAGCTTAGGTAGGCTCCAGACGTGGACCACTAAGCTACCTTGCTCAGGAAAGTTTCTCTTAGGTGCCTGAGGGCTATCTACTTTAGCTGGAGAGAGAGTGTGTGTCTTAGAGAGAGTAAAGCAGTCTTCTTAGAAAGATAGATCTTAGTCTTTAGCAGAGCTTGGTAATCTTCAGCAGAGAGACACTGTGCTGGCGTTCTGCAGGCAGAAGAGGAGACAGAGTCAGAGTAAGCCATGTCCGTGATAGAATGCCCATGCTTTCTGACTGCCTTCTCCTCCAGCCTAATATAAGGTTGATCTTGTACCTCTCAATACAACAGGGGTAGAGACTGCCAATTCACCAATGCTCTCATCTTGTGAGCTCTCTCATGCTAAATCCCTCTCCATGCCCTTTTCACAAGGTGTTGCATTATAGAGCTATACAGGTATTTCTTGTAACTCTCACTCCTCCTAGCCATAGGCTATACGGGCTGCTACAAGTGATGCTGCAGAAATAAGAAAATTATAAGTGCAATATACTTGAGAAGACAAGACAAAGGCCTAGGGAGACCAATGGAGGGCTGGCCATGGCAGGGACAGGCAACCTCTCGTTACACTAACAGGAAGGAGGCCCAGGAGTTAGGCACCGAAGGCAGGGTGGCAGGTTTGGCAGTGGAGGAATGGGGTAGTACTTCATTGAGTGGGTTGACTTA
>NW_003852426.1:10368210-10378185 GCF_000181295.1 Otolemur garnettii
GTTTATAATGGTTCCATCACCACAGTTAACGCTTCTCTCTAGCAAGAGTGGGAAGCCCAGGTGTAGATATGGAATAGGTCAGGTATCAGGTCTAACCAGAGTAGGATTTTGCTGAATGTATGACCAGGTAAGAGGTAGAAGGATTGACAGTGTTTCTAGACCCTGGGTCCAACCTCACGTGGGGCACAGCAGTAGTCAGAAACAGATCTGATGGCAGTCGGCGTGGGTGAATGGTAATAGCTCCTTCAAGTTTCCAACCCTCTAGAAAAACTTTTACTCCTAGTTTCCTTCTCCATTTGAAAAACCTGTGTACTGACTTTTTCTTTATAGCAGGTTAAACTCAGATACTGAAGTTTTTAATAAATTCAGTGCAAAAATATGCTGCACAAGTCTATTTGTATTTTAAATGATTTTTAATGACTACTCTTTGAAATTTTGTTCCTTCATATTGAGGGTTGGATTTTAAAACCATCTCTGTACTTAAATATCTCTTCTTACGTGAATGGCAGGTGTAAGCCTGTTGATGAAAATAAAATAGCTCAACATCATATCTTCTGAAGTCTCTGCCAAGATAATTGAATGGATCATATTTTGCAAGGTGTTTAGCTTAATCATATATCTGGACCTCAAATGTACATAAAATGGTGATGTTCTGAAACAAAAGACACAACCACATTGATCTTTTTGTTATGGCAATTTGCCTCAAAAAGGAGATGCAACCAGAATTCCCCTTTATTTGAGCAAATCTTTGAAAATGCACTCAAAAATATACTCTCTTCATGAAAAGAACATTTGATAGAAAAGATGTTAATTACACAAATGACACGCTTAAATGGAAACAGTGAACAAGCAGCTTTCTCTTAGAGTCTTAGCACCATAGTTTATTTCAGAATAGATCTTAAATACAACAGCAGTGTAATTAGTATAAGAAAATATTAATGATTGCTTATGCTCACAGATTTGGATTTCTAGTCAAATTCCCTAGTTTGGCAGCCTCAGCTCATGGCAATAATCACATGGGATTCCAGGCAAGAAGAGTGAACTGTGAAGAAACCCTGGCCTTCTCCCATAACCAAACCACCCACGTCAGAAAAAATGACTGGGAACGAATTGTCAAAAACAGGAACTTCACTACAGAATAACCGCCCAAAACCCGAACTATAAACAGCCACTCATTCAAACAGACTATTTTTAACAATAAAACACCTGAATCATGAATGTATGTTTTTCTTCTCTGAGCTCCTACAAAACAACAGATTTTAAAAAGTTGGCATTTTCCTGAGACCAGTGTAATGATAGGCTGCCATTCTCTGATAATGATTGAAAGAGTCCCCCAGGAACTGTAACAGGGCTGGTTCTTTATTTTCAATATTTTAGCATGAAGAAATGAAGCAACACTTTAGGAAGCTGCTGTGTTGGAAAATCTTTCGACTGCCAAAGAAGTCCTCCAGGAGCCACACGGTGCAGCCACCCAGAGCACCCGGAGTCCAGAATCAACACAGTGCAGCTGCACTCCACAGCAGCGTCACCCAGGCCCCAGAGGGTGGAAAATGTGACAGGTCAGACCACAGAGGATGATGAGGACAATGAACGAGGAGTAAGACTGGTGAATGTAGGAGGAAGGCAAGGGAGATGTGGCCCGCAGCACAAAGCACACAACAAAATGAGGACCACGTCAGCTCTGGGGATGAACTGACTGGACCCAAATATGTAAAAGCTAGTCATTCTGAGAAATGAATACTCCCTCCGAAGGTGAGGCTCTTAAAAGAAAGAAGCTAAGTTTGAACCACTGGGAGTTCATATTTTAAAGAGAATACTTTGTTGGCAAAGAAGCATTCTCTAAACAGGCTGAAGGTAATAAGTAAAATCTGAACTTCTTCTTTCTTAACATCAAAGAATATTATTCTTTCATTCTTTCCTGGGTAATAGAGAAAAATCAGCATCTTTGAAGTATGCAGATGAAAGCGCCAGGTGGCGAAAAAAGATAATTTGATTAATCAGCCTTATCTGTCATCAACATGATTAATTTCAATATACGTTCTTAGTCTAAATATCCCCCCAAGTATGTTACACATATTAGATATGTGGGTTAAAGTCCTGCAGCTCGGAGCCAGCCTCTCTCAGCGTGAACTCTGGCTCCGGCACACGTTAGCCATGCAGCATTTTCAGGTCGTGCAGTGTGGCTTGTGCCTCACCTTCCTTTCTCATAGAATGAAAATACTATTTCCAGTTGAGAGGATTAAGTCAGTTGTTCCATATTAAGTACTGTATCCATGAGGACCCAGTAGGAAATAGGTGGTGCAGGCCGTTCATGGAGGGGCTGGTGTCAAAGATGTGGGAGCAAACAGGAGAAGTACAAGGAACAGTGCTGGAACCGAGGGGAGCACTGGCACATCTGTTACCACCCATTGGTCTGAAAGTGCAAAGAAGAAGAGTGGGTTATGGAGTCCAGAAGGAGATAGGAAGTTATAAGAATGGACCTCCTTAAGAAGGAACTGATCTTTAGTCTGAAGAAAACAGCCAGTGCAAGGCGACTGTGCAGGGAGAAAGCAAGGTGGGGAATATCTTCACCTCAATGTCCCCTCCAATCCCCTGCTGGGGTTTCCAACCAGATGAGCCCACTGGGAAGTCAGAGGGCAGGGGGTGGGTAGCTGAGCCCACACAGGTCAGCCCACCAGGACAGAGAGCAGGTGGAGAAGAGAAGATAGGAAGTCCAGTCAAGCACTTCCCTGTCTGAAACCATGTGATGACATCTTACCTTCCACAAATATACATTCCTGTAATTACCGTAATTGTATCATACCAACCAGGACCAACTGTGAAGACAAATCCAGCTAGACATAAGATCACAATTAACAAAACCCTGTTTTCATTTTGATAGATATAGACCACAGACCAGGAACTCATATTTATTCAATTTATTATGGCCCAGGAGAAAAGAATGAAAAAAGAAGTATTGCAGGAACCAGTAGTATCCTTTCTCAGATTGCCCAAGAAGCTGCTACAGTATGTTGTAACTGAGCCAAACCCATCAAGAGAAGCGTGGTAAGATACACCCCTGAGACATAGTCCCCGGAGCCCTGGCCTTCTACACTAGAACAAATGGAGAGACATGAGGAGGAAGTGGAGGACTGTATAAAATCTAGCTTTTTATTTATTGTCAGTAAAGACTATCTAATTCTAAATTATATTTAGTACAGAAAAAAAAAAAAAACTTAGAAATAGCAGCCTGAAATTACTTAGCTCATTACTTAGAAATATAATGTACAAAGTATGAAAATGTATTAGTTGATATTTAAATGCAAAATGCAAGAATTAATAAACATCGAGTCAGGAAATGCTCTGTCATAGTTTAATAATAATGTACATTTCAATGTACATTTTGTCACAAAGCCAAACACAATATGAGGTGCGATTTTAAATTTTGTTAATAAATCACATTTTTATTACCTAATTAATTCAAAGTACAAGAAAGTGTGTGTCATTTGTTACATAGGGAAAACAACATTTCTTTGTATTTATATAATTAAAATACTATAAATTTTTTGATCAGAATAAACTGTATAATATAACATTTACTAACATAGTGATATAAACTAAGATAATGCTTCCTTTGAATCTATATGCCAAATGATTACACAATCGAAAATTTCCTCAGAGGGGTTTCCAACATTATCTTACAGTGGAAGAGTGAGTGAATCTGGAAGGGTGGTAAGCAGGGACTCACAGTAATGATGCAATGACACTAGAGAAATAAGCAGAGGAGAATTCTGGGAAGTCTTGCCTGTGACTTTCAAGGGCTTATACTTCATTCTGTAGACAATAGTAAATCACTGAAGGTTTCCACAGGGACAAAATAAAATTGGTACAATATTTTAGAAGGATTAACAAGGCACTGTATAATGTCCTGGGTGGGGTGAACCTAGAGCAGGAGGGCAGAGATGTGAATGAGGGTAGTGGTCGGGATGGACAGGCAGGGGCAGACAGGAGGGAAAGGGGAGGGAGAGAGAAAGAGGAGGAGAAAGGGGAAAAAACAGACTGTGACGGAAGAATGCATGGGACTCCTTATTGGCTACAAATGGAAGATGAGGGTAAAAGAGGGCTCAGAGGAACCTCAAAGTGTCAAGCACAGTGCTGCTGTTTCACTAACAGAAGAGAGATCAGGAGTGATAGATGGTGGGGGGAAGGGGGGGGGTCCTGCAGTTAAGCTGAGAAACCAACAAGGGAGAACAAAACAGGATCTAGATGGAAACGGACACAGGTCAAGGAAAAGGCAGCCATGGCAGAGGGTCCTCGGCCCAGCTCCATCCACTGATAAGAGAGGTGAACTTCAGTGAAGAAAATACACACAGCGTCACAGGCAGGAGAGTGGTGGCAGGGCTGTCAGGTAAAATATAGAACACCCAGTTAAATTTGAATTTCAGATAAACAACAAACATGTTTTGAGTATTAAGTATGACGTTTGCAACACTGGGGACATATTTACCCTAAAAATGTAGTCATTGTTTAATCTGAAATTAAAATTCTGGATGTCCTAATTTTTTTTTCATTTGCTAAATCTGGCAACCCCAGTTGGAAGTGAATTAGGAGATAAATCTCTGAAGGAGGCAAACTTAGCTGGAGGCAAAGGCCCAGGTGGTAAAGGCAGTACAGAGAAATAGTTTGGAGAGAAGAGAAAGGGGAGAGCCTAGGGGAAAAGACAGATCCACATCAAGGTGCAGAAAGGTGAGGGCTCCCTTCTGACAACCCTTCTCAATGAAGTTGGGGTCGAAAATCCTCAGGGTGGAAATGAGAGCCTAAGATAAGTGAAGATGCAGAAACTTCTGTTCATTTTTGTAAATTCTATTCACTGGGGAAAAGCTAAAGCCTCTCACCCCTAAGTTTCTGTGACTTAAGACCTTACTGTACGAATATTTCAGTGTTTTTGACTATACAATTTTGTGTATTCTTAGGATTTCTACACATGACAACATAACTATACTACTTATTATAGCCATATAAGAGACAATGTTATAAAGATTGCTTGGTACACATTTGCCTGAGTAAAAGCCATCATTAAGAGAAAAGCTCTTGCTTGAAAAAAATATTAGTATCAAATGGAACATGCAATGAGAACATGCCGCAGTTTAGAACATGCCACTGTGAGGGTAAAATACGGTGCATCTGCGCTGCTGCCTCGTACTGAAGGCCCTGGAACCCCAGGCTTGCTAGACTGACTGATCCAGTCCCTCCAGGACTGCAATAGAAAGAAAGACAGGAAATTCTACTCCTCACAGGTACCATGTAACACTAAGGCAACTTAACAGAAAACAGGCTAAACTTCTGTTAAAAAACAAACAAACAGAACTGAGGCTAACCTGGGTTTGTTAACAACATGAGGGAAAACATCTGGAAGATATTACCCCAGATAAAAATATTAATTTCTCAACATGCAGGAACTACCTCCCCAGTTGGTAGACGAAAGCCATCAATTACTGTCCTGCGAACATCTCAACCTGACCACTAAAGAACTGAAAGACAAAACTTGTCTCATGTGCCCTGATGAGTCTCACTTGTTTCTTCTAATATTTATTTGAAGAAAAAAAAAAAAACCAAACTTAACCCCTCCCCCAAAATATGTCTTTCTATGCTCAATTTTCTCAAACCATCTAACTGGTCCCAAAGTAACTGTGCCGTTCTTTCCATAACGTGATGGCCATCTGGAGACACTATGTGTTTCGGTTTAATTTCACGGTAATAGATCATTCATAATCATGCTCAAGAAGAAATTTACTGAAGAATTTTCACACTTGCTTTTTCACCTGTACTTTGAATCTTTAAGAGGTTGGTACCATCAGGTAAATTGCCAAAAACTTTCTCAGTTGTGATATATGACTCATCCTGGTAAGGCTTTAAACATATTTGAACATGTTTACAGTTCAAATAAAATAATGTTATGTGTTATTTTATGTTTAACAAGAATAATGGTTACATCACTGAGGTATTTCTGAGCTTTTGTTCATTACTTATTCTGTCAAGTAATCTTTAAGGGGAAATAGGTATTTTTACTATACCAACACTTTAATAAATTTTCTTGAGGCTAATTCATACACAACCCTATTGTACTCTTACTGGTCCTTAAAAGGCCCTGCAAAACAGGAGATGGAACAGATGTTTTCCTCAGTATTTTTCATGGTAGGAGTGTAGTGCACTTAATCTACATAAGCTTCACTTTTAAAAGTGACGTAACAATACACCAGATATGACAGAAATGAAGAAAATAGCTTTGCTGTGCTACTTTACTGTTTCACTGTTCTAGTGGCTTCAAGATTTCTTTGTCTTATCCTTACAAAAATACTCCCTCTACCAGCAAGAGAATAGTAGATTTCAGTACAATCTCCCCCATTAAGGAAACAATTCCACTTTTTAAAATATCATGTGTTTTTTTAAGGGTATTTGTTAGCTATAACATTAATCCTGATTTTTGTCTCAGGGAGAAGAAAATTGGATGTTCTCATTATAAAGTAAACCAAAATTAAATCAGAAGAAAAAGGAATGTTGATTGTCAAAGATTCTAGGACTAGTGAGTGAACACATTTAAATTTCTACAAAGGCATTGATGGAGAATATTTTATTCATAAGAATATTTACTGGCTCGGTGCCTGTGTCTCAAGTGCCTAAGGCACCAGCCACATACACCTAAGGTGGTGGGTTCAAATCCAGCCCGGCCTGCCAAAACAACAATAACGGCTGCACCCAAAAAATAGCGGGCGTTGTGGCGGGCGCCTGTGGTCCCAGCTACTTGGGAGGCTGAGGCAGGAGACTCGCTTGAGCCCATAAGTTGGAGGTTGCTGTGAGCTGTGATGCCACAGCACTCTACCCAGGGGGGATAGCTTGAGGCTCTGTCTCAAAAAGAATATTTACTAACACACTTGGGTAGACACCCAAATTCAGAGTGAAAATACAGATACTCCTAAGTGAAAAAATACCGTACTTCTATTATCATTTAGGTTCAAGCAAAATCTTTTTTTTAAGATTTAAAACTTTATTCAAATTAGTATGAAGGTACAATTTTTAGGTTACATTGTTCTCACTCCAGGATAAAGTTTCATTTGTAAAAGAGCCCCTCACCCAGGGACGTGTTGGACACCCTCACAATTGCACATTAGATGAGATCCCCCCTCATGCCTTCCCTCCTCTGCCATATGTCCTCCCTTTATTCCCCTCCCACTTCCCTCTACCCCGAACCAGAATATAATAGTGTTTTATTGTTCTTATTAACATGTAATTGTTTATATACTGATTTCATATTGGTATGGAGTACATTAGATATTTATTTTTCCATTCTTGTGATACTTTACCAAGAAGAATGTATTTCAACTCCATCCAGGTAAATATAAAAGATGTAAAAGTCTCCATCTTTTTTAATGGCTGAATAATATTCCATAGTATACATATACCACAGTTTGTTGATCCATTCACGGGTTGATGGACACTTAGGTTACTTTTACTACTTGGCAATTATGAACTGAGCTGTAATAAACATTCTAGTGCAAATTTCTTTGTGGAAAAATGATTTTTGTTCTTCTGGGTAGATACCTAATAATGGGATTGAAGGGTTAAATGGAACGTCTACTTTTAGATCTTTGAGGATCCTCCATACTTCTCTCCAAGAAAGCTGTATTAGTTTGCAATCCCACCAGCACTGTGAAGTGTTCCCTTCTCTCCAAATCGACACCAGCATCTGGTGTTTGGGGACTTTGTGATACGGACTAATCTTGCTGGGGCTAGGTGATATCTTAGAGTAGTTTTGATTTGCATTTCTCTGATGAGTAAAGGCAATGAGCATTTTTTCATGTGTTTGTTGGAAGAGATAAATATTCTTAACAAGCAAATAAAGAATTCAACCATTGTGGTCTTTCTTCTTCAACTGTTTTAGCTTTTGTAACAAAGTTTTTAGTGCTCTGAAAAGCCTTTTATGGCTCTAAATAAGCTGCAATTATATGAACAACACTATTTAATTGGCATGCATTCAGTGCATGGCTCTATAATGGGGATTTTCATTAATTAAAATAGATGGGAGATACAAAAGCATTAGCAGTAAACAATTTAAGGAATCGAGAATCTAATTTGCCTATTGTACAACAAGGAAAAACAGCTTGAAGTTATGTGAATAATTTTGGCTTGCATAGGAACTATGCATTTATCTAATAGCGTCAGACTGCATTTCACAAATATGGGCTGGTACTTTATAGGTGATTGGGCATCATCAGGGAACAACATAGAAAAAGATCTCTGTCCTTGTGAAGGTGACAAGAGGCAGAGGAAGCAGATAACGTACAACACACAGTACATGAGTGCATCGTGTATCAGAAGAAGATAAGTGCTATGGAATAAAAAAGAAGTTGTAGTTGTAGGTGGTGGTTGGAGGCAGGGATGAAGTACAGTTTTAACTAAGGTGGTCTGAGTGGGCCTCGCGAAGAAGGTGATGTTTGAGCAAAGACTTTAAACAGGTGACAACGTGAGCTTTGTGGGTATTTGGAAGAAAGAACATTCCATGTAGAGAAAACAGCCAGGACAAAAGCCTTAAGGCTAGAGGTTTCTGGTATGTTAAAACTTAAAGTAGAAGTAAAGGGGAGAATATTAGAGGAAAAAAGCTATAAGGTAAGAGTCCCTTTGTTTACAAAGGTGACAGAGATAATAAAAGCCAGTCTTCGGTAGGCTTCACATTACTTGTGAATAATTTTGGCTTGCATAGGAACTATGCATTTATCTAATAGCATCAGACTGCAAAAGCCAGTCTTTGGTAGGCACCTTGTTCAGAAGAGGGTGGGGAGGGAGTGCTATTAAAGGTACTAAAATATAAAACTCTTCCCCTTAAAAATATTTTGGTACTTTAAATAAGTGTAATTTATAATGAAAGGAATAATACTAATACATGAGTAAAAATAAACTTCTAAATTGCAAAAATAAAATGTTGGTGTTATAATTTTATATTATCCAAAAATTAATAATACTTTATTTGTATATTATGATTGATTATATAAATTTTCTGGCTTACTTTTTTACATATTCAATATTTTGATCATCAAAATTTGTATTTTTAGCAACTTCATTTCCAACTGATACAACTAAAAGCAAAGTCAGTCACTTTTGGTAAATGCAAGATCACAAATCATTTTTGATAATTTTTAATTTTGAAAAGGATCTTTCTGTTGATGGAACTATTACCAAAGCTAAGAATATTTTATATGCTGTGACAATGTTGAGATAATTTTTTGATAAATTATTTCAAAATATAAATTTTAATGTACCTAAGCTGATGATTCTTGCAAAATAATTTTCTAAAAAGATTAGACCACATAATTCTACAAGCAAATAAGTTTCATATTAGTTTGAATTTAATTTTAAATGTAAATATACAGAATATATTTTATTGTTTCCTTTGATGTTTCCTGTAACTTGTGGAGGTTGAACAAGAAACTGAAAGAAGTCATGGTAAATACATAATTCAAAACATCTGCTTCTACATTTCATCTCTGTCTCTACAATTACAAGGAAAAATTAATTTTAAAATTATTTCCTCACTAATAATTTGTTTATCTCTAGTTTCATATGAAAATGGTGTTCTTTTCCATTGAATGTGATGAGTTTTAAACTTAAATTCTATTTCCCAGGCTGGGATATTTGCTTTTCAAAGTTTTCAGTTTTTAAAACTGTAAAGTCTAAAAGTCTAAGCTCTGAAAAATTTTAATAAACTTGATATATTTTATTGCAATGTCAATATGCACACTTGGAGTTTTTTTATTTTTTGAGACAGAGTCTCACTATATCACCTGGGTGGAGTGCCTTGGCATCACAGCAACCTCAAACTCCTGGGCTTAAGTGATCGTCTTGTCTCAGCCTCCCAAGTAGCTGGGACTACAGGCGCCTGCCACAATGCCCAGCTATTTTTTTGGTTGCAGTTGTCATTGTTGTTTAGCAGGCCTGGGTCAG
>NW_003852426.1:10378205-10385362 GCF_000181295.1 Otolemur garnettii
AATGCCCAGCTATGTTTTTGGTTGCAGTTGTTATTGTTTGGCAGGTCCAGGCTGGATTTGAACCCTCCAGCACCGGTGTATGTGGCTGGCACCCCAGCCACTGAGCTACAGACACTGAGCCTCAATATGCACACTTTAATTTTGTAATAATTTGCTAACAAAGTTTGCTGCCTGAGTGCCAGAAATTTCTATCCAGGTGCTTAGAAAGAAGAATCCTCAGATGCTCTGAGACCTAGGGTACAACAGTCTTCCAGACAGGGCCTGCTGCTGCCCCCAAGGGAAGTCCTGCTCTCCACACTGCCACTTTGCCCATGCCATCACACTTGCTATCACAAATATGGGTCCAGGTCCCAGCATGTCCAGCCGCTGGGGAGCCTGCGGTGTCCTGGGCTGCTGTGAGATGCACACGTGCTCAGCAGGCCAAATGCTAGTGTGCGGGCACTGCCTTCTGTGCCTGAGCCTGGGTGCACAGACAGTGCGGGTCCATGATGACATGCACGCTGTTCCCCAGAGCTCTGCTCATTGTCTGCCTCGTTGTCTCATTGGACTTCACTCACAAAACACATGTTCTAAGATGTCAAGAGGGCAACAGCTGAGGATTCGACCCAATGTGGGGCTGTTTTGGGTGCGGGGCCACACACAACTGCACAGGGTGCAGGACGAGGCAGCTGGAGCTGCTCCTAGGCCCTGGTAAGAAGCTGGCCTTCTCTCCGAGGGAAATGTGGAGCCACTGAAGGGTGTGAGCAGAGGATAGCAACCTATACCTCACTTGCAGTCATTGGTGAAGATGAATGCAGATTTTGCATTTCATGCTAGAGAACTAGGCTCAATAAAATCCTCTGATTCAAGCACTCAGCTTGATTTATACAACTATCATTTTGCTGCGGACATTCACTGTGAACTCAGAAATAATTTCTAAACCAACATTTGGTATACCAAAGTAGATCAAATCTAAGAATAAAATGTGGCTTGGATGTAATTAGATGCATTTGGTGGAATGAACAAAAAATGACAAGAAGAAAGGTAACTGTAAGAATACCGGGGTACACAGACACCGAGATTTCCTCCCGGCCTGCAGATGTCTTAGGACCTTCTGCTTGTCCGCATTTGTCTAGGTTATAGCCTTTGCTGACTCCTAACTGTGATTCCCTAGTCTACAGAAGCCCCTCCAAACTCTCATTCTCTACCTGACAGCCTTTCAGCTTCTGTTCCTGCCACCAGGAGCCTGACTTGTTCTGACTTTCCCCATTCACCTCACCAAGGGAGAGTCTGATGGCCTGGTCATTTCTATTTGGCTAATACTTCTAACCCCAGATTGACCCCCTAAGTTATAGGAAGCCGTTGCACTGCTGCCCTTGACTCAGATTCCTTCAGCCACGGCCATAGAGCACAGTGTCACCAGGTTATATCATGGCTCACATTGGAAACTGTGGGTGTTTTCCCTTATCAGAAGCTGTGAGGATGATAGGCTAGCACTCAGAAATGGTAGCTGAATAAATTTCCACACATCTAATCTAATTATTTTTCTCTGAGAATAGCCACCCTGAATGAAGGCATTTTGGGGACAAAAGAAGAAATATCATTTGGAGCACATGAAAATTTGAGAGTATGGGAGAAGAGACCATGGCCATCTGGAGCTCAGCAGGGAAAAACTCAGGAGGTGAACAGTAAAAGGGAAAGTCACCCTTCACTTCTCAGCCACACCTACCCTCCCCCTACTGACCAAGGTAAAACAGACATATCAATTTGCCTATTTATAATGCCAGGAAGAAACAGTTAACACTGTAGAATCTTCCTAAAAAGTCACACAGGGCAGGGCACAGTGCCTCAAGCCTGTAATCCCAGCACTTTTGGAGGCCAAAGTAGGAGGATTGCTTCAAGCTAGGAGACTAGCCTTGGCAAAATAGTGAGACTCTGTCTCTACAAAAATAATAGTAAAAACTATTAGCCAGGAGTACTGGTGCCAGCCTATACTCCCAGCTACTCAGCAGATCAAGGCAGAAAGATCACTTGAGGCTCGGCACCCATAGCACAGTGGTTAAGGCACCAGCCACGTGCACCAAGGCTGGGTTCAAACCCACCCTGGGCCAGCTAAACAACAATGGCAACTACAACAACAAAAAAATAGCTGGGCATTGTGGTGGGCACCTGTAGTCCCAGCTATTTGGGAGGCTGAGGCAAGAGGATCACTTAAGCCTCTTAGTTTGAGGTTGCTGTAAGCTGTGACACCACAGCACTCTACTGAGGGTGACATAAGGAAACTCTATCTCAAAAGAAAAAGAAAGATCACTTGAGCCCAGGTGTTCAAGGTTGCAGTGAGCTATGATCGCAGCACTGCACTCTGGATAACAGAGGGAGACCCTGACTCTGTAAACAAACAAACAAAATCCCCAAAACATTTGAATAGAATGAGGACTGAAAAATGTCCACTGATTCAGTGACATGAACATCCCTGGTGAACTACCTTTCAGTGAAAGTAAATGAAATACACAAATGCTGGGTGCGAGAAAGCAATTTAAGAATCAAAGGACTCTGAAAGGAAGGTCAATTCTATCTCAGCTCTATGGCCTAATTACGGTGTGACCCTGCAGAAACCAATTAAAAGCTAAGAACTCCAGTTTTCTCATCTAAAATGGGAATGATAATACCAATCAACCAACTGCATTACTGTAAAAATTAAGTGAAATTACATATTCGAAGGTGCTGTAAAATTGGAAATGTTCTATACAAAATAAAATGTTTTCTTAGTGTTATCAAATACAATAAGGAATTTTGTTTCTGTTATTTAACAAGAAGTACATTAAAAGTTCTGACCAAAAACACATGGCAAAGGATAAAAATAATGCTCGAATTCACTGAGAATGACAGAAAATCTGCTAAAAGAGCTCTGCTTCAAGTAAGAGAACTTACAAATGAAGATATTTAGATCTGCAAGTGATAAAGCATGAGATAAATTTACTGCAGTAGTTTCCCCAGCAATTTAAACAACATATTTTAAGTATGGGTTGTGCTTTTGCCAGCCAATTATAAATTCAAAAAACGACAGCAAAAATCTTGCCAGTTCTAATCAATTACTTCACATTTATGCAGGAAGGATTCTCCAGAAAGCTTTGCACCCTATTTGCTTTGTTTGTGTATCATTCTTTTGGAGGACATTAAGTTGAGTAATAATAACTAGAAATGTCTTTGGATCGTTTGTAAATACATCCTAAAATAAAGAAACAAGGTAAAATTGGAAACTTGTGCTTCAGGAGAAACCAAATCTAAAAACAATTAAGGGGGGAACGTCTACAAAGGAAAACATTTGTAACTTGGTAAAATCCTGAATTTGAATGAAAAGTTCTTTTCTACAAAAATGTTGGTGGAGAGCCAAAAAGTACATGACAGCTAATACCTACAGAGTATGTTCTATGTACAGGGGTGCGTGATTTTCATGTAAAATTCATTTTATTATTACAGTAAATGAGGTAGGTAGTATAATATCATTTTACCCCTTTAAAGATAAAAAATTGGGGCCAGGCCTGGTGACTCATGCCTATAATCCCAGGACTTTGAAAGCCTTAGGAGGGGACTGCTTGAGCCCAGGAGTTCAAGACCAAGCTGGACAACAGAGCAAGATACCATCTCTACAAATAATAATAATAATTATAATAAAAAATAAATAAAAACTTAGCCCTAGCTATTTGGGAGTCTGAAGCAAGATTGCTTGAGCTCTGGCATTTGAGGCTGCAGATTCCTCAAATTATGCCACCTCAGTCTAGCCTGGATGACAGAGCATGATCTTGTCCCCCCAAAAAATAAAAATTAAAAATTAAAAACCAAGGCACAGAAAGATTAAGTAACTTACCCAAGGCCACACAGCTAATAAATATGAAGGCTGGAATATGGACCACGCTTACATGGCTCCAAAATCCATAGTCTTTACTAATGTGTTAGACAGTTTCCCACAATTATTTTTTTAGAGAAAATGTTTAACTTCCTAAAAAATAAGTACCTTAGTCCAAATAGTTTCTAATTTCTCTGCTATTTTGTCATCCTCCCATGAATGTTAACATACTAAACCAAGAGTGGGTCCCTTCTGAAAATAGAGCCCTGCGCTGCCATATAGGTCTCATGTACATGAAGCCGGCCCTGGCTTTGAGATAAGTGCTTCAATTTATTTTCAAAATTACATAAGATGTAGATTATAAACAAATAAATACCAATCTCAGAATTGTAAAGTTGTTTAGTGCGCTTCTCAGATCTCTGAGAAAGACATCATTAACAACAAATTCCACAGATGCCCTCTGTCCCTGCCTGAATCACTTCCCAGCCAACCTGCGTCAAGCTTTATGCCTGATGAGTGAATCTCAAACCTTAGTGTGCATCAGAAGCACTTGGAAGGCTTGTTAAATACAGATTTCTCTGATTCAGTAGGTCCAGGTGAGGCCTGAGAACCTGCATTTCTAACAAGATCCCAGGTAATACTGATGATGCTGGCTCATGAACCACATTTGGAGAACCACTGTCCTAGATTTTTAAAAAAAGGAGCTATCGTGGTGTTATTTTAGATTCAGTAAAAAGGCTTCTGTCCAAAAAGTTCTTCAGGAAGGAAACAGAAATAAAACTCCTTTCCAAGAAATAAAGCCCATCACTATGCATTTAGCAAGAAAAGGAAGGCTGCCGGCTCCTAAAGGATACTGCGTTCCCTGCCCACTCTCCTTTACTCAACAAAAATTCCCTGGGTATCTGATATATACCTGATACTGGTCTAGGAGCTGGGGATACTACAGTGTACAGATGGTCGTCACCTCCACATAGTTTTCATTTGAGCGGGCAAAGGGGGATAACAAACAATTTTAACAAGTAAATGCTAAGTATAGTAAGTTAGGTGGTTATACTTGCTAAAAAGAAAAATAGCACATACTAAGGGTGAGAGTGAGCGAGAGCTACCACTTTACACTGTGTGGTAGGGTACGATCTCCCTGAGGAGCCATGGGGACAGAGACCTAGAGGACAGGAGGACAGAAGGTATAGGCCAGGCATACCTAGAGGAAGACGGACAGTAACCAGTGCAAAGGCCCTGGGCGGGGAACATGCTCGTTGTGTCTGAGGAATAGCAACACAAAAAATAGTGTTTGTAATTATTTGTGACTGAGCAGAGTTTCCTGACATCTTCAAGAATTAATGGGCAAAATGATATTGGGTATGTGAATTTCAGAGTATGGGGAAGGAATGAGGAGAGCTCCCCATTAATACTCAGCACACAGATTAACGTCTGTCCTCCCTTCTGGCATCGCAACGTTTTGAGGACCCAATCTCACTTGAAGATACAGATACAAATCACATTGGTTTGTGTTTTCTTTTTGATTTTTGTTTTACTCTGCTTTGTTGTCAGAGGAATTGCTGAAGAGAGAAGCCCAGAACTTTTCAGGCAGAAATGCGGGTATATTGTAGCAGAAGTGGCAGAGGACCACTCCTATCTACTTGGGGCTGCTGGTTCCCACTCATGCTGATGGCTGCTTCTGCACGATCCTGTGGGTCCTGGCCCACATGCTTTCCCTGAGGTGCTTCTCCTACAGGGGATGAGTTAATTCATGTATAGGCGAGGCTGGGAGTGCCAGGGCGTTAATGCCCACAGGTAGCCCTCAGTCAGTCTGATGGACATAGTTAAGTACCCCAACTTCTTTGCCCTGGGGTGGGATAACTCTGAGGCATGTTCCTAGCCATCCCCCAGAGGGTACCAGTGGGCTTGAGCCCCAGATGCTTACAGTAGTCACCTGCCCTTCAACGTACTCAATAATATCTTCCTCTCCTTCCCTTTCTAACTTCCCCGGTCTACTACTGGTGCTCCCAGGCTCACCTCCCAAACAAACTTGTAATACTTTCACAGGAATCCTCATCTCAGGGTTTGCTTCTGGAGAACACCAGCCTGAGACAAATATTTTCATGCTAAATTAGAGTCACACTGCTTATGTCAGTGTATCTCTGATCCTCTGGTCAGTATCTTTTACCGTCTTAGAAAAATGCCAGAGAATTTTGTATTTTGCCACTGGCTCAGTCATTTTCATTACATGTACATGTGCTGGCAGAGAAATCCTATTTCCTACAGTCAAATAGCTTTTTTTTTTTCAGGCCTTCTTTTTTTTGTAAGTATTTTATCAAAAATTATAAATAGCTTTAACTTGTAGTCACTGTGAACATGACTGGTATCATGTAATTTCTTGCTCAATTATTCTAAGAAGAGACCCCCACGTTTAGACGCATTTGTTTACCTACAATGATAAAATCTGTATTTGAAATAGCCATCTTTCATACAATCTCTGCTTGTTAGATCAACTGTCATGTCTCCAAATCCACTAGCTGTAGATAGAGTGACAATATTATCCCTTTCCATGTTCCATGTTCCTTGGTGGAACATCTCCAGGTCATCATCTTCTATGTACATGGTTTTCAGCTGATACATTAATTATTTTTTCTATAACCACAAAGCCGTGTTCTCAGTTTAAAGTCTAAGTGCAAATGTGTTAAGCTTAAATGTTTAAATTAAAGAATAATAGTAAAATCACAAAATAGTAAAATTTACAAAAGTAAAATAATGTTATCAGAAAATTCAGTGTCACAGGAAGTGAAGCCAAGTACAGGTATGTATTTATGAACAACATACGTATTTATGAACACAAGTGCAGAAGTGGCCAGAAGTTAAATGGATCTGTGGGAACAAACAGGTTTTTGTACAATTCAGTGGTGACCCGCATTCTCTGCCAAAAAGCCAACTTGAGAAGAAAAAAAAAATGTCACTGCAGGCAAGTTTTCTAAACTTCAAACGGGATTAGCTTTATGAGTCCCATGAGGGAGAAGTTCTACTGTAATAACTTAGATTACCTAATTCACTCAATAGGAAAACATCATAGAGCAAATAACACTAAACTTTTCATGTCTGGGAACGTTAATGTCTCATTTTGAAGTAATTATAAGTTTATAGATGTGGCAAAGAGAGCATGGAGTGGTTCTGTGGACCCTTCACCAGATCATAGCACATCTCAAAACCAGGAAACTGACATGGGTGCGATGTCTATGCCATTTCATCACATGTGTCAAGTTGAGTAACCACCACTACAATCAAAATACAGATCTATTCTACCACCACTGAGATCGCTTGGTGTTGACATTTGGTC
>NW_003852426.1:10385382-10385942 GCF_000181295.1 Otolemur garnettii
AGGAGGATTACTTGAGTCCAGGAGTTCCAGGCTATAGAGCAACATGTCCATTGAGTGTCTGCAATAAGTTCAGCATCAATACAGTGGCCTTGTGGGAGCAGGGGGCCACCAGGTTGCCCAAGGTGGGGGTGAACCAGCCCAAGTGAGGAATACATGGAAAAAATAAAGTCAGGAGGAATAACTCCAAGTACTGTTACAGCAAACACAATAAACATAAACAGGTTAAAGTTACCAATTAAAGACCAAGAAGTCTGCGTTTGGCTAAAAAGGTAAAAGCAGTTATATTTTATTTTCTAAGCCCATCCTTAAAAATAAAATGTCACACTCAAGCAGCTAAGGCACCCCCCCCCCCTGTTATGGAGGGGAAAATAATAGTTTTGCTGTTATTTTCCTCCTGTTAACTGCCATTTTCCTCAGCTTTTCTTTATAGAAAATTTATGTAGATATGAACCCTTGCTGGGTTCAAATCTAGCCTAGGCCCACCAAACAACAATGACGGCTGCAATCAAAAAATAGCCAGGCGTTGTGGCGGGCGCCTGTGGTCCCAGCTACTTGGGAGG
>NW_003852426.1:10386277-10392873 GCF_000181295.1 Otolemur garnettii
AACAAAACAAAGCCTCTGCCTTCACGGAGCTTTTGTTCTAGTGGACACAAAACCTTTCAAGTAATCAAACAAGATAGCATATCAGATGGTAATAAGTGCTAAAAGAAACAAAGTTTCTTTAATTGGGAAAATTCTAAAATTGAGTAAAATAGGCAATTTTAAGTAGGTCAGTAGAGGAAGGCTGCATGGAGAAAGTGGCAAATGAGCAAGAACTTCAAGTTACTGAGGAAGCAACTGTGTGGATTGCTCAGGGAACAGACTTCCAGGGAGAGGAAAGAGCAAGAGCAAATGGCCACTGTGTACAATGAAAGCTGAGTAAATTAGCTGAGAAGGAAGAGCTAGTAAGCATGCTCAGGAGAGAGGCCCAAGTGCAGAAATGTTTAGAGGAGGACACAGCAATGAACTGTGTTAGAATAGTGGATACACCATAGAACATGAAGACCGAGAAATGACAATTACTAAATTTAGCAAATAAAAGTCATAGCTGACTTTGACAAAAACAACGTTAATGGAGCAGAGGAGACCAAAACCTGATAAGAACAGGGTTCGAGAGAGGGAGTGAAATAGTAAATAAAGTCAACCATGTCACATAAAGTTTCTATAAAGAAAAGCTGAGGAAAATGGCAGTAGGTGGAGGGTAAAGTAGGATCAAGATGAGAGAGACAGAGAGAGAGAGTCGGTAAAGGGTGGAAAACCCAGGCATCCATGAAATAGAAACTAAGGTTTCCTCCCCAGATGATTTTAGGATGTTGCAAAATAAAACACGAGATCAGCTACCCGAAAAATGACATAACCCAAATTATTACTAAAAGGAAGAAAATTTTAGAAATGTTTCACATCCAATCAAGGAGACATGAATGTAATCAAAGAGGTGTTAATGGATTATGATTATAACTACAATAGTTTAAGGCTACTTGATTGTAATTTACCTAATGAAAGACTATATTAAAAGGGAAAGGTTTGCTTTGAGTAGGATTCATAAAACAGGAGTTTGAGAGATAAAATGTGGCACTGTGTTTTTAGCAATGTCCATTAAAAAGGGTATACTGATTAGTGGACTAGAAAGTTAGGTACATTGAGTCATATCTTGGGATTACTAGGTCATAAAAATCATCCAAATAGTTTCAAGATCAGAAAGCAACCTTATGAGTTGCTTAGTTGAAGTGAATTTCTATCGTTTCCAATACAGATTCAAGAGGACAGTGCGCTTATCAAAGGGTAGAGTGTCTAGTCCCTACGAGACTTTGTCAATACATATTAATAACCTGGCATTCTTATTTGTTCAGTATTCTCATGCGAGTTTGGTTCCAGCAGTCAGTAGCCTGGAACTACCTGGATATACAGAAGCAAAGAGACCTAGAAAGTAAGGGCCAAGCTTTGACGTCTCTGAGGTAGATGAGAAGGGCCGGCCATCATCAGGCCTCCAGGTGCCACTCACGTCTTATCTTTTGTCCAGCTAACGGTATGTCTGAAGCAGTATACTGTTATCATCATCATTACATGCCCTGCAGCCTCAGTATGCAACTGATATACTAAAGCACTTTACCACAACTATCTGAGAATTGAAGACAAGATGAAAAACCACTAACCTATTGCACAAAATATGGGAAATCCTACCTTTCAGCAACTGGTTTGGCAATGTTTTCAAAAATGGTCTCTTGGTTTGCCTCCTGATCAAAAATCCTTTGAAATCTGCAATGTGAAAATGGTAAATGTTTAAAAGTTGAGCCTTCAAACACCACTGGATTAATAAATCTTGTTTTCCTAAAAGCTTTGTCAATTACCCCATATTTACATCACTGGGCTTACCTAACTTAATACAATGTTTGCCCTGTAGTCCCAACTATACTGTGCTGTTGTACTCCTATGTACAAATGGTGGGTAAACAGTATTGCTTTGAAAAGATCTGCACAATAAATCCCTCTGAAAATCTGCAGCAGCTTTGAACAAAATAATAAACTGTGTGTTTTTTAGCTCTCAAGAGGGACAGTGTCTGCAATTGGCATGAAATTCAGATCTAGATAGCTGCATGAAATGGAAACCCAAGAACAGGATGTAAATAGCCAAAGAACCTCTGCTGTCTGACCTGTGAGAAAAGAACACAACTGTGAATTGCATGATTATTGAACTTAGTTTTAATATTTTGAACTGAAGTTTATTTTTCTACTAATTAAGTAGTGCGTCCTAGTATCAGCCATTTAATTCTCTGGATGGTTTTGTTTCATTTTCTTAACCATCAGTCAAAAGTCTTAAAGCATTCAAAAAAAAAAAAAAGTCCAAAAGTAAACTAAGGTGGACTTGCCCTGGAAAGAGAAGATTTTAATCAGATTGGCAATGGCTAGGGGCATGAGGGGGTGGTATGACATCAACTTCCCTCTTCTTGCAATGCCACTCTGATTTAGCTTAGTACAGAAACACAAGCACAGTAGAATACCTGGGGTAGGGGACACAGAAGCTGTTCTTCTACAATGTGGTAAACTGCGATCAGCAAGTATGGCCCCCATTAAAACATCATGAGGATAAAGAGAGAGCAGGAGAGTAAATGTAAAAATGGGGCAAAAGGTTAGCAAAAAGGCAAATCTCCTGCAAAGAACACATGAGTGTTAATTGGGTTATTCTTCTACCTTTTCCGTATATTTAAAAGTTTTCAAAATAAAAACTTGGGGGGCACTTTAAAGCAAGCATTTTAAAACAAATGCTTTGAGGGCATCCTAAGCAACTTTTAGAGTGTGACAACTCCTGCAAGACAACTCCTGCAAACTGTATAGGTGTGAAACAGGTTAAGAAAGGAGTGCTAACATAACACGGAGGTTGACATAGCACATGGTTGCTGAACTAGTCTTCAGAGCACTGTTTGGTATGACGTCTGAGCACAGATATTTAGCAGTGCTTTTGAGAAGAATGATGATACGCCTTCTACCTTGGGCACAGCAATGAAAAGACAACTTGAGTTCTGTCTACTAGATGAACAGAGAGTCGCATTGCACTCCCCATAAGAAATGGTGTTAAAAATTTCACAGTGGACATTAATGGAACACAAGGGTTAGTTCAGTAACAAAAGAAATTAAAAAGGAGAAAGATAAACTCACTTAAATTTGTAGTTTTCTCGCTTATTATTCACAAATCCATCCGCCATATCACGTGGTAAGATAATTTCCAAGCTAGGTGTTAATTTTTCATTTTCATCTATGGAATAAATCTGCAAATATGAATATAACAAATGGACATAAGATGGTAAAAGAACGGCTTCCATTATGATCATGCTACATAATGGGACTGAAATTATCCATGTAAGATAAAAAGTCATAAAGTAGTATAATTTGGATAATTTTCCTCTTTGAATTTTATGTAGACTCAGACAAATATGAGCAACAGAACAAAAGGTAAAACCCAAATTAATGATGTGTTAAAGTAAAATCATCTTTGAATGAATGAATAGTCAAATTTGAGCATTTAGGTGTCTCTTGTTGCATTGAGAAACTAATAGTCCTGAACGCAACATATTATCTAAGTATTGCTTTAGTATTATGTATCAGAAATTAACATTTTATTACAACCAATAAGCATGTCTGTGTATTCACAAATTACTAAAACACAGAGATAAAAGGACTAGGTCTGAGACATCTCAAAGAGCTCACAAGAATACTCTAATAATTCACGTTGTGTTCAAAAAAGCCCAAGGTTCTATGAGACACATTCACGTATTTGATAAAAGACATGTGGTTTTAAAAGACACCTGTAATTCATGTCTGTGATGTTATTGTCAAGGTTCTCATCCCAGTTGAGACACTAATTAACAAGTAATGTGGGAGAAATCATTTAGACTCTTCAGCTGATAAGGAAATGGAAGATCTTAACCAATGCCCTTACAACTGTAATATTCTCTGGTTCTCTTCTTGGTTTCATACTACTTCATTTATTGGCTAAGAAAATCAAGAGTCAAACCTATAAAGAGGTCATGTAGAATAAATAAAAGCATAATAATGGATGTCCAGACTTGGGTCCAACAATGACCTCAATTTACCAACTATGTGATCAACCACTGCTTTCAGAGTTACGGTTCCTTATACATAAAATGAGGAAAACAGAATTACCTCCCTTACAAGATTGCTGTGGGTATCAAATGATGTAATGGAAGTGGAAGTATTTTGCAATGCATCATAAAAAATGTTAGTCATTAGATTTAAAGGTTTTTTAAAAAGACTTCTTGTCTTTCACCGTGAAATAAAATTCTTTCTAACAGGCAATACTTCCTATTTAGGACCCATTTAGCTGTTTGATTATAGGGGGGAAAGATCATATCCGTAAGCAAGTAAAAGCCAACCTAAATCTCCAGAAAGTTTGAATAATTTCCTAAGTACATTTTTATTGAAACCTCTCATTTAAAATGTGAAGACTTCATGCAGAAAAGTCATTCTGCAAGATACAATTTCTATATAGAAAATAATGGCACCAGGTCAAGGCTTCCTGGCTAGGTTTTCTCTAGAAACATTTAAAAATTAGATTCTGGAGGTCATTACATTTAAAAAAGCTTAATAGCTCAACAGGTGAGTGAAGGGGGTGTGCCAGACATGAATCTGTGTACGTAGAATTGCGTGGCATTTCCCAGAGAGGTGCAGTAAGTGCTTGCGTGTGGCTGAGGTTCAGTCTTTGTGAGTGTGCAGACAGGCACACTGTGCATGCACTAGTGTGCCCCTACATGGGCACCTGTGGCCGAGCGCATGTAAGTGGATTCGTACAGGGTCTGTCTGCCCGCAGGGCTGTGTCAGGAGGGAGTGGCCTGGGTGTCAGTCGCAACCCTGATAGCACTGTGAAGGAGTCTGCGTGGAAGAGGGGGCACCTCGGTCACTGTGTGTGGGATTCCGGGCAGCACCAGCGCCAGCCGCCGAGCCCTCCCCCTGGCCGGGCCCCTTCACGTGACCCCCGCCCCCAGTTCCCGAGGTCCCGTCGCGCCGGCGACCTGGCTGCCCCGGCCGTACCCCTTGTTGTTGCTTCCGGACAGGGGGCTTCACCCTCGCAAATATCTGGATCGTCTGCTTCACCATCTCCTTCCTGGCTCTGCACTGACCCTTGACCTCTCTCAGGCCGTGGCTCACAAAACTTATGAACTCGCACCACCTTTGGCTATCCGCAGCCTTAGCAACAGTTACTAGGGACTCTACCCAAGGAGCACCGCGGCACCCAAGGTCCCTCCTCCTCTTCCTAATTGGTCACAGACTGAGGAGGCGGCCCGAAAGGAGTGGCTGAAGGGCGGTGTTGAGGCGGGGCCGGGCGGGGGCTACGCATGCGCCTGAGCAAGGGTGTGGTCTCTGGGTTTAGCCCAAGGTCCAGCTTGGATAGTGGCTAAAGGGGTCCAACCACCATGCCTAGTCTTGTTCCTTGTCCCATTCTTCCTCTGTACCCTTACCTTTTTTTTAAGCACTGAAGTCATTTTGCCTTTTATTATCCATTCATTAATAAAAGAAATGGCAGTCAATCTGTCATAGGCAATACTGGGCCTTCTGAGCAGAGCAAAACTGACCCTGCCATTTGGAGATTTTCGACAGAAAATCACAACCGAAGGATAAGGGCTATGCTATGGTAGGAGTAGAAGTGGGATTCTGTCTAACTCTGTTTTGGAAAGGGCAAGAGTGGGAACTGTTTCCCATGCAATGGTCATGCCATGAAAGGATGAGCTCCTTAAATACTGTTAGCACATGAAATAATGCTCAACATTATTGTCCACCAGGGAAATATAAATTAAACCACAATGATATATCATCATACACCTATCAGAATAGCTAAAATAAAAAAGAAATAGTGACAACACCAGAGCTAACAAGAATGCAGAGAAGTGGTGGGAATATGTAATGTAAAACACACTGTATAATGGTGCTCTCACTCTGGAAAACACTTTGGCATTCTTGGCATTTATCCCAGAGAAATGGGATTTGGCAATTGAAGTCTTGGGCATTTATCCCAGAGAAATGAAAACTTATGTTCACACAAAAAAACCTGTACATAAATGTTTATAGCACCTTTATTTGTAATAGCCCCAAACTGGAAACAACCCAGATACCTGTTGGTTGATGTATGGTTAAACAAACTGGAATACTATTCAGTGATAAAAAAGAAATAAGTAATGATACATGCAACAACTTGGATGAATTTCTAAAGAATTATGTTGTATGAAAGAAGCCAGACTCAAAAGTTAAATACTGTATGATTCTATTTATATAATACTCTTGAAATGACAAAATTATAGAGATGGATAGAAGATTAGTGGTTACCAGGGAGGTGTGGAGGGTGTGGTTATAAAATAAATCCTTGTGATGGACTGTTCTGTATCTTGACTTTGGTGTGGTCACAGAAACCTACACATATGACAGCACTGTAAAGAACAAAATGCACACACACACACATATGTGCAGACAAATAAGTGCACGTAAAACTGGCAAAAGTCAAACAAGATTGATAGACACAAAAATGTCAGTTCTCTGATTGTGATATTGTGCTAGAGTTATGCAAGATGTTGCCACTGGGAAGAACTGAGAGAGGGGTATACAAATTCTTTCTGTATTGTTTTAAAAACTGCATGTGAGTCTACAATTACTTCA
>NW_003852426.1:10392893-10395559 GCF_000181295.1 Otolemur garnettii
ATGGGGCTGGTGCCCTACTCACTGAGCCACAGGCACCGCCCAAGCTTCCTAATTTTTTTGCCTCTTACCTGAATAGGTGATTGAAGTTCATGAAGTAAATTCATGTGCATTGTTTCTTTTTATCCTCAAAACAACTTTGTAAGCTTGGTATCATTAGAATCTCCCTTTCTCAGAAGGGATAACCGATTTAGAAGTGCTACATCTGACCCAGAGTCACATAGTGACTTGGTCATAGGAACGGGGGACAGAAGGAGACTATTCCACCCAATACTACACATTTTGAGTCACACAAAGTAAAAGCATGAATAAACAGAAGTGAATTATAAGGTTTTTAAAAAATATTCTTTACTCTTTTGTGAGTCTTCTCCTCCATTCTGGTCTCCTTGTCATGAAGGTACAGGATTTCTCCTGCAGTTGCATTGTCAGGACTGGGCGTGCTATGCAACCCACAGCATCATCACCAAAACCTGCCTCCTAAAGAGCAGCAGGTGAAAGCCCTACTGGGCCTGGGCCCTGATCCCACTGAGAGTGTGACACTGCCCCTCCCGTGAGAACATTCCCCCATCGAGTCCTGGTCTCCTGCCAGCCACAAGTCTCTGAACATATCCTTCTCTTTGTCTGACATGGAAGCCTGGGAGCCTAAATTTTTTTCCTTCACCCTCTTATTAGTATAAATTGAAAGGCTGTTCTTGTTCATCATGGGTGAGTTCAAAGGTTAAAGAGTGATGGCTCACAAGGCAACTAATAGCTCTCCAAAAACCAACCTCACTGGCCTTGGTATGGTATATACAAGGTTCTTTAGCTGTCCAGCACTAGCTGCGGGGCCTGTGTCATGACATAACCAGTCCTCCTGTACTCATTTTGGCCAAACCACTATGTTCCTCCAAAACACCAAATATCCAAATCTTTCCAAAATCACTCACTGAGCATAAATCACATTTCCTATACCTCAAACTTTCAGGTAAAACATAGATTGGCTCTACTAGAAAACTGGAATTTGTGGATATGTGGTAAGACCTCATAAAAGTCTAGACATCAAAGTTTTCTGCCCTAAATCATTAAGTGAAATTGACACTCCAGGAATGACATGCCATGTTAGCATATGGCTTCAGGTATTTTCTAGTAGACCACCACAAGTTCTAGAGATTGATATGCTACAGTTTGAGAGACATTACACCAGGTAAAATAACAAACTCTGACTCAAACAGTACAAAAGCAGTTCATGTAACCAAAACATATATACTATAAACCCCCACAATATTCTGAAATTTAAGAAAACAAAACAACAAACTACTCTTTTGTATACCACAATACTATAGACATTGTAGAGCTAGGAAATTTTATCTTTATAAAAACTCTTCCACATATTGATAAGCAAAATTCATGTGATAAAACGTTGTTTTTACATGTTACCAATAAACACAGGATATATTTCAGAAAACCCTGAGTTCACAACAGGCAGCATGATAAAGTATTTCCTAATGGAGATTTACTAAGTAATAAATAAGTACGAAGAATCTTTTACTTAATTTCCAATGATATAAAATTAAAGATTTACAGCAGCTTCTCTCCATTCATGCAGTCCTACGTGGTCATACAGCATATCAATGATTTGGACTAAGTGGGAAAGGATAAGTCTAAATTATTGAGATTTCTAAATTATACGATTTTTTATTAAATCATAACTGTGTACATTAAGGCACTTATGGGGTACAATGTGCAGATTTTATATACAATTTGGAATGCTTACATCAAACTGGTTAACATAGCTTTCACCTCACTTAATTATTTGTTGTGTTAAGACATTTATACTCTACTCTTAATAGATTTGACATATACCCTTGCATTATGCACAGTAGGTAATGTCCCACCAATTACCCTCCCATCACACAGCCTCCCCCCTCCCTTCCCTCCTTCATTCTGGGCTGTTGCGTTTTATCATTTGTATGAAAGTGTGGGTGATTATTTATTGGTTGCATAATAGTACTGAGTACACTGGATACTTTTTCTTCCATTCTAAATTACACAATTTTGGAAAGAAATGTGATTAATTTCATTTAGCTTTAATTGCATACAGCAACCAGAATTAAGTTATCATATGTTAGCCCAGCAGAATAACTTTAAAGGGAATGTTTATTTTATGTTGGGAATGTGATCCTGAAGGCTAACGGCTTCCCTTCACAGGCCTACTAAATTATATAATTCTTTAAAAATTGATTTGCAATTTATGGGGATAAATATTACTTCAAATAGTATGCATAAGTGACACTTTATTAGTATTTTATGTTTTATCATTTCACAGTCACACAATTTAAGTTTGCATAAAATATGAACATACTATATATGACATATTTAAAGTCAATAAAAAAGTGATTTTCCCCTGAGGCTCTTAATTTAATAAGTTAATTTGCTTAATAACCCTCTCCTTCAGAGATGAATCAAAGGAAAATATAACTCTGCCCCATCTGTCTATTCACTGTTGCAGCACACATTTCTGCAGATGAGAATTCTGGGTCAGTGGCAGCAACCAGCTCCTTACATAGCAGAGGAAAGAGGGCCTTGGGCCTAGCAGATAGGCACACCACGCCCATAGCACATGCCTTCCCTTCTCCACTGTCTCATGGGAGTGGACCACAGTGAATAGAAAGGGTATGTTCAAGCAGACA
>NW_003852426.1:10398581-10400052 GCF_000181295.1 Otolemur garnettii
AAAAAAAACTTGCACCTAGAACATACACAGACTCTTAAAACACAGTAATAGAAAAGCAAACAATCCCTTTGAAGAAAGGCTGAGGGAAATGCCTAATGATTCGAACAAACACTTCATCAAAGAGGATATATGAATGGCAAATAAACTCACAAAAAAATGGTGTTCGGTGCCATTAATCACTAATGATATGCAAATTAAAGCCATAATGGGATACCACTACAAACCTCTTAGAATGGCCAAAAATAAGAAAATTATAATAAGTTACCATCTGGAGTTCTCAAAGATCACTGATAAGGAAGCAGGATGGACCAACCACTTTGAAAAATAGTTTGTAGTTTATTATCAAATTATATATGCTTACCATATGGCCCCCCAATCCCACTCCAAGGTATTTACTCCAGTGACATGAAAACTATGTTCACACAGAAACCTAAACATGAATGTTTATAGTGATTTTATTCACAATTGCCAAAAACTGGAAACAAAGTAAGTGTTCTTCAGCTAGTAAATAGATAAACAAACTGGTATATCCGTACAATAAAAAGGAATGAAATGAATTACAGATGCCTACAACAGCATAGTTAAATCTCCAGTGTATTATGTACGGCAAAAAAATGCCAAATTCAAAAGTCACTCACTTTGTAATTCCATATATATGACATTCTGGAAAAAGAAAAACTATCAGTGGTTTCCAGGGGATGGCGATAGGGAAAGGGATTGACTGTAGGTGAACATGGGAAGGTAATGGAACTGTTTTATATTTTGACTGTGGTTGTGGTTATTACACAATATATGCATTTTGTCAAAACTCATAGAACTATCCATACGTAATAAGACTCAAATGTAACAAACAAAAAAGAATGAGATATGAACAGGTGCAACAATATCAGGAATGGAGGAGAGAAAAGTATTTATTACAAAGACTTTAGGGGTCTTTACATCTAGGAAGAAATGACCCACGATTGGAAATTGAATGTATGATGCAGGTATTCACCTGGACAGGTAAAATAAATGGCAATGATAGTGGGGGAAATGAGGAGATGGGGACAGACTAAATTTCAAGTGCCTGTAGGACTTTAACAAGCAGTTTAAGAGGAAGCTAGATATGCACGTGTGGATTTGAGAGTCATCACAGAGTTTTTTCCCAGAATGTGTCTGAACCATTCTAGAAGATTGAAGCTGAAGTCTTCACATTGATGGTTGGAGGTGGAAATGGGGCTTCAGGAAGCTGAAAAGGGCAACAAAAGAGGCTGCAAAGTAGGTCTGATGGAGAAAAGGGAATGTTATATCATGAAGGCAAGGAAAGAGAACTTTTTGAAAAGAAGAACGTATTCAGCAGTGTTGGACAGTAAAGAGGATGCCCTGAAAACGCCCATTCAATTTAGCACCCAGAAACTCTTTAGTAATGTAGGTAGTGGTTTTAGTGGAGGGGTGGGATCAGAAGTCAGGCAGTAGGAGTCTGAGGGGTATA
>NW_003852426.1:10400427-10419108 GCF_000181295.1 Otolemur garnettii
AAGAAGAGTCTTTTTAATATATATCTAGGGGAATGTATCTAATAAATGAAGGGAGTTTGAAGATACAAGGAAGAGAAAAGATAACAGATGTTTCTTGGAAAATTGGCATTTTCTAAGAGTTTGCAGTGGAAGGTAAAGGGGCGAGGGAGTCAGGGTATTTGAAATGATCGTTTTGAGTGTTGAAACATGAAATCCAGGCTTCTTAAAGATTTCATCAAAGTGACCTTTGATGGGAGGAGTGTTGTGGAAGGCAGGGGGGAAATCTATGTTTCCTGCATGATTAGCTTTCTAATCAGTTCAGAGTGTCTTTAAAGGAACATCCCTTCATGTGGACTCGGAGAAAGCTTCTTCAAACATAAGTCAATGGCACTCGAAGTTACATTGAGATTACATCTATAGATCTAGGATATGAGAACTTTACACTTTCTGTCTGAGCTCTAGGGTCATGTGATCAAATGCTTTGATGGGGGAGGAAGTAGGGGTTCAAATCCTTTGTCATTATTAAGAGTGTGACCTTGGGCAAATAATTTACATTTTTAAGTTTCACTTGCCCCATCCAATAAATGGGGAGACATAATAATAACAGCTACTTGATGGAGTTACCACGGTGATCAAATGTGTGTGTGCATGTAAAAATGTTAGCATGGTGTCTAATGAATAGACTATGCTCATACTCAAAGGGTTCTAACCTCTGCATTAGATTCCTTTGATTATAAATGCCTCCTAAAGAGCAGAAACTACAGCATAAATATGTACATAAGACATACCAGGGACTGTAAGCTCAGACCAATGACATAAATACATCAGACAGACAGGCATATGACCACAGGGAGTGGTCATGGTGAACTGGAGACTAGCACCCCAGCTAAAAACATTCACATTCAAAATGGTTAAATCATGATGTTGCCTAAATAAAGCACATCTGTGGGCCCCCACTTCAAACCTTGTTTCTGTTCTTGGTATAACCCTTCTCAATAATTCCCAGGCCCTCTGCCTCCAACAGGTTTACCTAAATCTCAACCAGATGGCTGTAATGGGTACAAAGTAGGTTTTGAGATTAAATCTCCAAGTTACAGCAACTTTCCCACAACTGGATTTATTTTTGGTACTATTATTTGTACCTTATCTACTTGCTTAAATGTGGGAAGTAAGATGCTCTTCAAGAATCTTTTAGATTCTCGAGCTCTACAATTGCCAATACAACAGATAATTACACTAGGCAAATTAGCCAGGGCTTATACACCCCAAATATGAATGAAATTAAGCTGTGCCTGAAATGAATTAGCCCATAGGCAAATTGGTTTTGTTTGCTTGTATGTTGGGTTTTTTTTTTTTTTTTAAAGAAAAATTGAAACTATGCTCCAGTTCTAGCTTTCAAATACCTCTTTAGCTGTTGGTGCTACAACTGTAAAATGCATCGTTTTATTTTATAAGTCTGAAGAGGGACCAGTAAAAACTTTATGAGCTGTAATTTTGATATAGAATATGTACATAAATTACCTAATTGCAGTAAACTTCCCCACCCCCTATTTTATTCATCGCTTTGGGGGATTTATGTTAGTTTGTTCAAAAATCCTTCATGGTCACAGCATGAGCCCCCCACTCCCCATTATCAGATGAACAAGCATGTTCAGGAAAGGGCTGGAGGCTTCACCAATAGGAAAGAAAACACTTGACTGAGGTCGTCTCTTAATAATTTCCTCTAAGAAACAAGGTCAGTAATCAGAATTTTGCTGCTTGTTAGTAAATAACAATGTTAATGGAACAGAAATCAACCGACATGAACTGTTCCTTTGTATTTTGGAATATTGGGCAGAACTTTAGGTTCTGCACGATTCTTGAAGTCTCCTAATTGAAGATTTTATGGAAAGGAATTGTAAGATGAGGACAGAAGAGCACATTTTCTGCAGAAGATACCTTCATTGGGAATTCTCCATTTATTAGTCATAAGGGTGGTCAATGTGACAAGGATTTCCTTTACCAGGCAGTCCAAAGAGGCCGTTGATTCTGTCATTTCTGAACCAAGTAGAGACTACGCACAGCAACCTCTGGTGCTCATTAAATGCTAAATAATAACAGCATGCTGGTAAATTGCAGAGCAAGGGTACCACAAAATCTGTAATATATAATTTCAGCAAAGAATTTTCTTTTGAGAATATGTTCAGCTAATTTAAAGCGTAATTTCATTAACATAACCATCTTTCCACACACAGCAGAGTGGAATTCACAAAACTTACCAGTGTTTATGTTTATAGGACTACAGTGGGGGCAGTCGGGGTTCGTAAACTTGCATTACTTTTCTTTACCTATCAAATGATAGATCCATATTTTTAGCCTCATGCTGGGTTCTCCCCCTGGTAGTTCATCACCTCTCTGGCTAAGAGGCAGAGGCCCCCTCTTCTCCCAACTGTCTGATCCTCTTCCTGCAGCCCTCCTGGGGCTCCCCTGTGCAACAACATCAAAGCCAGTCAGGCCTGAAAGCTGGTGGCCAGCCATATGGAATTACAGCCCAGGCTCTCATGGATTACAGAGTGTAACACATGAACCGAATGACAGTGCCATGGCATAGAGGGAAGGCAGGCAAAGCTTCCCGTTTTGAATGGAAAATATGACTGTTTGTATATTTATACACAGGCTCCTCATAAACAACCTGAATATTTCCCCAACATCTTAGTGAAGCAAGGGATGGGCTGAATTAAAAATAGTTCTAGAATGTCTCTCTTCTAATTACCCACTCTGTCCTAGCCTCTGTGGGTGTTTACTTAAACCTGTTTCTTTGCATATTTTGGAATTAGAAAAAAATGCTTGCCAATGAATAACATAACCTAAAACATAAAAGAAAATGGCTCACACAGCAGAGTGCCTGGCAGGTTTATCACTGTCATAAAATCCAACCACATCTCACCCGTTTGAATCCGAGTATTTAGCAGTCTAATCTATACAGGTCTCTACTTTCTAATCTCCCAGTCACTTCTTAACCTCCTGCAGTCTGGCTTTGGTCTCCCTGATTCCATGGAATCACTTCCAAAATTATACTGTAGTCACCCTTGCGAAATGATCCCCTCCTGAAGTTATTTTCTATTCCTTCTGACTTTACCAGTCAAGCCTAACAACCAGAGTTAATTAGCCTCTTCACGGTACTCTATCAATCAGACCACCTGAAGAATCCATGGCTTAAAACCCCACCAAACAACCTGACCTGCATTCCACAAGCCACTATAAAAGCTCTTGCCCTTAGTTAGGGAGGCAGGTGGGATAATGCCCCCATTCTCCTGATAAACATCTTCCGCATTAAAATTCCTTTCTTCCTAGGCCATCTTCATTGTCTCCATAATTAGCTCTTTGTGTGTTGAGTGACAGGACCAAGGCTGGACCCCCTTTTGGGGGGTTCTGAAACAATACCTTTGTCTGTACATGTTGGAATACCCTCATGATAGACCCAGCTGCTGAGGCTTAACCTCCTTTGCGGCTTCCTTTCTTTAGTACAAGCTATACCCAGACAATTTAGTTTCTGAGTTCTGATGATCCACCTCCTGACTAACTTTTGTCTCTCTCTTGTTAATTCCATGTTCACTGCTAATTGCCTTAGTTTGGTTCTCGGTCTCTCTTTGCTAGAACTAGCTTTGATTTTCTTGTCTCTAATCTTGTCCTTCCCTTTATTCCTTTATCTACAAATGCTACCAGATTACACAATGCAAATCAGTTCAAGCCATTCCTTGTTTGAAGACCTCTAATCCTTCCCTGTCACAAACAGAATCATGTCCAAAGGTCCTTCATGACCTGGTCCCAAACTGTCTTTCCTTTTTTTTCTTTCTTTTTTTTTTTTGAGGTAGAATCTTACTTTGTTGCCCTCTGTAGAGTACTATTGTGGCATAGCTCACAGCAACCTCAAACTCTTGGGCTTAAGTGATTCTCTTGCCTCAGCCTCTCAAGTAGCTGGGACTACAGGCACCCACCACAATGCCCAGCTATTTTTTAGAGACAGGGTCTCCCTCTTGCTCATGCTGGTATTGAACTCCTGAGCTCAAGCAATCCACCCACCTCTGCCTCCTAGAGCACTAGGATTACAGGCGTGAGCCACTGCACCCAGCCCCCAGTCCTTTACATATTTCATAGCCCTGACCAGGTCCTCCACCTCCGCTTCCCTGCCCCCAGCCTCTGACCTCCTGAAGTTCTCAAGCCTCCAGCCTCTGATCTCCTGAAGTTCGCAAGCCTCTAGCCTCTGATCTCCTGAAGTTCGCAAGCCTCCAGCCTCTGATCTCCTGAAGTTCGCAAGCATGCCATGCTTTTCCATGTCTCCACGTCTTTGTCGGTGCTGTTCCTTCTGTGTGCAGTGCTGTTTCCCACTTTGTCATGAGGAAAATTCAAGCCATCCTTCAAGATCCAGCTCAAATGTCACTGCTGTGCAGAGACCAGCACTCCCATCTCCCCTAGCAAACTTAGAGACCATCCTCTATGTAGCTACATCATCTTGCATGTCCCTTTGTATTAGTATTTCTCGTCCCGCCATCATTTAAGGGGAACAACTGTACCCTGTTCATTCCTGTATTTCCAGTGACTAACAAAGCTTCAGGGATACTAGAGACTTCTATGTATTTGAATGAACAAATGGATGCATAACTCGTTGCAAAGAATCAATAAAACCTTACAGATTTAAAATTTTATTTGAGTTTCATATCTCCATGGTAAAAATTACTTTCTTCTCTCTCACCCGAGGAAACAAAGATAACCAGCAGACGGAGTAACCAAGAGGAAGGGAAACAAACGCAGCATCACTGTTCATTCCCAACCCCCTTTGCAGACAGGAGAGGATGGCAGCACATTTCCCAGGGTGATAAAGGGAGCACATTACCATTTGTATCAAGGGAGGACAACAGAAGGGATCTGATGGCGTGATAAGTGCTGAAGCAAAGCAGCCCACTGTTATAGTATTAGTGAATCTCTTGGGGAATGTCTGGGAAACATTTAATGAATCTAGGAATCAGTTTATTTTTAGTCTAAAAAGAACGCACCATTTACAAATCACCAATTAAATTATTATTCATCTTTTTTTCACTCCGCGTTAAAATGAGTTTTCAGAAGTTTGATAAAGGCAGCCTTTGGCCCTTTCATCAGCTGCTTCGTTATGATTTTTAATCTCTTCAACACTAAAGGAATATTTCCTAAATTACGCAGCTTGTAACAGCTTTCTTCCTCCCCTTCTTTCTCTTTTCTATGCCCCTGTTCATTCGTTGTTCAGACTCCAGCTGAAACATCGCCGTCTCTAGGAAGCCTCCCCGGACCCTTTCAGACTAGATCCGCGGCGCTAGCTGCTCGTGCCTTAGCACCCTGGACTTTATCACCTCCACTTACAACAGATTCTAGGTCAAATGAAGGCAAATATCAATTTTCCTTTGCTCACCATCGTATTCCTATTGTACATACGTAGTAAGTGTTTAGTAAATATTTATTTAGTGAAAAGTAATGTATTTGTTTAATTGGTGAAAAGATGCCTGGTGGGGGTGAGGTGGGGAGGACACATTATCTTAAATTGCCAAACAGACACTGAGGCAAGGACTTGGGGTTAGGAGCTTATCTGGGAGGTCATCCCAAGAAGCCAGAGAAAGGGGGAAAACCAGTGATGGGTGGATTTATGGGTGAGTTGCCAGGATGGGAGACTAGGGCACCAAGGACCCCCTACAAGACCGCATATAACATATGGTATTTATAAGCCAGGGGGTGGTATTTATTCAATAAGTCTTGCTCCTCACTGTTGGAGGGCTGTTCCTCGAGGTGGAAATACTCCCCTTCCGTAGCACTTCTATTTTACCCTGCGCGCTAATGCCCGAGGTGCCCACCTAGAGACCGGATGCTGTTGACATGTGTGGGAAGGTCCACCAAAGTCACATCGATCTCTGGAGTGGACCAGGGGGGTGGGGGGAGATGTGGGCAGATCATTGACACTGTCTTCTACAGTCAGCACTGTTGATGTTTTTCTCCTAAATGTACATGAGAAAATTACCAAACACACGCATGCAGTTCCAACTCATATATAGTTATCCACCTCCACATAACAGGATCTGCCTCTAAGAAATAGGACTAGCACATCCTGTCGAGTCACAGTAAGCCACACAGGAGTCATCTGATACAGAAACAGTCAGGTCGAGTTACCGACCAGCCGTCCCTTTAGTGTTACCTACTTGACAATCTCTGAGCTACGTCTGCATTGTGCTTCATAATGTCAATGAAGAGCTTTGATAATATTCCATGTTTTTTATACACTAAACGGTTTTACTATACAATGTTTTTTCTGTGGATCAGTTGCCAAATAAAAGATGGTTTTGACAAAAAGCTGGCAGTGACTCTCCCAAGCAACATGTTGGTATTCCATCTCTACGTTAGAATTTTTAAGTGCCTTAGGATCAAATGAGTTTGGGAAATCCTGTTATAAAGTCAAGACCTTCTGCAAATGTTTTCATGGTTTCCCATTGTCCGCTGAATTGAGACTATCTTACTGAACCACCACGACACTGCAGGAATGAGTGCCAACACTGTTTTCTTTTCCTCCAACCCAGCTGAACTACATGCACACGGCCTGCTCACCTACAATACCGATCATCTACTCTGGGCTCCCTTCGACCCTGACCTCTCTTCTCCCCCATCTTCAATCCCTGCCTAATAAATCATACTCATCTTTTAAGGCCCCCCTGAAATTCCACAAGTTTTCATTTCCCACCACATTTACAGAGTGGAAACACTCTGCCTTTAAGCACTCTCACCTCTACATATACATGTACACTACTCTTAAAGCTCTTTGTACCACTCTCTCTAGTACCATTTTCGGTGAAAATATATCGTTCTCTACTCTAGCCTGACGCCTTTCTATTGCAGTTTTAAATCCCCTCAAGGGCAGGAACCATGGCTTTCTCATTTTTGTGTTTCATGCTACCTCTCTAGCAGAGTGCGTGGCATATAAAACTCAAATGTTAGATGTTTGTTGAGTTGACTTTTTAAGATTTCCTAATTCACTTAAAACCCACTTTTCAAAAACAGATTCATAGCCATGGTGAGGTCAGGGATTATCCCACTGATGTTTCTTTTCATATGTTCTGTTGTCCATGTAAACAAATATAGCAAAGAAACCATTGGTGGGATTAATCCCTGACACCCCCTCTCAGGATGTGACTGTTAAAATGAATAGTTCCGTGAATTTTGGCAGACACATGAGTGGTATAACCATCACCATAATTAGGATACAGAACAAGTCTATTACCCACCCCACCCCAATTCTTTCATGCTTCTCATTTGTTGTCAAATCCTTTTCTCATTTTGGGACCCTGACAACCACTGATCTAGTGGCTATTAGTGACCTAATAACCTTATTATTTAAAATATATAACATAAATACACAAAATATATAAAATTAATAAATAAAGTTTATTCCATATACATGGACTCATATACTGAATTAAGTTTAAATCTGGATTCTTTTACTCAGTGTGATGTGTTTGCAATTCATCCATTATGTTACATTTATTAACAGTTTGTCCTTTTGTAGTTATAATTTTCTTTTTCTAAATGGAATAGATGTTGAGCATCTCTTTATGGGTTTATTTGCCACTTGTATCTTCATTCATAAAGTTGAACTCTTCTGGCCACTTTATAAACTGAAATGTTTATTTGATTTTTGTTTAATATATATGTGTATGTATGTGTGTGTGTGTGTGTGTAAATACAAAGAATGCCAAAATAATGTACACACATTTTAAGAAAGGAAATAACTGAATTACAATTATAATATTTAAGTCACGTTTGATTTCCGCAATTACAAGAAGTGTTCGAATGGGACTTGTGTTCATCTTTTGTTATCAGTATATAGTGAGCATTACAATTTTAATATAGTGTTTTTGGTTTTTAAAATAAGTATACAGTTTTTTGGCACCCTCTGTATGTGTACGTGTGTTATAATTTTTAAACATTTTCTCCAAGTCTGTAGCTTATCTTTTCCTTCTTTCAATGTCTTTCACAGATCAAAAGTTTTTATTTTTAATTGTGATGAAATCTAATTCATTATGTTATCTTTTAAGGTTTGTGCTTTTGTTATCATATCTAAGAACTTTTTGCCTAATCCCAGGTCATGAAGATTTTTCTTTTAAAAGTTTTATAGTTGTGTATCAATAGTGTGACATTTAGTTCTAAGACACGTTCTAATACATTTTGAGTTCATATTCATATAAGGTGAGAGGTGCATGGAATTGAATTTTATGTCTTGGAAGACATTTTTCCTTTACCTTTGAAGAACCCACTTCCAGTTCAACCTTTGCAAGCCCTAAGACATTCTATTTTCTTTATCAGATTTATAACTCTAGTGAGAATCCCCTCTGAGGCTGAAGAAATTTAAACTGAAGAGAAGCTTAATTTTAATCAGACAGGCTGACTGCAACAACTATTAATATGGAACAAACAGATCAAATGCTGTAATATCTCGTCCTTGCTTTGATAAGTATTGGGTAGCAAAATCAACATGCAGTGTGTGTGTTTATCTAAATATATGCGTCAGTTCATTTATACACACAGACACACACATCTACAGACTGTTAAATACTTCTGAGCTATTTCCCCTCCCTAGACCTTTAAGCCATAATCTTACTTATTTAGAAATTCTAGCTACCCTTTTCCCAGAGGCAGCAGATTTTGGTTAGTGGGTTTAGAATTTGTCACAAATTGTCACATTACTCAGTTTATAAAATGTCCTTGACTTGGGTAAACCAAAGATGGATTTTCCATTACATCACTTAGAAATGGAGAGGTTTTCCCATAAGCACACTTGGACATTTTATCCCAACTCTCTTTTTTCACATTTCATTTCCATTTTTTAATGGTGCTTTTGCTGGCAACCAGCACATCCCTTTTGATGCTGCTGGCAATGTCAAGAAGTTTGAGTGCATTTGCCTTGCCCTAAATCAGCCAGAATAGCAGTATGGCTTCTCTGCCAAGCCCACAGCATTTGAGGCCTGAGGTGTCTCCATCACCATTTCACTTGGTAAGAACTCTACACAGAGCTGGGTGCATGTTTTATTTTCTTGGATTTAAGACCCAAGGCTCTCTCACTGATGTTGGTTCTTTAGTGTTTATGGGTTCACTTAACATAACCTTGCTGGCCCTTACCCTAAAATATTATCCTTGAATTTAAAAAAATGAAGCTATCCAGGCTGTTGTCTACAAAAACATACAGAGCACATACTCGGGAATGCTCAGTCTTCCTTCCAACTCTTTCTCCTCCACAGCAGGATTGTACATCTACACGCTTTACCTTGTATCTTTGCATCATCCTTCCATGGGACAGTGGGACAGAGAAAGGAGTTTCCTTCTTCCTAAATTCTACTTTTGACTATTGGTTTGGCCTATGGAATGTAATGGAAATGAAATGAACAAAAGCTTTGTGTATGCTTACATAGTTTGGCTTGTCCTTTTGTGTTCTTGTGATTATCATGAACAAAGCATGACCCAGCTCGCTTCTGTCTCCTCAGCTAGGGCCCAGAAGGAACCCCCTGGAACAAACCTAAGCCTGGTGTGCAGCCTAGAACCAAACTAGCCAGCCACCATCACAAAGCAGATCTGTCCTGTCCAAAGACAAGTAAGCAAGAAAAATGAAAATGTGTGTTGCTCATCAGCCACTGAGTTTTGTTACGTAGCATAATCAAGCAACAGCTGACTAACACACCTGCTCATCTCTTAGTCACGTTTCTCATAGGCATTAAAGGAAATGCTAAACGCAGCATCAGTTATTTTCTAGGACAAACAAACAAGTGAATATGTGCAGCTGTGGATTGGACAGGTAAACTATCCTCTTATGAATTTTTCCTCAACCTGATCCATTCTTCAAAAATATATTCTGAGCAGATTCTCTCAGCATCTTTTTAGTGGAATCAATCTACACAGAATTATAGACTAGAAAAGGCTGTTATTTCTTAGTTATCCTCACAAGTTCTAGATTCCAACAACTACAGCCCCTGGTAGATTGTTATGTTCTGATTTATACGTGGAGTGATGGCACAGATTTCAAGATGCGGGAGCCAGAGTTCTTGGCAGTAGGAAGGGCCATTAAAATCCAGCCTTTCCACAAGAATATTAAACCTTGGTCATTAGCAGTTGCTGAAGTGCCAATGACAGTGCCCAATGAGTATCTATGTGGAATACTATTCTGTCCCTTGTTTCACCTTTTTCCTCTAAATTACAACTTTTCTTGGCATTCCTTGATCTACAAGTATAGTTGCATTTTGTTACATTACCAGGGTTGGCCACACCTCACAAGTGTACTTCCTTACATCCAAAATTTAGCTGGATAGGTTAATTGGAATATTTTATTGTAGTGTGTTATTTCAAAAATCTAAGGATATAGATGGATAGTTCTATTATAAGGCATGTCTCAGAATTAAATGCCATCATCTTATTAGTTGAAAGTTCCTAGGCCACCTTGAACTTCAGATTTGTCTCTTTATAAATCTGGTGAAAAGACTTTCTACTTTTCATACATCATGCAAAGTTCCAAGATTTTAAAAATAATCCTTAAGTACAGAAAATCTTACTTAAGTTATGAAATATGTGTTGGCTTATTCATTTTCTCAAAGGTTATCTCCTTTTCTCCACCTGACTTTGTCTATGTCTCATACCACTATTGCCCTCTTCCTTGAATGAGATTGTTTCTCTTCTGACTGCCCAAACATGACCACTGGAAAAGGTAAGTTGCAAAAGACATGTTTAGCCTATGAGAACAAACTCTAAAGGGAGACTTAAAAAGACAGCTCTCCAAATGGTCTGGCATGTAGAAGAGGGAATACGTTCATCCTGTACTATATATGGAAAGAACAGAACTCGGCACCTAAGAGAAAATGGTAGGAAGTCTGGGCTCAATTAAAAAGCTTTAAACAATTGGAAATGTCCAGTAATAGAGCAAAAAGTAGCGACCTCCTTATCAGAGGATGTGTCCAAACTCCTTAGGCATAATAGGAAGGGAATTCTACCTCCAAATACATTCCAATCCTAAGATATTGATTTAGTCTATTTGATTTTTCATAGTTTATCAGCATGATCATTTGTTCTATGTAGCTGAGACAACATGGACTAATTTAAGGGCCCTTGCACTTTTTTATAATTCTGTGATTAAGTGGAAATAGAAAGCAGAATTTGTAGCCTCGAATCCAGTGTGTTCTCCTAAATAGCCTTGGCTTCTGTACAATCTAAATTAAAAGATAATACGTATGATAGGAAACATTCCATTTCTTTGCCCTCTGGTGGCTAGCTTTTCATTTTATCGATACCTATTCTCCACTGTCTAGAAACACAGGTATAGTTAAACCTTAAACAAACATGGGTTTGAACTGTGCAAGTTCAGTTATATGGAGATTTTTTTTTCTGCCTCTGACACTCCTGAGGCAGCAAGGTGAGGATGAAGACTTTTATTATAACACACTTTCTCTTAATGTGTAGTAAACATATTTTCTCCTTATCATCATTTTCTTAATAACATTTTCTTTTCTCTAACATACAAAAATATGTACATAAATATATATGTATTTTAACACAAAAAATATTTGTTAACCAACTGTTTATGTTATTGTTAAGACTTTCAGTCAACAATAGACAATTAGTAGTTAAGTTTGTGGGGAGTCAAAAGTTACATGAGGTCTGAAAATTAAGTTCAAAACTTGCCACCATGTGCTTACATTGGCAGCTCTGTAGAAACTGCTCAGTAAGGTTTTACAACCTTGGCATATCAGGGTGTCACAGCTGTACTCATGTTGATCTGTGGCAGTGTCTGGCTGAATGGTGTTCATCAGTGTTGGTGGCATTTGTGTGCTGTCATGAGAATGTAGGGGCTTGAGTTAGGGCAACCAACATTTGTAAATTTCTTGTTAAACTTGGTGAGAGTGGAAGTAAAATCAGGAACATGTTAGTCCAAGTATGGGGATAACACCATGAAGAAAACAGAGTGTACAAATGACTTGAACATTTTTTCTGAAGGGAGAGAAAGCATCACTGGTGAAGAGAGGTCAAGGTGGCCAGCAAAGAGAACCAATGAAAACATTGAAAAAATTTGTCAAATGATGCATCAAAATCATTGGCTGACTATGATGAGTGTAGCAGACCAAGTAAATATCAATAGAGAAAAAATTAGGAACATCTTTTTTAATTTCCAATTAATATGAGGGTACATACAGTTATGCCACATTGCTTGCATTTGTAAGTCACATTCTAAGTTGTAGCTATGTCCCTCACATGAAAAGTGTGGCATATACCTATCCATTGTTCCCACTGGGCAGGAACCCGCCAATCCCCCTCTTTCCCTCCCCACTTCTTGGATTTAACTGAGCTTTTCTCTTGTGTGAGCATGTTGTTGTTAATCTACAAGTTTCAAATTAGTACTGAATACATGTGGTGCTTGTCTTTCCATTCTTGTGACCCTTAACTTGGGAGAGTGTCTCCAAATCAATCTAAATTACAACAAAGGATACAACATCTCCATCTTTTTCGTGGCTGAATATTATTCCACATGTGCATATACTATAGTTTGTTAATCCATTCGTATGTTAAAGGGCACTTAGGTCGTTTCCACATCTTTGTAAATTGGGCTGCTATACACTTTTGAGTGCTTGGATGGGGATGACATTAAATCTGTAGATCGCTTTAGGTAGTATGGCCATTTTAACAATGTTGATTCTTCCCAGCCATGAGCACAATCTTTCTTTTTAAACATGCTAGGTCACTTTTTATAGTGTCCAGTCTGTGCTATAATTTTCAGCTTGTCTTTTTGAGCTCATTGACATATTAAGAGGAGATATTTTCTGGTCTGTCTAAGTCTAAAACCTGGAGTTTCATATCTTATGCTTTTTACTTTACATTATATTATACACACAATGTTACTTAGTCTCCTTACATGTAATTTAAATATCTGTATAATATTTCACTGATTAAAGAAACAACTTTTAAAATGGGGATTTCCCGCCTCTTGGGGTAATTTCTTGGCTTGTACTGATTAGTCTTCTTTCAGAGTGAGCCCTAAGTGACCCTATCCTCCTGTATCTTTGCAGTAATTATAAATTTAAAAATGATGTTTTTGTTTAGATGGAATTTTGAAGAAAACATAGAGGAATAGAGCATTGGGGTTGTGTATTTATGGTTTCTATTATTTATATTACAATATGTTGGACAATAAATACAAGTCATAAAAAATGAAGTTCCTGAAGCCTAAAGTGATAGTAGCTAATATTTTAATGAGCATGTGCTACATACCAGGCTCTATTCCAAGCTCTTGTATTAATATATATTAACCAATTTAGTCATCCCAGAAACCCTCTTTGATAGGTAACTGAAAGCCTTGAAGCTGGGAATAAGAATCATGGGATCGTCTGAAATCACCTTTACTCACATTTCTGGCTGTTGATAATGAGTCTTATCTGGGTGCCTCCATGACACCCCTCAAGGCCTCTCCATGGGGACTATTGGCTAGTTTGAGTTTCCTCCTGGAATAGGGCCGGTTTCTCCCAGAGTTAGTATTTTCAGAGAGACAGAAAGAGATGTTTAGGCAGAAACTCTTATGACCTAGACGGGAAGTCACATGGCATCTTTTCCAACATACTTTGTTGATTGAAGCAGTCAGGGAAGGAACCAGACTCAAAGAAGGAACAGTCACATCATAAAAAGTCAATATGAGATGGGATCTGTGTTGCAAAATACAATATGCCTCAGAAGGAATATACGAAATTTCATTTTCGTGTTGTACCGAAGCCAGTAGAAAGAAGAGCAGTGATTTATGACTCTGTTAAACAGGAACAATATTCTTTTTTAAGTTAAAAATGTAGTTAACAAAAAATATGTATCTTCACCCACAGTAATAGTGAACAAACAGATATATTAGGTTACATAAATGCAAATGACATTGGAACTAACAATCTTTATAAATCTGCCTTGAATTATTTATGCACTGCATCCAATATTTTACTGTGGGACTCTCATTCTTGAGGAAGAAAAATCTGATTTTACATATAATGACTGATCTTCATATCCAAGGACCAAACTGAGAATGCAGCTATATGGGCAATGCTTTCCATCAAACAGACAGACTACTTGATAGTAAGGGCTTTTCAGGGGTGGCAATTTGCTTAAGTGTAAATTATGACACAAGCCGACACTTTGGAGAACATAAAATGGGTCTTTAGAGTCAATTAAAAAAAAATAACAATAAAGGATGAATTTTATGGAAAAAAATAAGATCCTTCAGCAAAAGTGGTCAAAGAGACCAAATTGGGCACTCTCGTTGTAAGATGAAACTAATGCTCATAACAACCAACAGATTACGGCATACTGTGCCTTTTTGGTATGGCATAGAAAAAACCTGAAATAACAAGGGATGCTCGGTGTTTACTGGCTTTACCCGAGACTCTGATACTAAGGTCGAATATCAATGATAACCTGAATGGTTAGCAGAAGCTGTTTGTGAGCCTCCTGTGGTTCTCAGCAGGTTAGCACACCACTTCTAGATTATTCCTAGCCCATTACCCATCAGATGAGGTGGGACAAATTTCCAACCAAATGGGCTCTATAAAATCCTGTGCGGGAAGGAAATCAATAGGTATTAAAATAAAACCCAAGCCCTCAACATGGGCAAAAACACTTGTGAATGACTAGGAAGATTCTTCTTAAAGCAAATGATCATAATTACAGCATTCAGAGGCATCAAAGCCAGACAGAGGCACAAGAATTCACAATCTGGTCCAGGACCATCAGATAGATATATCGGGTGAGCCAACTGCTTTGTTTGGGCCTCAGACAGTGGGAGAAGGAGCCAGGAAAAATGGGAATGGGGACCTCTTGCTGGGTCACTTCCCTAGCCAACTCAAGACCTCAGGGAGTTCCTTCACCTCAGGCTAGTGTTTTTGTTGTTGTTATTGTTTGGTTTTGACTCTTGTACCCTGGTAGAAATACCTTCAAGAAGAACAACAGCAACAAAGACATTACTTAAGCAAGACCTAGAGATTATAACTATGTGAGAATCTATTTGTGTGCCTGTTATTTATCCTGCAGCTCTGGACTCAGGACAGTTAGACAGAAATTATTGGGTAATTTTTGAAGTCCTGAAGGTTTTTCTTTCACAAAGGCAGTATTCCATTTAAGATTTGTAAGCAGCCAGGAAATACTGCGAACATAATTTAGTCAAGCTTATATAAATCAGAAGGAATCTGGATTTATAGAGGGGTTAAAAAAAATTAAAGTGGGTGGCTATACAAGCTTTTTCCTTTTGAACTAAGTAATTTTTAAAATAATTTACAAATTTAATCTTGAGAAGAAAGGGAAAACCTATTTTGCATGTACAAGAGAAATTTCCAAAGGGTCCTTATAATCTGTACAGTTTTGTAGTGGTATGTAAATATCAGAGACAGTTCTGAAAGTGCATCTTTGGGGACATATCTAACTTATTGGGTATCAGGTCTGGAGCCCACTGCAGGGTTAACTACAGATGCAGTTGCATTCTCCTTCCAATAGGTCATTTGGGGATCTCTTGGCTGACATGCTCCTGGAGGCCAGCAGGAGTTTGACATTCTTTTGGGAAGAAACTTGAAGGATGACATTTTACTTCAAGCTTAGCCATCATCAACACAGACCAAACACAGATAGCACATGCTGTGCGCCTGACAGTGGAACCCATGGTCTACCCCAGCCCTCTGTCACCTAGTCACATGAGACACTTGGAGGGTGACTCCAATTGTCCTCAAAGTAGTCTTCTTAACGTGCTACTGGGGGCTGCCACACACTGCCCAGCATTATCAGAACATGATGGCAATCCATGTCCTCACTTTTAATGGCTGCTTCTTTTCATCCTCCTCAATGGTTTTCAAAGGCTTCATTATCCACTTGGTAATCTAAGCCAATAAGCTCCTTCCCTTTGGCCACAGAGTTACAGAGCTGCCATCCCCCACTGTCATAACTCAACTCACTTGTCAGATCCAGCTCAAGCTCCTGTGTCTAGATTTTCTGGTAGAGAGATTGTTGATGAAAGGGCCAAAGAGTCTGCCTCATTTCTCTATTGTCTGGAACACACCCATCTTCGTAAGAAATTGCACAACATATTAATGGCTTCTGAAAATAATGCTTACCGTGCCTCTTGGAGAAACCAGGATAAAAATTTACTTGAAATAAAATGACCGATGCAATCTTAAAAAAGAAAACCCACAAGAGCAAAGCTTTTTTGAAACAAAACAGAAGCCCTTTTGGACTGAACAACTTCCTCAAATTGACTTCCAGGCTAAAGCTTATTTATAGAGACAACCCACCAAATCCTTCCAGACTTTTCCTTAACCTACTAGGTCAATGAATTCTGTAGTTCCTTTTCCACCATTCTCTGTCTATCCCACAAGCTATATTCTGAGAAAGTACAGAATTATAAGGCCAGATTGTAAACTTTTTGACGTCAGCTTCTAAGCCTTCAATTTCTTTGCAGCCCTAAGAATGTTTGTTTAGCACATTGTCTGGCATATGGTAGATCCTCAGATATTGTTAATTTGGCTATAGTCTGGCTTCCAGTTATGCGATATAAGATAAATGTTTGACAATATAGGCTATGTCAAATTACCTCTACATAACATGTCTGAGATTCCGAAGCAGACTTTCTAAGATCTTAAGCTACAGGAAAAATACATGAAACCCTGGGAAGTGATCTTCCATCACCATGCAAATAGTGAAATACTCGCTAGGGAGGCTGATTTTCAATAAACTATTCCTAATTAGCTGAAAATGTAATTCATCTGGACAAGGATCCTTCACACTTCACATTCTCCCTGGATGATTTCAGCCAACCTTGCAGCTTTAACGACCTCTATAAAAGCGGAAAATTCTTAAATCTCTTTCCAACTCCTATTCCTTCTATCCCTTCTGTGACCTCTAGGCCATCCAATCCAACTTTTTATTGGAAATAGCCACTTGAGTGTTCTATAGCTAGTTCAAAATTAATAGCTCCAAAGCTAAACTCCAAATGTAATTTTCCTCATATTCCAAATTTTATAACAACAACGTTATCCTTCATACTAGACCCTAGACAGAAACCCTGGCATTATTCTCGACAGTTCCTTCAACCTTACTCACTGGTTGAATCAGTTGCCCTATCTCATCATGTTTGGCTTCTTAGCTCTTTTTCTTTTTTAACATTTTTTAAGGTTTAATCTACATGTCATAAAGTATACCCACTTTAAGTATGTTCTTCAAAGCATCTTAATAAATGTACACAATTGTGCGACAATCATCCAGTTTTCAAACATCCCCATTACACCCAAACTTCCCTTGCGCCTCTTTGCACTCCTACAACGGCCTTAAGCCACCGCTTATCTGTTTCACCTTTTGTTGAAATTTCATGTAAATGGTTTCACACACTGGGGAGTCCTTCACGTCTGGTTTTTTATTTCACTAAACATGATGTTTTGAGATGTGCCCATGTTGTTGGATGCATCCGTAGTTTGTTCCTTTGTATTGTTACCCACATCCCCTTGCAGGAGTCCACCACATTTTGCCGTTCTGTGGACATTTGAGTTGCTTCCGGTTTGGGCCAGTATGGATAATGTTACTGTGAGCATTCTCATGCAAGTTTTTATATGGATATACCCCATTTCTCTTGGGTAGATATCTAGGACTGGAATTGCTGGTTTGTATGGTAAATGTACAATTAACTTTTTAAAGAAACTGCCAAACTGGTTTTACAAATTGGAGGTTCTATTTTACATTTCCACCAGCAATACGCTATGGTCGCAGGTTTTTCACATCCTCATCAATACTTAACGTTGTCTGTCTTTTACTAGCAGCTATCTATAGGCGTGCCTCAGCATCCCATTATCATTTATTTGTATTTCTCAAATGACTAATGATGTTGGACATCTTTTCATGAAACCTGCTATCCATATATCTTCTTGGGTGAGGTATCTATCAATATAATTGTCTTTTCTCATCTAATTTTAAAAGTTCTTTATCTTTTCTGGACATGCATCTTTTATTAGGTATATGTTTTGCCAATATCTCCCCACAGTCTGTGACTTGCCTTTTCATTTCCTTAATAGTGTCTTTGAAGAGCCAACATTTTGGATTTCTTAGCTGTTTTGAATCTGGCTCCCTCCTCCCTTTTTGTAGCCATTTCCTTAAGTTCAGTTCTTTTCCACTCTTGGCTGAACTTTAGCAGTAACCCAAAGACTGGTCTCTTTACAATCATGTTGCATTTTCTTAAATGCCTTTTGCTTTCAGGATTAAACACCACTTCTTAGGCACACATAACATGACAACTATGGAGGTGTGCCACTCGCCTCTCCTTCCAAAGAACCCACTGCAGGGAGCAGAGCTTTGTTCTAGGCTACATTCATCCAGTGCCTGACCTGGGCGGCTGCATTGGAGCCTTCCTGGACAAGGCGAGGCTCGTTTAGCAGGCCACATTTGCCTGGAACTCCACGGTCTGCCCAAGGCTTTCTTGGGCTGCTACAGTCTGAAGCCAGCCCAGCCTACTCCTTCCTTCCTGCCTTTCTTCTGACAGGTGAGACCCATGTTGTGATCCAAGGGCTCCTCTGGCCATCTCTGTTCCCTTTCCCTGCATCCTTACAGGTGCTTCTCTCTCCTCTGGCCATCTCTGTTCCCTTTCCCTATATCCTTACAGGGGCTTCTCTCTCCTCT
>NW_003852426.1:10419269-10427508 GCF_000181295.1 Otolemur garnettii
ACTTCAATCTCGCCAATCCCTCTGTTGCCAGCGAGCATGGGTCTACCTTTCCAAGTAGTATGACTGTAGAGGGAACAGGGCTTCCTCTACCTCATCCAAAATTCCTCCCTTTTTCTCAAACTATTTCGGTAGCAGAAGACAAGTCAACCTGCAATGTTACAGAGGCTGTAGAATGTGCTGAGGAAGATTTGTATGAGTAGAAAGAGCAGGAACACCAAGGGAAACCCAGATTTTGCCCCTCCCCCTTACCCCATCCCTACCCCACCACCTGAGCTGAGTGCTGGAGGGAGAAAGAACAAAACAATAACTTTTCTCGCATACGTACTTATCCCCTCACACCCATAAATACATCCACTCCTCCTTTGCAGAGATGATGCTTCCGACTGTGCTCAACTGTGCTGTTGGAGGGGGGTCTTCAGCAATGAGAGACAGCCAGGGAAAGTGAAATGTTTAACATCATAATCATATCGTGGGGGCTCTTTATAAAATAGCCAGGCACCGGAACCCAACCCAAACCTTCTAAACTGGTCTCTCTAGAGAAAGTATTTTTAACACGTGCCCTAAGTAATTTTTAGGATCAGGTATATTTGGGAGATCAAAGAAGAGTGGTGAAGAATCCAGGTACTAAATAAAGCCCTCTTTGTACAGTTTGATTTCTGATTCAGACCCTCATTATCCGTGTAAGTTTGGAGAATTTACTTAATGTTTCTCATCTGTGAAGTGTGATGATGAATCACACCTCCCTCATCGGTTGCTATGAAGACACAAAGATTTAATGGGTACAGAGTGTGTAGGACAGTGCCAAGCAGGTAGTGAATTGCTCAGAACATTTTAACTCTTGTTATGATCATTATCATCAGTGAGTGACAGATCCAGCTCCACAAAGATCTTGAGCACTTGTCAGAGAACATGCTAGAGTCCAGTGTGGAGAGCGCACGTTTGTGGGTGGAGGGTTAGGACAGAGAAGTGAGCATGATTCATCATCTGCTCATAGCTATGTGAATTTTTTCTTACCCATCCGCATTCTCCTATCTAATCCCCATTACTCAGGGCATGCAGTTAGCAGCTGTCTGCCAGCGTCAGCAGTGGGTTCTATAGCTGGTGCAGAGCTGAACTAACAGTCTTTGATCTTGGCTGCAGAGAGGTGCTAATGTGTACAGGAAAGAGACTCTGAGTCATCAGATCATAGTTCAAATCCCAGGTTATCTCATTTACTGGAGGAGTGAACGACCTTGGGCAAATTATTTAAGCCCTCTGAGCATCCGTTTTGTTAATTTCTGAACGTGTTTTATACCTCTGTGGTCTCCTGTTAGGCTTAACTGAGATGATGCATGTAAAAACTCCTGGCACATGGTGGGGGCTTAAGAAATAGGTGGTATCTCTCCTACTTTCACTGGTGCTATTTGAGCTCACTCAGCTAACCCACTCACAGAGCCAGGATAAGCCCACTGCTCTCTATGAGGGCAGAGTAGCAAGACTCAGAAGGCTTCCCAAACTACCAGTCCTATGACTCAAATTATCCATCTTCACTTTGGGTGTCCCTGTGGAACTATTTGTGGTGCATGGACTTTACACTTCTTGCTTTCATACTGTCTTATTTTTTACAATTATAGTCTGAGGATATCATAGTTCTAGGGGCACTTTTAACACTCACAGGAATACATCTCAGTTCACCAAACTCAATTTTTTCCCCCAAACTTTGGCTTTGATTTCATCAGCATGATTTCAAATCCTTGCCCTCTGCCTCGACATTGAGCACATACAGCCTCTATAAACACATCATCAAAGTGTTTTTAAAGTGGACTTTGGAACAGGACAGTAAGTAATACCACCAAGGCAGCAGCCATTGGTAAAATAATCTTTTAAAATGGCCTAATAGTTTTTGGACTTTGATGTGTCCAAATTTCAAGAGAATGTTTAAACTAACTGGAATAAATTTTAGTTTTTTAAAAATTAGAACATTTCTTAAAGCAGTTGCCAAAGTGCTGCCTAATTTAGAATTGTTCTTTCCATCCTGGTTTGCAAGGGATTTGGTATGGGATAAGGTTATGTAACAGAGATTGCAAATCAAAATTTATTTCTTACATATTTCTAACCTTCAAGAGAAAGTTAGTCCCTAAAAATGGACTGAAAAGTTCTTGAAAGCTTTGTGAAGATGAAGGGCAGGGTTATGCAAAGATAGTAACAGGCAGTTCATGACCTTTCTGCTATTTTTCAAGTGTAATGTTGAACTCCAAGTTAATAAAACAGAAATAGAGATGTAACAAAACATTTTGGTGCAGAGAATAATAATTCTGGGGTATTTTAAAAATTTGCTAGATAAGTAACTCATTTTCAAAGGCTAAATAACTCATGCAAATTATATGATTGATTTATTTAAACATGAGTCTACACTTGAGGGAAAAATGATTTCTGGAGGAATTAAATGGAATTCTGGATGTGGTTGCCAAGACATCCCTTGAAGAAAAATTTCATCTATTAGATAAACACCCAGATGTAATAGTAGCCACAAGGGGAGACTGCCAATTCCTAGAATGCTTAGCCACAACTGATCCTTGGGTTCTTTGTGTGAAGAGGTTATACCTGGAGTTATGGTGGTAGTGAGGGTGAAACTGGCAGTTAGTGGGGAGGTCACCGGGATGCCAGACATACAAATATACTATCCACTTAGGAGGAATTGTTCCAGGCCCAGTGCCAGCAGCATCCCAGGGGAAAAGCACTGGGTAAACCACTGGGGTGATGTAAGATATCTGGGTGGAAAATATGGCCTTTGGATGATGCAAAGACTGCCAGGGCCCATGATAAGCCATTGTCTTCTGGTAGAACCAGGGTCGGGCATAATGTTAGACTGAAGGAAGTATGGTACCCAGAGAAAATTCACTGTTTAGTTTCCATGTTTAAGGCATCATCATTGGAAACAGACATTTTGTCACTTATCTCAGCAGCACAGTCCTTCTGAAATGTTAGTCGGGGCATCGAGGAAAGTTATGATTTTGTATAGAAGGTAGACTGGAACGCGTAGGGGAAGAAGCTAGAGAATGGGAAGGCAACTATACCACAACTTGTGAAAACTCCCTTCTAGGGACTGGCTTGTTTACATCTGTGGAAATGATGGCATTCTGTTTTTGTTGCTGTTTGAAATCAGATATGTCCAGTTTTGCTGTGAAGGGATGTTCCTGGTAATTATGCACAGAATTGTATTTATTCTTCGAACTGATTTTCCCCACATGCAAATCAACCAGTTATGCATTGTCCATCCCAGTTCTTGACGACAGTTGAATCTGACTTATGTTTAAACTTTATATGGGGCTGAAGGAGTTGCTTTTCCTCCAGGATGAAACTCACCTCCCATTGCAGGAACATACTCTCTCATCTTCCTCTGAGAATGTTCCATGTAAGAAATGAGCTTAAGTGTGGGACCTCTGATCAGTCTGGTCATAAAACTATCCCTGCCTCATTCTTTGTTCCCCATGGAACATTCTATGTGAAGCTTGGTCTTGTGCATCCAGAGGCCAGACAATGGCCTCAGAGTTGGCTGCTCTGGGGGCAGCAGATGGGAATCATAACGTAGTCACAGCCAAATGGAGAGAGTACATTTCATCCACTTTCAACCTCAGAAAGTTTCAAATTTTAAAAGCTTTTTAACTACCACTAATTTGTCAATAGATAATACAAATTAGGCACAAACAGCCTTGATTAAATTGGGTACACTGACATCTGCCTTTACAGCTGTGTGCTTTCAAAAGTCCCACGCGAGTATTTTAGTTGAATCCATGTTGAACGTGGGAAAACTCACAAAGGTTCTCACCAATGTCGTGTAGATGTCCATTATCCACATGGTGAATTACCTATGGCAAATTTGGAATTCCCATTTTAATTCTTCTTCTACCTAGCACTAAGCTGGACTCCTGCCCTCCGTGGTTGGTTGATGTGAGCTCCGGGAATGCACTCATTTTAGTAGGTTCTCTTTGATGGTTCAGAAGGCATTTAAGACCACGCAAAGCTCCAGGGTCATGATTATGAACAACAATTATTGTACTGGAGAGTTACAGATGTGCTGGTTACTAGAGGGTTGTGGTTAATAGAATGTTGAACAACAAAGACTTTATTGTATAACCGAGGAGGGAAAATGCTTCCCAACAGCAAAATACATAATCCCAGAGAGTTAGGGGATCTGGAGGAAAACACATGAAGTTGCGTTCTCATTTATAACAAAACAAAATTCAGTCTCTCAAATTCAATGCTCAGAGTTTCAAAAAGTCACCCAGCAGGACTGGAAGTATTTTGCTTCAAAACAGAAAGACTAACTATAAAGACAGCAAGCCAGTATCTTCCCATATGTAAACTCTTTGCCATAGTGTGGTTAAGCCCTTGGTGAAATCTGATTAACTCAAGTCTCTAGGGAACTGTTTAGTGGCTTTTTACTTCATTACACTGATTCGGGTCCCCTGGACCTCCTACTGCACATGAAGCATTAGACCTGATCTTTCTGTGGCAAATTCAAACACAGTTTGGACACTACCACACCCCTTTACACTGAATGCATTAACATGACATTGAATTCTAATGCTAACACTTCACTTAGACTCTAGTAACCTGATATCTGAATTGGATCATGCTAAGAAGTTCACGAAGACCTAAGAAAACTCCATGGTGGCAATGCCAATTATCCGAGAGTAGATGAGGTTCTTCCTGGCCCATTTCCCAAGACCACTGGAGTGAGCTTTATAACAGAGCAAACCTCGATGAGGTTATTTCCTTCATGAAATGGAAAGGCTACAGAGTACCACACAGCCAGGGGTAGAATGTATTTCGGTCCAGTGACTGCTCTGCTTAACTTCCACTTGCCCATCCAGATCTATTCTCCATCCCCTTCCATTCTTAAGGAATCGGGAAATTTTAATATCAACTGGAGATTTTATGTGTGGAGTTCATGAACTAAGAGAATCATTTTGCTGCCCTTACCTCCAAGATTTCTGAGGTTCTTCTAGAACAGAATAAGAACAAACGCTAAAGACATGACATTTAGTGCCTGGAAATATTCCTAAGAATTCAGACACTCGGAGATGTATATAGCAAGACTGGTTAGCTAGACAGCTTGCCATGCAGGGTTTGTGACTGAAGGGTCTTGGTCCATGCAGATTTCTTACTCTACCTGCTCATGACCACGCAGGATGCCCGGCTCTGCCAGCCTCCTAACACACAGGATTTCAGCAATGGTCCAGATGAGCTGCTGAGTGGATCTGTGCTACTTTGGAAAGGCCTGCAGGTGGTAGGCCTTTTCATTTGCCAAATACAATACCTTCTCAGAAGATACTTTCCTGCTGTCTTTGCTCCTTTGAATACACAGATACAACAGCAACGTCATTGCTTTAGCTTTTGAGAGGCTTGCAGTGTAGAGAGTTTTCAAAATCTTCTTCTGGGCCATGAGAGAGAATTGAGGTTGTACCAAAGAGAATTAATATGGTAAGCACTGGGGACATAATGAAAAGATGAAGGATTGGCTTTACTTTACTTTGATGTGAAATTCTCTGTCCCTGTGTTACCCGGGGGCCTGTGGGTGTTGGGCATTTTCCCTGGGATCTGGACCATGTTTCCATTACAGTAAGCTGTGAATGTGGTGTCATAAAGACTCTGCAGCTTCAATCTGAGCACAGACTAGACCCTGCAGAGCGGCTTTGGAAAAGAGCTGCAGCTTTGTTTCCCTCACCAGTCACAGCCAGTCCTAGATGTAATGGGTTACATGTCACTAATTATAAACAAGCAGACAATGGAGTTTGTTTTTCACCCTGAGAATCTGCACTTGCTCCCAGTCAGATCTGAATGCATTTTCAACTGTAATAGAAACCAGAGCTAAGTGCTTTGGGGCCTTATTATGTGTACAGAAAAGCAGAAATAAATGGAAAACCCAGTCCAAGTTTTAAAAGATTGGGTGCCTACTATGTGTGGATTACTTTGCATAAGTTTTCCCTAGTAGGTAAAATAATCTTTCAAGGTTACTGTGATCCCTGTCACCCCTAGTTTATAAATGAGGAAACTGAGGCTCCGTGTGGTTATTTCCACTGGGGCAGGGCAACCCAGTTAACAAGTGCTGAAGTTGGGATGTAACATCGTGTCTGGCTCTGCAACCCACACAAGCAGCAACCATCTCACCACGTTGCCACGCCTACTAATTATTCCCCGGAATTTAGGAGATTTAGCTTTCTTCTTGGATATGCATCTTTAGGGCTGGAAGGAAACTCTTGCTTCATCCATTCTTTGCCTTCCGATGAAACTACATAGAAACTACCTCAGATAACACCGATTCTGGAGCTAATGGTTTGCATTGCCAACAAGTTCTTTCTTTAGTCTGCCCCTGATGTTCTTTTGCTGCAGTTTGAAGCCTTCCCTCTTGTTCTGCTGTTACCATAGAGGGAGAGCAGCTTCACGTGGAAGCACCCCACGGACCCAGGGATTTGTCGTTGCTCCTTCTTGGCCCCTCTGCAGAGCAGAACACTCCCCGTCAGCCCAGACAACAGAGCAGCCAGAGAAAATCAATCTCGTGTGTTGGAACTCGGTTAGGTTTTAACCTTTCCTGGCCTCTCCCAAATGAAAAATTCAACTTGGAATCAATCTTCAGTGCTCTTAACAATCCTCCCTACCCATCTGTTCCCTCCACTCTCCGAACCCCACTATCCTTGAATTAAAAATAGGTAAAGAAACAGAAAGTAGAGATGAAGAGAATTGGGTTGGATATAATATAACATAAACATCGATGGCTCTATTAAACTTCTTTCCTGAAAACTGTCCTTTGGGAGAGCCAGCTGACTGGAGCACAGAAGACCAGGAGAGCCGAGAAGGCTGCCCCTCCCCTCCCGCCTGGCCCCTCAGAGGCTGTTGGACACACCTGGCTGCATGTGTGTGCAGCACGAGGGGGCCTCTCCTGTGCTTGGAAGATCAAAGCCAGGCGTCTCCCCCAGTCTGGTCCCTCTGACAGAGCCTCAGGCTCATCTGGGAATGAGAAGCAAGCAGAAGGAGTCTGCCCTTCGTGGATGGAGATCAGAGGGAGGGCTGGGCAGTGTGGTCAGTGGTTGGTAATAGTATTCCCGTCTAGGGATGAGAAAGGCTTTGTAAGGGAGCCAAGCTGCTGGATGGCAGGCCCCAGGCTTGGTTCAGAGAAAGCCACAGAGGGTACTGGGACAGACACTGTGAAGATCTGGGAGCTGAGGGGCTTCCCGGGGCTGGCATCGTCGTCCTGGATGCATTAGGAGAAGACAGAAGCCGGTGTGAGCTGCCTTCTCACTGTGCTCTCTTCTCCCACTCTGTGAGGCCTTCCTGAGCTGTTGTGTCCTGTCCCAGGGCTTCAGCCTCCACCTCAATGAAGATGCTTCTCCCCTGCTCCCCAAGCATGTCCATGCTTACCCAAGACTGTTCTCCTGAGCCACAAACTCCTATTTTAACAACCCCTGAACATGTCTCATTTAATATCCCAAACTGATACTAGCATTTTCTCTCCTTCACAAATGCCCCCCACTTCTTCCTCATCCTGGTCATTGGCATGACCATTGCCAATTCTGCCAAGCTGACGACTTCAGAATCCTCTGAGTCCTCTGATGCTTAGAGCCCACCCTCCTCTGCATCCTCAGTCACTGCCACCTCATCACTCACTCAGAGGATTAGAACTCAGCAGTCAACTTCCCCGCACAGCCATTGCCCACCATCAAATTCATTCTCTATCCCTCTGTCCCATCTCAGACCAATCCTTCTTAAATGCTCTGGATCCACACCCCTGCTCCAAAGCTCCTGAGGCTTCCTCGGTGCCTGCAGGACACAGGGAAGGCTTGTCCTGCATACTTTGACCCCCAAAGAACCTTCTTACCCTCATAGCCTATCAATTGTCCTCATGGCCCACAATCTACGCTCTGGAATCAGTTTGCCAAGCATTGAATCCTGACTCCTTGGGCAAGGATTTCCCCTCCTAAGGGGGAAAGCCTACTGAAAGGCATCTGGCATGCTCTGGCATACTCACTGATAGACCTTCCTACCCCACTGGAGTGATGTATGTATCCACACACACCTATATGCATGGATGAGCACAACTTCTCATTTACTATCCCCTCATTACTTTACTTCTGACTTGGGGCTCCTGCAATATCTACTGTATTTCAGAAAGGAAAAAAAGTCTGTGTATGTATATATTATAATATTAATGATTAAGGTATCTATGCTACACATATACTCATTTAAATGAAGATTTCTC
>NW_003852426.1:10427591-10454049 GCF_000181295.1 Otolemur garnettii
CTGGTTCTTGATCTTATCTAGGCTAGAAATGTGGAAGTGACGATGGCGCCTCAAAGAACCAAATACCTCAATGTGACTGTGCTCATCTGTTACTAATGCCCAGTGAACGCAAAAAGGACTCACAAAGGCAGAGGGATAAACACATTTAAGCCAGACCTATTTCCCAAGGAATAATTTAAAGATGGTTCAAACAAGCACTTCAGACACACACAAATAATGATTTCCCCATGGAGACAATGTGTGCTCACTGGCACTTTGGCTTTGGCTTTACATGAGAATCCCATAAAAAGTTAGGGGCAAGATAAAAAGAAACAAGTAGGGCATGATGGAAGGAAGCCGTCTGTGCTGTAGAGGAATATCCCAGCCAGGCAAACCCCGGGTGGCGTCTGCTGCTGTCGGCAGAGGTGCCATGCATGGGTAGAGAGAGGACCCCTACCCGTTGCTTCCCTGTGATGTGTGCAGTGGGCCTCTGGGCCTACCCACAAGGTAGGTTTGCCCAGGTTTGTTGGTCTCCTTTTGGCAGAGAAAACCATTAAACAGCCTTGCAGCTGGGCAGTGGGGAAATGGCTTAGTCCCACTAGGTGAGATGAGAGTCACAGGGAAACATTTATTTCTGACTCTGGTGCAGTCCACCCTTCTGTCCCTTAGGCCACCTTTAGGCTTCTGCTCTCATGATAGCCCGTATTTTGGATATTTTGGCAGAGGGGACTCAAGAGGTTCAGTGCAGCCAACCGTGTCCATTTGACCTACTCCTAATTCCCCTACTGGGAACATCAGTGTGTTTTCAACAAGCCTTGAAAACCCAGACCCTTACCTAAGGTTTTCAGGCTGTAAGGGGTCATCAAAAGTGGTGAGTTGTTTTCAGTATTTTAAGAAATGTTGTTTTTTTTAAAGCCTAGCTCTTCTGTAATAAGAATCTATATGTTGGCTGAAGAACAGGTTTCTTTGCTAGGCCTAGAATTACATCAATTCAGAATGTCAAAATGCTATTTTTTAAATTTCAGAATATTATGGGGGTACTAATGTTTTGGTTACATGGATTGCTTTGAATGTCATGATACTAGTAAATTTCACTTACAAGTGTTGATTGGCTATTTCTGGCACATTAGGACTTGTGGGGACTTTTTTTTTAGGGCATGGACCTGACTGACAGACTCACTGTTAAATTTCCCCTTTTCTCTCAACGTGTACCCTATGCAATTCCTCACTGCTCATCTAGGTTTCTAAGAGGGCAACACTTGCATCATCCTGAGTTAGGAGCTCCTGGCCTGTTATCTCTCCCGGCTGGGGTCCCTGCTTTACCATCCTACACAACGGATAAAAACCAAGAGAGAGAGCGCACAAGGATAAGGACTTTCTGGGACCCGCACTAGTCTTCTCCAAAGGTCATATTAGCAAGGGGATGGGTGGAGAACTCGACTGGGCCTTATCCTCCAGGCCCCCAGTGTGGGCCCTGACACAGACCAGGCTTCCCTGCTGAAGTGTTTAGAGTGCAGAACAAGGTCAGTGTGATGGCTCACGCTTGAAATCCTAACACTCTGAGAGGTCGAGGAGGGAAGATCCCTTGAACTCAGGAGTTTAAGACCAGTCTGAGCAAGAGTGAGATCTCATCTCTACTAAAAAAAAAAAAACAAGATAAATAGAAAAATTAGCCAGGCATTGTGGCAGGTACCTATAGTCCTAGCTCCTTGGGATGCTGAGGCAGGAGGATTGTTTGAACCCAGGACGTTGCTTTGAGCTAGGCTGAGGCCATGGCATTCTAGCCTGGGCAATAGAGTAAGATGCTGTCCCCTCACCCCCAAAAAGCAGCACAGAACAAGCTGTGGGGCCACTCAGGAGCCCCCAGGTCCAAAGGCTTCTCACCTACAACTTGACCAGGCTCACATACAGACGCAACGTAACACCCACAATTGACCAACTCATTATAGAAAGAGTGCTAAAAGGGGTATCTGGTGGCAGTGAGGTTGGAACCCACTGGAGCACTGGACCACCCCTCAGGAGCTCCACCCACCAGCCTGAAATCAGGAGGTCTGTCTATGTGCCACTGTTGTTTGAAGATGGCAAAGAATCAGAGGCAAGGATTGGAATGCCGCTGACTCAAGAAAAAGCCTTGATTTACTCAAAAGCCATCAAATCCCAATAGACAAAGCAGAAAGAGAAGTGTAGATTCTGTGTATGACTAAAGGGAAAAGAATTTTAAGGGTAAGTGGAGGAGCTTCCCAGGTTGTAGGCTGTGGCCTTGACTCATGTTTGAGGTGGGGTTCCATGAGAGTAGACCTGAGACTTATGCAAAAGTAATTTACTAAGAAATGACTCTTGGGAATGCCCACAAGGGAAGGGGCCGCTGAGCAAGGAGAAGGTGGAGATAAGCAAGGGGCCATCTCAGGTAAAAGACTAGTGAAGGGAGGATTCAGCCTGACTGCACAGCAGCCTTCTTCTGAAGCTGTGGCCCAAGGCAAATGGCCTGCACATGTATGCTCCTCACCCCACAGTCAGGGGTTAAGGAGCTTTGGGGGTGAGGAGAGACCCATAAGCAAACCTTCCAGCTCATTGTGTGAGGGGCCAAAGTGGCTCCAGTAGCCAGAAGACAGTTGGCCAAAGATGAGTTGCAGGTGCCAGCAATTAAAATCACACCTAAAAATGTAGGGGGTGTGCAGAGGAGTGGCAAGAAGGGATCCTGGGGGGACCATTTGGAGCACCCACTTTAGCTGCCATGGCCCAGCTGCCCTGCCTGGGTTCTTGTCTCTGACCTGGCTTCTCTGGCTGCCTTGGCTCTGGGACTTGGGTTTGGAGACTGTGACCTGAAGATCCCATCCTTCTACCCTCTCGGGCATGAGCCAGAGGGCTGGTGGTCTGTCCTAGACCAGGTGGCCTCACTGAGGTAGATGGCAGGAGCCTGGGGTGGAGCCCAGCTCATATTCACCTTGCCCTGCCCCTGGGGAGCCACACCCATAAGCCTGCTAGAGACCAGCCAGGAATGTGTGGGTCTGTCTACACAGCAGATTGTGCATACGGAGCATTCAAGTCCTGCTCATCTGCCTTTTAGGATTATTCACACCACTGTTGTTTTCCATTCTTCTGTTTATAGGGCTGTTTCATCTCTATGCATGAGTTCATTTATTTTCTAGAGTTGTCAGATGAAAAGGTAGAAAATAACATATTGATGACTTATATGTGTGTGTGTGTGATTTGTTGAGTACAGAAATCCATTTTCATTAAAGAGAATACTCCGGTGCTTCCTTTCCAGAGATGTTTATGTTGATAATAATTATAAATAATGATGATAATACTTATCACAAGAATGGTAGCTAGTGTTTTGTGTGCTATGCGCTGTGCCTTGTATGAATTATGTTGTCATCATTTCTATCATTCCCATTTTGCAGAGAAGGAAACTGAGGCGTAGAAAGATTAGGTAACTTCATCAGAGCCACACAGCTGCTGAGACACAGCAAAGGGACTCAATTCTTTGAGGGTATGTCACCCTCCCAAGCCTGCCTTTGACTCTCATTGCTGTCTGATGTTGGCTACTGTTGGAGACGTGAGTGTAGGCTGAGAAGTTTCAGAAAACAAAACCAGCAGAATTATTTCTGCTGTGGACTCACTACTTCAACAGCAAAGTGGGAAGGTACCCAAAGGACACGTGAAGATTAGAATAAAGCAGACAGCCACCTGTGTGGCTGTGATCTGACTTCATCATAAAGCTGATGACAGTTGCATGCCCAACCCTAAGAGAAATGCAAGGCATTGAACAATTTTGGTACTAACTTAGCTACGATTGGTGTTCTTTACATGCCCCTACTTTTCCCCAACATGTGTCTGTTTTTTCCTAGCTTCAAAGGAAGTTGGCCCTGGGTACAGTGGCTCACACCTGTAATCCTAGCACTCTGGGAGGACAAGGCAGGAGGATTACTTGAGATCAGGAGTTTGAGACCAGCCTGAGCAAGAGGGGGACCCTGCCTCTACTAAAAATAGAAAAAATTAGCTAGGCACCTTGGTGTGCACCTGGCATCCCAGCTACTTGGGAGACTGAGGCAGGAAGATTGCTTAAGCCCAGGAGTTTGAGGTTGCTGTAAAATAGGATGATGCCATTGTACTCTAGCTTGGGTAACAGAGAGAGAGAGAGAGAGAGAGAGAGAGAGAGAGAGACAGAGAGAGACTCTGTCTCAAAACAAACAACAACAATTAAAAAAAAAGAAAAAAAAGAATTTGGGAAGAAATGAGGGGAATGAAGAGAGAGCTGGGAAGCCTGTGACAGTGGCTTGGTACATTCTCTCACACATGTATTTGCAGCGCACACTTAGATAAGAATGCCAAGGATTCCCACACTGGCATCTCCACACATAGGGTCAGAGCTCTCATAATATTTGACCTCCGGGTATAGTAAAAGGGCACAGCCTAGAAACAGATGAAGATGTTACTCTGTAGACAAAGGGAAGACGCCTTCATGAAGTTTAGGCTTTAGTTTTTTAAGTGATGACCACAGAAAGATAACTTGACTCATTTAGAAAGCCTTCTTTTTAATCTGTTTTTAGCAATGACTACTTTCTACTAAAGAGAGAGACTTGGGGGAAACAGAGAGAAATAGTTTTCTGTGGGTGATTTATAGAGCAAGCTATTTCTGGGGATTAAGATTGTCTACCTTGGTTTGAGTTATTTGATTATTTAAAAACTTGAATGAGCGTGAGACAGTTAATTTGTCGGCTCTCTGGTTGACCTTTGTGTCATCATGTCCTCTCCAGATGACTTCTGGAGAGATTTATCTGGGGTGGCCCCACAGTTGAGCTTGAGCCTGCAATAGTATTTAGCCCCTCTTCCTCCCAGCAGGCCCCTCCTTGGGGTCTCTCACAATGGCTGCCTTTGAGCCTAGAGAGCCTCAGCCATGCAGACCTCTGTCTAATGTCTCTGAGGAAAATGCTGGAATCCCTCAGAACAGAGCGGAACTGGAAAGGGAGACGTCATTATCCCAGAACGGACTGTAAATTGTGCTGTTTAGTCTGTAAAGCAATTAGGTCTGGGGAGTGTAATGTGACCCTCTTGTGGCCTCTGCGGCCCCTGTAGGGCTATTGGTTCTCCGTGGGCACCAGCACTGAGCTTTGGGGGGCTGGATTCAGTACTCCTTAACTCCAATGGATGCTCTGAAAATAGGCCAATCTCCCATCAGGTGAACGGCTACGTGTACAAAGGGCTTAGACTTGGTCTTAAGGATCTGAATTCAAACCCAAGTTTTGGTTCTTTCCTGCTGTTTAAGCTGCAGTAAGACCAGTCACTGTGGCTCCCCTGAGTGAGCTCCCCTGAGTGAGCCTCAGTTTCTTTGAATGAGCCTAGTCACCTCCGCCAGGCAGGTTTAGCAGAATCATGCAGAACTCCCCAGGGTGCATTCTCCTTAGTCCATTTGACCTCTGCAGACTGGGCAGTGCCATGCTCTAAAGGTCCACCATGATTTCTATTTGCTGCTTGAGAATCCCGGCTGGCCTGGAACCTTCCCCGTGCATGCTTTTCTTCTACAGTTTCTGTGGAATGCCCTTACCACCTTGTGTAGAGTGGGTCTTCCCTGCTGTTCTCCCTCGCAGTATCCTGGCTGTTTCCTGCACACCACGTAGCCACAGTGTCCATCACCTTTGCTTAGTTCTTCTTACCTGTCTTCCCTACTAGATCGTGAGCTTTACAAAGCACGTGACGGTGGTTGCCTTGGCACACTCTGCGCTAGAACCTAGGATAGGGCCTGGCACACAGTGACTGCTCAGTAAATATTTTGTGGGACAAATGAATGAAAAGTAATACATGGCCAGTAGGCAGCCAAAAAGCAGGTGGGAGCCAATGCCCTCCTCCTTACTCAACTGAGGTCCACCAGGGTAGCTTCTTCCCTCGTTCCTCCTGGGTATCCTCACCCATTATACCACAACCTTGAAATCCCTACCTGCAGACTTCTTGTACATGAGCAAGAAATAACACTCTTTTTCATTTTATGCTGCTGTTATTTTGGCTCTTTTGTTCTATACAGCCAAGACTTATTTAGCTTGTACTCCAGGGAACTTGTATTCAAGGGCAACTCCACCAGGCTGGAGATGGCTTTGTAACAGCAAATAAAATAATAAAGGGCCTGTGTGTGTGTGGGAGGGAGGGAGATTCACCAGAATCTGGGGGGGGGGGGGTTAGTGCCAGAAGGAGTCTCTTTTCCCCAGTGAAAGATAATGCACTGGGAAGAATCCTGCTATACTGTGCATTAAGCAAAGTCTCTTTGCTACGTGTGGACTCCAGTGCACATTTGTTTTAAATTATTCCCTAATTGCTTAAGTGTTTGTGGTGTCTTTGTTCTTAACTTAGGAGCTGGAGAGTAGAAGGAGGGATTCTCTCAGTCCTCACTCCTTTACCCCCAGGATGGAGACCCTCATAGAGGATCACCTTATGAGGCTTAGTGAGAGGCTGATTGGTTAGAAAGCCAAGACTTCAGAGCATGAGAAATGGAATGACCACTGTACTTCCCTTCTAATCCTCCAAATTCCAAGCCCAAACTTGGCACTGTGTCGTGAAGTCTGACTGTTTTGCTTTTGTGGCAATGCTAACATATACCTCATTAGGCTGTTTGTCTTAAAATCCACCCACTCTTCAAAAGAAGAAAATAGCCAGGGCTTAAAATAGTTCACTTGTATATGTGGGAGCCATTGCCAGAGGTTTAATAAATATTGAAAACTCCTTTTAGGTCTTTGCTAGACCTACTTCTTGGGGCAAGAAGCCGCAGGGACTTGGCCAATGCACTCTGTTGGGATCATGGGTGGGCGCTCATGACTGCAGGGAGGGAGGGACCTCCCGTCCTCTCCAGAGACAGGAGAGGCCCAGGAAATCATGGAGAACAGCCACCATATCGTTTTATATCTGAGATAAGAGAGAACTGGAGATGGCGCGTGACTTATGCAGGGTCTCACAGCCTGGAGTGGCAGAGCAATAACTTGAACACCTCCTAAACTCACTCCTCTCACCCACACCTCAATCAGAGGCATGGACATGTAGGAGTCCAGCCTCCCTAATTCACAGGTAATGCCTGCGTGCCCCACCCACAGTCTCTACCCAAATCCAATCAAAAGGATTGGACATATGCAAAGGGTAGGATATATTCTGTTTATCTATAAGAAAAACTACTCATTTGTGGAACTGTCACTCTGTGCCTCAGCCCTATGCTTTACACATGCAGCTCATTTGATCTTTGAAACAACTGTTAGATAATTTATAATTATTAGTGGTTATAATTCATAGATTATTACTTTGCCCTTTGAGGCTTGGAGTGGCTAAGTTTTAAGTGACTTGCCGAAATGTACACAGCTTGAAAGGTATAAGGCCTAGAACTGGGTCCAGGAACTCTTGCAGTCTGACTCCAGATTCCATAGTCTTAACTAGTATACCATATAGGCTTGTAGACTTTTAACACCTTAACTTTTCTGTTCAGGGAATTTAGTACTGCTCACCAAACATCATGTCCCTGGAGTGGCTTTTCCTTTGGTGATGATGGAGTCACATAAATTTGTTCACAGTTTCTGGTCTGTTTTGTACATACTTGTGGCTCACGTTTAAAGGATATAGTTTGTATCATTTCTCATGTCATGCTTGCATAGATCTGAATGTAATACAGAGACAGAGAAGGAGCCTCAACCGATCTAGGCTGCTTTGCAAGTTGCTTTGCCCATTAGACGATATGACCCAGCATGTCCACCAGAGCTTAAAGTGTCTGTGGCATATTGAACTGCTATATGAAGTCTTTGTCAGGCCTAACAAATGAATCACAGTGCTATTAAGATTCTAAGAAAAGACATGTCATCGTGTGTGGAGAACTATTCTCCTTTGAGAAACAGCTTTGGCTTGTTCTTCAGTACTAGAGAGGCTGAATATTTGCACATGTGAACTGAACGGCCCATCATAAACTGGGTATCAGTTGCCTGTCCCATTAAACCATAAAGTCGGGTGCACATGCATCTCTCCATCATCAGATGAAAGTGGTATATATGCAGCTAGGCTCAAGCAGCTCATAAGGCATATGCAAGTTTCATGACACAGTGATACAGACGCCAAGGCCCATACTCCTACTCAAGGCCAACTTTCTAGTCTGCGACTTATGACGTTTTACATGGCCTATGTTTAGGATGGTCTCGTGTTTGGTTTAATACTCTCCTGTCACCATCTTGAAATTTTAAATAACTTTTGATTTCATTTTTCTTTGGGCTCCACTAATTATGTAGCCAGTTTTGTTCTTGCCACACTGCCCCCTCCCTCTTAACCTGCACCTGTGGCTGTATGGGGAATTTCCTATGATTCCACAAGGATAGAAAAAAGTGGGTCTCTTTGCTAGAAGAAGAAGAGAAAGAAGAAAAAATTGGGTCTTCACCTACATATGATTCGCTCTCTGTAAGATGCTGACACTAGCTGAAAGTGGATGGCTATAACACTGTAGCCTCACTTCAGGTGTCCTTGAAACACAGTGGTGAAAGCAGATCCTTTCAGCGGGCAGAGCTGTTCATCTTTCCTGGAAGAAGAGATGAGCAAAGGGTAGGATCTTTACGAATTCATGCATAGTGGATAATGGGTTGGCCTAATGGTCAAGGAGTTGGAAAATTGGGGATAAGAAGGTCTGGGGAAGAGGTACATAGATAAATCTTTCTAAATGGGTACATAATGTAAAGATTTTTGTGTCTAGTGTGAATGCCTATCAAAGAGCAGCCTCACAGAAGAGGATCTTAATAATCTGCTGGACAAGACAACCCATTCTGAGATCAGACATCCTCTTTCCTCAGCCACTCTTCCTTGCACAACTGGCTTGTGAATGAAGTGACCTTGGTGGCAAGAAGGAACATTATGTATGAGCTCAGTACCATGGAATTCGACTCACCAAGACTACCCAGGCTACCACCACTGCTAAGTGCCTAAACTGCCAACAGCAGACACCAACACTGAGACCTTGAGAGTGAGCCATTCCTCGAGGGAAATCATCCAGGTACCTGCCAGTAGGTTGATTATTATAGACTGCTTCCATCATGGGAGAGATGGCTCTTTGTTCTTTCTTTAGTAGATGCTTTCCTTGGATATAGATATGCCTTTTCTGCCTATAATGCTTCTGCCAAAAACATGGTATATGGACTTACAGAATCCACTATCATAGTCACCTTGGTCACCATACTCCACTGACCAAGGAACTCATTTTTTAGGCAATGAAGCACAGTGATGGGCTCATACTCATGGAATTCCTTGTGCTTACCATGTTTTCCATTACAGTGAAGCAACTGACTTGATAGAATGGTGGAATGGCCTTTTGAAGATATAGGGATGTCCCAGCTGGGTGGCAATACCTGAAATAACTGGGGCAAATATATGCCCAAATCAGAGAATAATGTGTAGTGCCATCATGGCTGATTTTATGTGTCAACTTGATTGGGGTAAGAGCTGCCCAGGTAGCTGGCAACATTCTTTCTGGGTGCATCTATAAGGATGTTTTATGAATAGATTAGCATTTGAATCAGTAGACTGAGTAAAGAAGATCTACCCTCATGAATGTGGGCAAGGCATCATGCAATCCATGGAGGGTCCAAATAGAACAAAAAGAGGGATAAAGTATTGTATCTCTCTACTTCAGCTGGGACATCCCCTTCTTCTGCCCTCAGACATCAGTAAATCTATTTCTAAAGATAGTATCTACTCTTGCATCATGGGCTTTTGGACTCTGGGACTCATACCAGCAGCCCCCTTGTTTCTTAAGCCCTTGTCCTCAGAATGAGCTATAACATATGGTTTCTAGGTTCTGAAGCTGGCAGACAGTGTATGTGGGACTTCTCAGCCTCCATATTTGCATGAGCCAATTCCCATAATAAATCTATGTCTGCACATAGCGTACTGGTTCTGTTTCTCTGGAAAAGCCTACTTCAACTGCTCTTTCTCCCATAGTGAGGATTCAGGCTCCAGGAATCAAGGAGAGGATGGGGGTGGGTTCTTTCACTATTACCACTATTATTACCACTTGTGAAACTTCACTTGTTCCTGAAACTTTGGGCTCCTCTTGCCTAAAGGGCATAACTTCCACTGGAGGAATGCATCCTTCACAACAGGGGTCCTCAAACTACGACCCATGGGCCACATGCGTCCCTCTGAGGACATTTATCTGGCCCACTGGGTATTTTTGCCACTGCTGCCTGTCCTGCTTAGAAGCTGACTCATCCCGGGCCCGCAGTCCGGCCCTCCAACAGTCTGAGGGACAGTGAACTGATCCCCTGTTTAAAAAGTTTGAGGACCCCTGCTCCACAACAATGATTCCATTAAACTTGAACTTGGGACTCTGTTCTCCTAGTGACAGGGATCAACAGGTATAGAAGGGGCTGTTGTGTGAACCAAAGTGACTGATCTTATGAAGGGGAAGTTAGTTGCCACTATACAGAGGGAGTAAGGAGAAACATGTTGGTATGTCTGGAATTCAGGAGATCTTCTGAGCTCCTTTTGGTACTACTATGTTCCTTGGTGAAAGTCAATGGTAAACTACAACAGCCTAGTACAGGCTGGACTGCTAGTGGTCCAGACTCTTTAGGGTTAAAGGTTGGGTAACCCTCATCAGGTAAGAAACTTTGACTACCTGAAATGCATATTCAAGGCAAAGGAAATATTGACTGGGTAGTAGAAGGTAGATATTTCATAAATACCAGCTAGGACCAAATGGCCTGTTGCAGAAATGATGACTATAATAACTGTCAGTGTTTTTTATTTTTCTATGACTGTATTAGCTTATCTTTCCCCCTTTCCTTCCCCATCTTTTATTTCTTTACCACCCAACATAAGATGTGTTAATAGTAGTTAACATTATATCTTAGTATTTGATGAATGTGACTCAGCTGAAAAAGGAATGAATATCACCCAAAGATGGATAAAAATTCTTGTATCTTCTTTTACAAAGAAGGTTACTGTGTTTTTGGTAGTTCATGAGATAGGTGCATTATGCAAGACAAAGCACGATCCTGCTATTGGCTTTACCTGGAGGCTTAAGTCTGACTGGAAGAAATACGTGTGAGTGCTAAGTTATCATGGGTTGGACTGCAGTGTATGTGATGAATTTTAACTTAGCTAAGTTGCAATTATGTTTCCCAGAGTTCTTTTCTCTCTATGGTTCTAGGTTAGGGTTGGCTGCAAGGGAAATCTGCGTGATATCAGAAAGGCAGAAGTAAAGCTATAGTCATTTTGCTATGCTTTAGGTATTGTAAGGCAGGTACTGTTGCAACTCACACACATTGTAACAGACCCACAGGTGAAGTGTCAAAGCTGGGCATGCAGGTCTACCAGCTCCTACCTGAATCCTCCTTTCTCCTCTGAATCCTGGGCCTAGTGCAGGTGGAGCTGTGTGGTCAAGCTGCCAGCTTGTCCTGCTGACCTCTTTTGTCATCAAGCATGAAGATGGTGAGATACAGACCTGATTCTATTCACCCTTCTGGGTTCTGGCTGAACACTGATTTGCTCCACTTCACATCCATCTTCCATTCTCAACTTCCAGCTCTGCTGACCTTGGGCCCAACACTAGATACCAAGGTGACAGCCTTAAATAAACTTCATTACCACCCCCCAGGCTGTGTCTCAGCTCATAAATCCCTTATTCTATATCACTCAAAGTGGCTCATCTTCCCTGATCAAATTGTGACTGATACACCCACACTGGTAAATCCTCTCTCAAAAATCCTTTCCTATCCACTATTCCACTTAATCCTTACTGGAACCCCTTGAGGTAGATATTATTATACTCATTTTGAAGATAAGGAATTTGAAATTAGACAGGTTTCCCTAAGTCATGCAGCTATGAAATCAAGCCACGACTCAAAGCAAGATAAAAAAGATACTGTTCAAACTTCTATGTTCCCCACTTTGAATCTACATTACATTTATGAATTTGTCTTCTTGCTGTTTTGTTTCTGATCCTTGTGTAACCAGAGGTTGAAAAATTAGGTTTCAAGGGTGATGATCATAAGACTGACTTGACTTTTCTTTTTCCTGCTGTCCTTTCACATCCGTGTGTGTTGTGTGGGGGGCATCTTTTCCCAGCTACTAGGTAAAAACGCAGGCCCAGTGACTCTTCTCTTCATTAGTAAGCAATAGAAAAGTTCTGCAAACATGTTAGGGAGCAAAACATATCATATCCAACCTTGTGTATTAATTAGCACTTCAATTCATATTTGAATAAAACTTCCTTCTTCTCTGACTCTCTTATGCTCACCTCCTCCTTGGCTACAATTGGTTGTAGTCTAAGTGCCCACCTTTGGGGAAAGGATGTGGTTTGTATCCTCTCTTTCTGGCTTAACTTTCTCCCCATTCACCCTTCTCCCCAGGACTGGAATTGTGAGGAAGAAGGAGAGGCAGGAAAGTTGTGTGTGTGTTTTTAAAAAACAGGGTTCCATATTCCCTTCAGCAGCACATATACTAAAATTGGAAAGACACAGAGAAGATTAGCATGGCTCCTGTGCAAGGATGGCACGCAAATTCGTGAAGCGTTTCATATTTTTTCATAATTATTAAGTCATGGAAGGAGCCCAAGTGCCCATTGACTCATGAATGGATCAATAAATTGTGGTATATGTATACCATAGAATATTATGCAGCCTTAAAGAAAAAATGGAGATTTTACCTCTTACATGTTTACATGGATGGAGATGGAACACATTCTTCTTAGCAAAGTATCTCAAGAATGGAATAAAAAGTATCCAATGTACTCAGTCTTACTATGAAACCAATTTATAGCTTTCTTATGAAAGCTATAACCCAATTATAGCCCAAGAAGAAGGGGAAAGGGAAGAGTGGGGGAGGGATGGGTGGAGGGAAAGTAGTTGGTGGGACCACACCTACAGTGCATCTTACAAGGGTACATGTGAAATTTACTAGGTGTAGAATATAAATGTCTTAACACAATAACTAAGAAAGTGTCGTGAAGGCTATGTTGACCAGTTTGATGAAAGCATTTCAGATTGTGTGTAAAACCAGCACATTGTACCCTGTGATTGCATTAATGTACACAGCAATGATTTAAGTTAAAAAAAAAAAGGGAGGGGGGATAGAACAGGGTTTCATACCTTAATTGACGTACCATAAAAATTCACCCATTATAAATGTATAATTCAATGATTTCTTGTAGACTTAACAGAGTCGTACAACCATCATAATTTTTAACTCTGTTAAAATATTTCCCTTATCCCCAAAAGTTTCCTCAGGCCTGTTTGCAGATAACCTTCTCTCTTTTTTGCAGATTACCATCCAAGGCAGCCAGTGATCTGCTTTCTGTCTCAACAAATTTGCCTTTTCCAAATATTTCCTATAAATGATATAAGACAACAACATAGTAATTCATGTTTGGATTCCTTTACTTAGTATAACAATTTTTTTGAAGTTTTTTGGTTTCTTTTTTGAAGTTCGTCCTTGCTGTGGCACAAATCAGAAATCTATTTCTTTCCATTGCTAAGTAGCATTCTGTCATATGGATATACCATGTTTTATTCATTCCCCAGATGATGGGCATTTGGACTGTTCCTAGTTTTTGGTAATTATGACTAATGCTCTAATAAACATTCACATGCATGTCTTTGTGCAGATATATCTTTTTATTTCTCTTGGATTTGTTCCTAAAATAGGAATTTCTGGGTTGAATCGTAAACTTGTATTTAAGATTTTAGGAAAGATCCAAACTATTTTCTAAAGGGGCTATCCAATTTTACATTTTCATCAGCAAGGTGTGAGGTTCCAGTTTCTCCACATCCTCACCAACACTTGATATTGTTTGTAGCCATTCTAGGGGGTATGTAGAGGCATCTCATTGTGGCTTTAATTTGCATTTCCCTAATGATTAGTGACTTTAGTATCTCTTCATATGCTTATTGGCCATTTGTGTATTTTCTTTTTTCTTTTTGAGACAGAGTTTCAAGCTGTCATCCTGGGTTCAGTGCTGTCACGTCACAGCTCACAGCAACCTCAAACTCTTGGGTTTAAGTGATTCTCTTGCCTCAGCCTCCAAAGTAGCTGGAACCACAGGCACCTGCCACAATACTTGGCTATTTTTGTTGTTGTTGCAGTTGTCATTGTTGTTTTAGCAGGCCCGAGCTGGGTTGGAAGCCACCAGCCTCCATGTATGTGGCTGGTGCCCTACTTACTAAGCTACGGGTGCCACCCATCATTTGTGTATTTTCTCTAGTAAATTGTCTATGCAAGTCTTTCACTCATTTTTAAATTGAGTGTCTTCTTATTGAAGTGTAAGATATTTTTACAGATACATAATTTGCAATATTTTCTCCATATATGGGATATCTTTTCATTTCAATTATCTTTTCATTTTGATAGTATCTTCCAAAATGCAAAAATTTTAAATGTTGATGAAGTCCAGTTTATTAACTTCTTCTTTTATGGATTATGCTTTTGGTGTCATCTAAGATTTCTTTGCTAAACTTAAGATCACAAAGATTTTTAGTTCTAAGAAGTTTTATAGTTTTAGTACTTTCATTTAAGTCTATTTACAATCTAAGTTAATTTTTTTTTCATGTGAATTTCCAACAGACTGTCTCAGTTATTGTAGATTTATAGTAAGTTTTTAAATCATGAATATAAATGTTCTAACTTTGTTCTTAATTTTCAAATTTGTTTTGCTTATTCTAAGTCCTTTACATTTCTATATAAATTTTAAGATAAGCTTGCTAATTCATTCTTTGCCAAAAAAGCAAAGCAACCAGAAAAAACCCTGCCAAGACTTTAAAGGGAATGAACTGAACATATAGGTCTATTTGAGTCTTCTAACCTATGAATATTTCTTTTTGTCATTGTTTTACAGTTTAATTCTTTTCTGGTCAGATGCCACACCTTGTATGAGTTAAATCTTTTTAAATTTATTGAGACTTGTTTTATGGTCTAGTGCATTGTGTTTTTCTTTTTCTGGAGAATGTTCCAGGTGTGTTAGATAAGCATTAGTATTAGACACCAGGAATATACTTTTTTTTTTTAAAATTAAATGGTAACTGTGTACATTAATGCACTTCTGGGGTACAGTGCGGTGTTTTTACACACAATCCAAAACACTTCCATCAAACTGGTTAACATAGCCTTCATGTCATTTTCTTAGTTATTGTGTTAAAACGTTTGTATTCTACTCATAGAAAGATTCACTTGTACCCTTGTAAGATAAACCACAGAAGTGAACCCTCCAATACCCCTCTCTCCACCCATTCCCCCCCATCCCTCCCCCCATTCTTAGGTTGTTATTAGGTTATAGCTTTCATATAAAAAGTTTAAATTAATTTCATAATAGGGGTGTGTACATTGGATACTTTTCTTCCATTCCTGTGATACTTTGCTAAGAAGAACATTTTCCAGCTTCATCCTTGTGAACATGAAGGACGTATAGTCTCCATCTTTCTTTATGGCTGCATAGTATTCTATGGTGTACATAGGGAATATACTTCTTAATGATAAAGTAGTCACCCAATGGCTGAAAAATACATGTGATTTTCAAGCACAGCTGAAACATTCTTCAGGAAAAACCATATACTAGGCCATACAACAAGCCAAAACACACACACACACACTCACACACACACACACACACAATCTTCATCCATTTGTGCTGCTATGACAGGGATGTATTCAGAAAAATGCATCATTAGGTGACTGTCATTTTAGAACATCAAAGAGTATACACTCACAAACTCAGATGGTATGGCTTACTATACACCTAGGCTAGGCTGTATAGTATATAGCCTGTTGCTTTCAGGGCACAAACTTGGATGACATTTGATTAGACTGAATACTGTAGGCAACTGAAACACAATGGTGTTTGTGTATTTAAACATGTCTAATCATAGAAGAGGTACAATAAAAATATAGCATTATAAACTTATGGGACCACTGTTGGATATATTGTCTATTGTTTCCTGAAATGTCACTATGTGGCACATGGCTATACCTAAGACTAGGTAACTAATAAAGAACAGAAATTTATTTTCTCATATTTTGGAGGCTGGAAAATCCAAGGTCAAGGCACCAGGCCAAGGTCTGATGACAGCTGCATCCTCTGGATAAAAGAAACACTGTGTCCTTACACAGCAGAAGGCAAAGTACAAGCTAGCCAAATGTTATATAACCACTTTTATATGGGCTTTAATTCCTTTCATGAGGGAGGAACCCTCATCACTTAGTCACCTCTTAAAGGCCTCATATCTTAATACAAATGTGACTAAGGCCTTTAAGAGGTTAACAATACTATCACCTCTTAAAGGCCTCATATCTTAATACTATTAGTATTAAGATAAAGGCTTCATATATATCTAATACTAATAGTATTAAGATATGAGGCCTTTAAGAGGTGACTAAGGCCTTTAAGAGGTTAACAATACTATCACATTGGCAGCATCTAAATTTTGGAGGGGACACAATCAAACCACAGTGCACCCATGTGTGTGCGCGTGCGCGCGCGCACACACACACACACAGAGTTATGTCAAGTTGGTGATAGAGTTGTTCAAATGTTCCATATCTGTGATGATTTATTATCTAGCGACCTGAACAATTAGTGAGAGTCAGATATTGAAATCTTAATCTAGTATTGTTGAATTCTATATTTTTCCTCTCAATTCTATCACTTTTTACTTTATAAATTTGGGAGTTCTATAGTTATTTGTTATATCTTCCTAATGAATTGACAATTTTATCATTATGAAAGATCCTTTTTTTTCCTAAAACTGTTTTCAGTTTTGAAGTCTGTTTTGTCTGATAATATTATAGTCACTCCAATTCTCTTATGTTTGCATGATATATCTTTTCCTATCCTTTTGCTTTCAGCTTATTTGTGACGTTGAACCTATGATATGTTTCTTATGGGCAGCTTATACTTGATTCTTCCTTTTTAAATCCAGTAATATCTGCCTTTTTACTGGGTTTTTAGCCATTTACATTTAATATAATTATTTTTATGGTTAGATTTGTATTTGCCATTTTGCTATTTTCCCCATATGTTTCCTGTCTCTCTTTGACAGCTTTATTTGTGTGTTAAGAAAGTTTTTAAAGGGTGCTATTTTGATTGCTGTTCTAGGAGTTATTTTGCCTTAATTTAAAAAGAATACTTTTGCTGAATGTAGAATTACTGGTTAACAACATTACGTTTAGCACTTTAATATGTCATTCCACTGCTTTTTGGATCCATTATTTCAGATGAAAAGGCAACCACTAATCACAAGGATATCCTCTGTATCCTTATGTCCTTAAGTCATTTTTCTTTTGCTTCTTTCAAGGTTTTCTCTGTGTCTTTTAAGAGTTTGCCTATCATATGTTTAGGTGTGAATTTATTTATGTTTATTTCATGTAGAATTTTTTTAAGCTTCTTGGATCAACAGATTAAAGATTTTCATTAAACTTTGGAAATTTTATGCCACTATCTTTTCAAATGTTTTCACTGTCTCTTTCTATCTTCTCTCCTGGGACTCCCATTATATGAATTTTAGCCCAGTTTATTTTTCTCCACAGATCTCTGAGTGTCCATGTATTTTTCTTAATTTTTTTCCTCTTTGTTATTCAGACTGGGAATTTCTATTTATCTATTTTCAAGTGCACTGATTCTTTCTTCTGCTATCTTAAGTTTTCTCCTGAGCCCTTTTAGTAAATGTTTAAATTTTAGTTGTATTTTCAACTCCAGAATTTTGAGGGGCTCTTTTAAAATAATTTCTGTGGCCTAATTGGGAATCTCTATTTGTTGATTCACTGTTGTTGTGCTTTCCTTTAATTCTTTAATTTAGTTCATAAAGCATATTTATAGTAACTACATTTAAGTCTTTGCTAAGTCCAGCATTTGAGGACACTCAGCAGAGACTGCATTTTTTTCTTGCATATGGGTCACAATTTACTGCTTGTGTATCTTGTAATTTTTTGTTAAAAACTGGATAATTTAGATAACCTGTTATAACAACTTTGGATTCTTATTTTTCTCCCTTGAAGGTTTTTGTTGTTGTTTCATTGCTTATTTGTTTTGTTACTTGTCTTGGCTGAGTCTGTAAAATAATTTGTAGCATACAGACAATGATATCTCAGCTCAGTTTTGTTTTTAAAATATTCTTACCTTCATTTATAAGCTAGGCTTCCTAAGAGTCACTTTTGTAGCTATATAGTGTAGTGGTCAACCGATGATTTGATTCAGCCTCAAGCCAGAGCACCAAAAAGTTCCATTGTTCTTATACAAAGATTACCATATTTTAAAATATAAATGCTTCTTAGATTGTCACATACCTTTGGTTAATTTCCAGAGTGCTGAAATGGTTGTTTTTGTTGATGATATTCAGATTTATAGTTGCTCTGGGGGGATAAGGTATGTTGACTTCCTTACTTAGCCATAGCTAGAAGTTCTCCTTCCACAGTGAAGTTTTTACTTGACTGGTACAGTTATAAAATGGCTTTATCAGACTCTTTCCCTTGTGAGATCTTCAGGGGGTTCTTCAGAGCTGGGCTATTCACCTGGGCTCCTCTAACTGAAATCCCGATGACACTGGTTGTATTTTCTCTTCTTTCAGCTGCTTCTCCCTTACTTGACTTGGTTTTCTAATCATCTACTTCACAACAACTCTCAATATTATGGTCCCATAATTTATCCAGGTAGTCCTCTTGGGTAAGATCTAAAAATAGCTCCTGGCTCACTTCCTCTCTCATGTGGCCCACATATGGGCCTCAGGAAACATGCATCAATTCTTGTCCTGGCAAGCTCAAGGATTACCAGCCTTGCCAACAAAGCAACTACTCTCCTTTAACCCACCACCAAATTAATTCAACATCTGCGTATCTTATCTTCTAGATTTCCAGGCTGGAGTCCAATGCTGTCCATAATTTCCAACTTTAGGGAGCACTCAGTGAGGTCCCTGAGTCATCCTCCTGAAGTTCTCCCTGTTGTGGGAGTGGAGAAAAAAATTCAGTGCAGGTCTCTCAAAAAAATTCTCCTCATAACATTCTTTCTCAACCTCCACACTCCCAATTCTTTTATAAACTCCTTATAGGAAGAGACTTTAGAGGCATAAAACTGTTCCCAGATATTTCCTTTTGAAAAATCTGTTTCTCACCCTGAAACATTATTTTGGAATTTCTTATCTATTGTATCTTTCTGCCTTATTAAAAAATTCTAATTCAGCATCCTCTTACACTTGTATTTATTTTTAGAGACTTCTGGTCGTCTTCAGACTAAACAATGTTTCTTAAAGTTATGGGATGTTCATAGATGTTATGTGAAAAATGGGTCCTACAAGTAAATAACTTTGAGGAACGCTGTGTTAAGCAAAGTTAGGCAGATCTCTTTGGCTGCAGGAAGGCTCAGAACTTTCAATATGATAATATGTACTGTGAGTTTCCAAGGGGGCATGTAGAATATATAGTTTTTTGTTGAACTGTAAGGAACCCTCCCCTTTGTGGCAAACCATTATTTAGGAGATATTTTGGAAATATTGGCCTGGATGGTGCCAGAGGAAAGGAAAGGTATTTTCTTTCTCATCCAGAAAACTCTCGTAAGGGAGGCCATGTGCATGGTCTTCACCTCCTTCCAACCATGGGAATTCTGAAAGTTTCGTGTGTTTTTGCTTTTTATTTTAACCTGATTGTGGTAAAGCTTGATTATGCGGTCCCTTCACTGGACTATAAATTCCTATGGATAGGAACCCCATTTTACTCATCTTACATCTTGAGGGCTTACCACAGTGTCTGGCATTTAACTGAATTGAATCAACAATAGTGTTAGTGGAGGGTTTCTTTGGATCTTCTTCTTCTTCTTTTAAAGTAAATAAGAAAGGTCTCCACAGAAGGGTCCCAAAACACAGATAAGCACTAGTCAAACAAGCCTGTTGGGTGCTTATGAAACCCCCCAGTACATGAAAAATCTGTGCTTATGAGTATTTAACCCACAGAAGGATGTGTTAAACATGCCAATGTCCTGTGTGCTCTTCCCAAGGGTAACCAGGGTGGGTTTTCTCTTTCTTTATATCTGTGTGTGTAATTGTATACACAAAGCTAAAGAGACAAGTTGCTGAGAACTTTCCAAAAGAAATGAATGGGATAAAACAGATTGCCAAGTTACTGAGTGGTAATTAAGAACAGATTCCTAACATCATCACTTTACCATTTTTAAGATAGTTTCCTTTAAAAGACAAAACCACTGAATGATGAAATGTGTCATGCTTCTCCTGAAGTTCCTGAGTCTTTGCTCAGTTGAACACACATATATTTGGCAGCCCAAAGTCACACATTGTGGCCGTTGTAAGCAATGTTTTAGTTTTCAATGGTGAAAAGTGTGTGTGTGCGCGCCACCCATGCCGTGCATCTCTACCCTGCATATGGATCAGGTGGGAAAAATTTTCTCCTTTAAAGATTTCAAAATGCAATTTTACTCTGAAGCTAACTAGAACATTTGGCCCTGAGCATTATTTTTCAAAGGGTTTTGAGCTATTGAAAATTGGATTGTAATGGAGGTTTGTATGTGATCACGATGGTGTAAGTACTCTGGCTCCAGAAATAACATAAGCATTGGTGGCTATAGCAGATATGACTTCCCCAACCTGGGGTCCTTGGGCTTTAATTATGGGTTGTCAAACTCTAGGGGGTGTCAAGAAAGAATTCCATATCATTTCCCACCCACTAAAGCACTCTGCTCACTGTGATAATGCTATCCCACATCTGGCCAGGTGTAGTACAGTGGGCCAGAGTTTGCCTTACTGGCTTTTGAGGGAGGCCACATACCAGATTGGACATACGCATGGCCTGCCTCCCTGCGGGGGTGGAAGACCGCCGCCACCATGTCCCAGGATTGTGTGTCTTGTGGTTAAACACTTAAGGTTTTGACGTAGGCAAGGCAGCAGAGTTGACCCTCAAGGCCACTGCAAACAACCTGAGAAGTCTTCTAAAAAATGCAGCCCTGCTCCTTGGAAAGAGACGGCCTTTATGGGGATAATTTTCCAATTGCTGCCTATTTGGTGTGTTCACATCTGAGCCAGGGAAGATTTCTTAACTTTGGGCAAAGGCGTTTGCAGAAAGTCGAATGCCAGGACCTGGGGAATTGTACGTTAATGTTAAGTGCATTCTCAATAGTAGATAACAGGGGAACAGTGTGTTGAGGGTGTGGAGGTAGGAAAGAGGTCAAAGAGAGGAAAAGGTAGGTAAGAGCAATGGCCATCTGTAAGGTTCAAATATTCTGTAATTTAACCCTCATTCTAGCACTATGGGATTAATTCTTCTATTAATCTATATTTTGCAGAGAAGTGAAATAATGCTCTTAGTCACAAGAGCCAGAACTGAAACTAGAAACAATATCTTTCTGATGCCATATTCTGAGGCCTTTTTATTAGTGCTATACCTCATGACAATGAGACCTAAACTATCTTCAAACTGCTGTGCTATCAAGTTTATGTCCTACCGATAGCTATTTTTCAGGAAAAAATTGTGGTAGCCATGGAGATTTTTTTCTCTTTGCTTGTATCCTTGGGAATTACTGTCAGATAACTGAAGTCCAGGATTCCTGTCCTGAACAATGAGATTGTATCTTTTATTATAAGGGAGAGAGGTAGGACAGCCCCGTGATCAGACCTATGATAAAAATGACTGATGTGTGATATGTCTGTGCTGACCTAATCCTGAGTTAATGCCTTCTGCCTTCTAGGCATTAACAGCACCCTTAATAATGGTTTGACTCCTCCCTGAACAGAGCCTGGGGGTTAGCAGATTGATCATGACTAAGAAGTGGGATGAGAGAGACCTACAATTCTAGGTGGTCCTTTTCCTCCCCAATCTTGAAATTTTGCCTCATTTGACCTTTCAAATGTCAAATGTACACAGTACTTTGAGATGAAATGGTCTTCACTGAGAAAGAGAGAGAGAGAAAGACACAGAGATTTTATGGAGTTGGCTCATATAATTGTGGAGGCCTGGTGAGTCTAAAATCCACAGGGTAGACTAGTAGGCTGGAGACCCAGGAGAGAGTTGCAGTTTGAGTCTCAAACTGGCAGAATTCCCCCTTCTTGGTGTGGGGAAGGGGAGGCCAGTCTTTGTTCTCTTAAGGCCTTTAATTGATTACATTAGCTCCATCCATATTATGGAGGGTGATGTGTTTTGCTTAAAGTCTACCATTTAAACATTAATCTCATGCAGAAAATATTTTTGTAGAAATATCCAGAATAAGGTCTGACCAAATATCTGGGCACAGTGGCCCAGCCACGTTGACACATGAACTTAACCATCCCCAAAACTAAGCTTGAGAAAGTTCCCCATTGTGCCAATGCCACATAGCGGTTGGGGTGGAGTTAGGGATTTAACCAAGGTCTTTGATTCTGACCCTTGAGTCCTTTTCACCATGTGCTGTAGCCTGGCTCAGTAAATCAGGCAAGGGAGTATGTCATTCTGGAGAGCCTGATATTGATCAGGTGACATATTCATGGAGATCTCGTTCGTTCTTCCAAAAGTCTTTCCTAAGTGTTACTATGGTCCACACGTGTCCTAGAGAGTGAGCAAGGAGGAACCTTTGTGAAGCCTATTTCTCACCATGATCGGCTGGGCCCTGGAAATACATGGTGCTTGGGAAACCGGGCCAACCTTAATGAGCCGTCTGAGGATCCTGCATCAAGCAGGTACAATTGTCCAGATGGGTACTGTGCTTCATAGAGCCTCACTGGATGTCAGGGAACATTGTTGGAATATGCAGGGTAAGAAAGATGGAAATCCCTCACTGGTGGTCTTGAAAATAGTAAAGATCACCTACAGGAGGCCTTTGTGAACGGCAAGGTTGGAAGTAGAGGGGGAACCAGATGACCTTGGAGAGGCTCTTCCACTTCATAAACTCTTCAGAGCTCACCAACCTCAAAAAGTGATCCTTAGCACTGAGTTCCACATATTTTAGGAACTTCTCTTGCTCTTCATCCTGGTAGAATCTAAGTAAGAACACCTGGAAAGGGATGGCGGCTCCCCTCTCCCAGGCCTAGAATTTTGTTGTTCCCTTGCCTCACTTCCCCTGTTCCCATCCTGTCCTCTCCCAGCCACCACCTCTAAGTCTGGCCCTATCTTTAATCTTATCTTTCTCTTTGCCTGAAATGAAGTTACTCAGTGTCAGTCATGTACACAGGTTCTCACAGACACAGGTTCCCTCCTGTAAAGGGAGTTAACGAAGATATTCTATTTCTCATTCAGTCTGCCACTTCATCTCTATTTGGTCCGCTGCTACTAATTTCTATTCATTACATGACTTTTTCTTATGACTGTGGACAATTTGATCAGCCTATTGAGTAATTTCCAAGGAAAGATGGTTACAACGTAGCTCCTGACACTTCAAATGAATCTTATGCCTTAGTAACTTTCCTGTATCCTTTATTTTGGTAGTAGTAGTTAAAAATAGATCATATTTATTTAATACTTGCCATATGTTCAGAGATATAGACAATAAAAAGCTGGAAAGAGGGATAAGGTTGGGGGGAAAATGGACATAGACTTGGGTGTAGATATAAATGTTGACTTTCCCAGGCAGTTATTAAGCATGTGGTGGCATTCGCAAGAAAGGATGAGGTCATGAAAGGAATGTCTACGATGCTCAGAAAAAGGATGGTTGCTGACCAAATCTCAGGGAATGCTGAGATCTCAGCAGAAGGAGAGGAATCAGTAAAATAACCCACACAAGGAAGATTTGATGGGAAGACATCCACTGGAGAGGGGAGCACCTCCACAAAGAGATGGTCTCATATTGGATCTATTAGTATAGAGTATAAATGTCTTAACACAATAATTAAATAAACAAGATGAAGTCTATATTAACCCGTGTGATGTAAGCATTCCTAATTCTATATGAAATCAGCACATTGTACCCCATAAATGCATTAATGTATATATGATATATGTGTTTATGATTTAATAAAAAAAAATTTAAAAATGTGAGAATAAAGAATGGCAGGACTGGACTCTTCTAAAAGGCCGTGCAATCTTGGAAAGAACGTCTGCAGGGACTCAGGTCAGGATGTCGGGGGTAGCTGGAGAGGGCAGAGGAAGGAGAGACAGAAGACTGAACTTGATTGTGAAGGAACTGTGGCACTTTCCAGTTCCAGAATTTACCTGCAATCTGTTCCATCTTAGTTAAATTAAATAGAATTCACACTGACTTAGGAGAAATGAGTGTTGTTCATCAGATTTCTTTTTTTGCTTGTTATTAAAGATGTTGTAGAAAATACATGGAATTGAATTAAAAAGAATTAAGCTCAAAAGTTCCTCATTTGCTGATAAACGACCTTGTGCATTTATATACTGCTTTCTTTTCTTATTAAAAAAAGGTTAGAGTGATAATTTCCAAAGTTTGAGGTTCAGAGGAGATACAGATGAATTGGCTTTGGAAACTATACAGAATTATGCAAATGCAAGGCATCACGTTAAAAATAATTTTCATATCTAGAAAGTAATGCTCAGTAATTGTCCCAGTATTACATTTTGGTGAATGATGAAAGCGTATTTGGTAAAATTATATTTGTTTGTGAATAACAGAAGACTCAATTACAATAGTATGAACACATAGGGGGTTATCTTTCTTACCTATCAGGAAGTCAGAGGGAGATACAGCCACTTCTGGATGGTATCTAGGACCTTGGCTCCTTCTACTTCCTTGCTCCACCACCCTTAAATGAGTAGCTTTTATTCCCCAGGTTGTCAGGTGGATGCTGTGTGCTCCAGGAGAGAAGAAATGGGAGAATGTCGAAGGAGTGCCATTTGACTCTGACCTTTTCTTAAAGAGTTTTTGTGCAAGCTGTGTCCTCTGTCTTTTGTATCTCAGCCTCACTGGTCAGAACTGAGTCTCATAGCTACCTTGACCTATGAGGGAGTCTGGAATGGTGAATATTGCAATTTCTCGTTTCTTTAGTGGGAAGGCAAAGGAGAAGGGGTTTGTCAATGGTTTCTAAAAGCCAATTTGCAGTGTCTCCTTCATCTTGCCAGTGGAGCCTTGATGCAAGAGAGGATGGAGGGGGATGGAAGTGGGGTATGATGCTGAGGACAACGACCAGATGGCAGGGCACTGGGGCCCTCTGAGGCTTGGATCAAAACAATGTGGTTGTCTCCTACCAGGAGGCCCCAAGACTGAGCTCCTTCTGGCAACCAGCCCTAACCAAGGTGTAAACACATTCCAAGTCTTGGAGTCCCTGCTGCACTGTAACTGTGGTTAAAATACACCTCCACTCCTACCCTGTTTGGACCGACAGAAAAGTCACTCTAGTTGTGTTTTAATGATGATTTGTGGATAATCCATGCCCCCTCTCCTTAAAGGGGAATTGAATACTAAACACACATGTTACCTGACTGTGGAAGTAACTTGAATCTCATGTATATCATTGTCCGTTCATTCTCCAGTCCCCGGGAACCATGAAGGACAGTGCATTGTGCTCTTTTTCTCTGGAAGGACTACCGTTTAACCAGGCCATTTCTTGAAGCATCTTCAGCTAGGTGGAGAAACAGATGACCACTAGAATCCGGACCTGCCCACCCAGTGGGGACACCATGTCCTTGTAGAGGGAGGGACTCCTGGGAATGGGGGGAAAAGAGGAAATAGGTACGGACAAAGCCCCACCCTGAGAGGAATATCAACCATGGGGGAGAGAGTTAGTTGCTCTTAACTAAGGCAATTTCCAGTCCAGTCAAGAAGACTGATGATCACATTAAAAAAAAAAATTAAACCAATTTTTAAAGTATGAATAAGAACTATTGTAAACTGCTCATGCTATGTATATAAGCAATGAAGTAAGATGAATTGACTGGCACAGAGTTGGGAAAGCTATACAGAGGCAGGGAGTGTGGAACATAATTTAATAAAAATAAACCTTTAAATACACACACACACACACACACACACACACACACATACACACACACACACTCCCAAAAAAGAAATGGAAAAGTTGTTAGGGTGTGGACCAGCACTCCTAATTAGCTGTTCTGTTGTGCCTCATTTCTCTGCTGTCTTGCCCAGCACCTCCCTGGACGAACTGTCCAGTGAAGGGACACTCTAGGAGGGAGAGGGGACTTCTCAGCGTCCAGCCCCAGAAAGCTGGCCTAGGAACAGGGCTCTCCCAGTCACTCAGAGGAGGAGCGGAGGAAGGACCCACTGCCCAGGTGGCCATTTCTGCCTCCTTGACCCTCACACGTTCCCCCAAGCAGAGGGAGCCCCGAGAAGGCTCCTTGCCAAAGTGGGAAACAGCCACACTCATTGTGTGCACACCTCGCCCTGCCGGCTGCTCTCGGCCTCCCCTCCTCCCCTCCGCTCCGACTCAAAGTGTGAAAATTACAAATCCCGAGGAACTGCAATCAGAACTCTACCTAGGGAAAATTCAGAGTATCCTTGCCATAAATATCCCGCTCCAAGACGCCTGACGTCAGAGCGGGGCGGGCGGGCGGGAGCGAGGCCGGGCCTGGAGGGAAGCGGCGGCGGGCGCTCGGGAGC
>NW_003852426.1:10454177-10468843 GCF_000181295.1 Otolemur garnettii
GCGGGGCGGCCCGGCCGGGCTGCCTCTGGCTGCTCCGGGTCTGCTTTCTCTGGAAGGCTCAGTGGGGCTCCGGGAGGCAGCGGCTCTGCGGGCTGTCTGTTTTGTTTCTCTAAAGTGTTTGCAGGAGCCGCTGACACAGGAGTGGGCTCCCAGGGCCCGTGTGTGCGCGCGTGTGGGTGTGATTGCGTGTGTTCGCATGTGTGCGTCTGTCCTGGCACATCTGGACACAGGAAATGTCTTTGGAAAACTTTTTAAAAATGTTTTTTTGGTTTTTTTTTTTTTTCTTTGCGGCTTTGAAATCTGACTCCTTGTTGTTACAAGTAGACAAACTTAGAAGGTCCCCTCTAAACTGACAACTTTTTAATAGTGCTTTCCCGGTTCTGCCTGTGCCTTCACTTGGGTGGGTTGAAGCCTTCACAAGCCCCCGGCTCCCACTTGCAGGCCTGGCCTTTGGCCAGCAGGCAGGGCAGCCGCAGCTCGGAGGTTCTTGTTCTCAGCGGCAGTGGGACGCTGGGCCAGGGAAGGAGCACCCGGGAAAGGGGTTCCGACTCTGGGACTCTCAGCACCTGCGGCCCAACCCAACCTCATGTCCTGACCTCACTAGGCGTGGGGAGATTGACTCAACCAGGGAAAGAGGCATCTGGCTGCAGGTAATTTTGTAAAAGGGATGAGGAGGACGAAGAGGAGGTGCTGGTGTCCGGGACACCGTGGCCCTGTGTCCAGTCTTGCCTCTGGAGTAGGATGGATGCTTCTGCCACATGGCCACCGTGGGGTACTGCCAGTTTCTCTCGAAGTGCTGTGTGCGGTGCCCCAAACAAGATGCAAGCTCATAACATAAAGAGACGTGTCTGAACTGTGGGGTGGAGGAAGGGGGGCGGTGGGGGAGAGGGAGAGAGATTTTTATCAAAATTGAACACAGATTGCTGAGGTCTGGGCTTGATTTAACTCTTCTGTCTCTGCCTTGGCCACTTCTCCACAATTCTGTGGTGGATTTGGAAAGTTCTGAGGGTGGGGGTGGGAGGGAAAATCACACCTTTGTAGAAAAAAGTCCCCGTAGGTTTTCCTTGAAGCCTAAATGGGAATGAAAGCAAAAGTTTAAAGTTTTGTGTTTTCCCCTTTCCAAGTTTTGGTATTAGTTTCTTGGATTTCTCTGAAAAGCCAGTTGAAGAAGAGGCTTTGGAGTTTCCCCAGGACCTGGAGGGGAAATTGAGCTCTACTGAGGGTGGGAGGAAAGGGGCCATGGGGCCATGTGGGTCCAGCAACCCTGGATTGCACAATGCAGGGCACTGCCTGTCAATAGCTGGGTTCCATAGACGGGTGACCACAGATGGGCCGAATTTTCAGCTTTGCTCTAGCCAGGTCTCTGGTTTTGTATTTTGCAATAGAGCCAACCTACAATGTTTGGGTAGGAGGAAGATTCCTGGATTCTCCCTATGTCCTAGAAAAAATGAGAGAATTAGGGGACAGAGAGGAAATTTGGATGTAAAAACAGACTCACAGGAAGTTGAGATTTGAGAAAGATTTTAGAAATTATACAAATTGACTTCCAGGGAAGTGCCATGAAAGATTGAGCAGGCAGCAATGTCAGAAATAGGCTCATAACTTCAGGAGTATGTTGTCAACTGAAGTGTAATGAAGAAGAAAGAAATCCTATGGGCAGTGTAAACAAGACTGCATGTAAACAGGGGTGGCTGGGTGCCCAGGAGATGCACATGTGATGATGTGTTTACACGGCCATGACTGTGTGGGGATGGCCTTGGCCTCAGGTATGGAAGTATAAATGGTCCATTTCTTCATCTATGCTGGGAACTGCATCTAACCCCGTTTTCTTCCTTTAAGAAAACAACTGTGTGTCTTGACTGCCCGGGAGCTGCACACTCTGGCTCCTGACACCTAGTTGAGTTTTCAGAGGTTTTCCTCCAGATCCTTGGGCGCTGAGGGAATGCTCCTGCCCCCACCAGGACAGAAAGAGGAGAGAAAATTCTCCTGGGATCAGAACTTAAGAGAGCTGGGGGCTCAAGAAGGTGGAGACAGTGAAGGCAGAACCAAGAGGAAGGCCTGTGAATGATTTTGCTTTTGCTGAGTGTGGAGGAGACTGACATACTACTACTTTCTCTGGGAACGTGTTCTCTCCCTAGTCCTTCCCAACTCCTTGCCTCCAGAGTTTTTGACACAAAACAGAGTTTTAAACTCTCCCCATCACTGAAAAGCTTTGGCGTTAGGGTTAAAGAATGAAGATAAAGGGTAAGCATAGGTCGTAGAAAAGGCAAAGAGATGATGAATGGTGAGGAAGTTTTCTTCTTTGATTTTAGTGAGGCCAGTGGAAGGAACCAATGGCTTAAGTATTCTCAGTCATGCCCATTATTTAAAAATAGAAGACTAAATATCCAGGGGGCAGAGGCAGCCCAGCAGAGCAGGATTCCTAGAAATACCCTTGCCCAGCACAGGACTCCTTAGGGAGAGATGTGGGTGACAAGTGGCTTTCAACTCTTCAAATGTGTGGGGTTTCTCTGGAGAGTTCGTGGAATCCTCACCCTTCTGGGATTGTTCCAGGAGACATTTCCCCAACCCCAAACCCGAGATGAATTCCGAGGCCACAAATGGTTGGGCTGACATTGAAGTCTTCTCACCATTTCTATCTGCCTAAGCATCTGGCCAGCTCTTTGGACAACCCTGAGATTAGGTTAATTAGAGAAGGAACACTCTCTGGCAGTCTTGAAGGAGAAAAGGGCAAACACACCTGGTAGAAAGATCAACATGGGGAATGTCCTTGGCTTTGATAGCATATGAACCTCTAGATCTCTAATCAGAGACTCTATCAAGGATACTTTGAGATTGAGTTCTGGACTTCAAGTGCAGCTTGACACAGTGGAGGGAGTGCAGACTCCTGAACATCTGCCTTGAGAGAGGAGAGAACTGTGACCTCCATATGAATTAGTAACCTGGGATGCAGTCCTTATTCCTTCCTAGCTTCAGCTTACTCAGCTATAAAATGAGGAGAGTATTTATCTCACTAAGTCATTATGAAAATAGCATTTATGCAGAAGGACTAGGAACAGAGTTAGGAATGTTGTAAACTCTGGGGATGTTGTATTTTTATTTTTCGGTTTTTCTGCCATGATGAGCCAGCATTGTTTGGAAAGACCTCTCCCCAAACCTAGTTACATATTTTTCATGATTGAAGGCAGTGGTTAGAGTTTCTAGGGCTCAGGTCATCTTCACCTCCTCCCTCTAGAAAAGGAGACCAGTGAGGGTTATCCATGAACATGCCTGGTCCATTATCCTGACCTTGAGGAGAAGGCATCAGGCACCCTGATGTCTGGCCTGGAAACACTCTTGTGTTTGTCCTGTCTGGAGAGGGAGAACAGGCAGCAGCTTGCATATGTATGGTGGGCTAGGAGGGTCAAGAACCAATTGAGTCTTGAGGAACAAGGCTGAAGTCAGAGGCTAGTTAGGCAGCCCCTTTTTGTCATGGGTGGTCAGGTCGGAGTAATGGAGAATCTGATGGGTTGTATAGAATGGAAGCTTTAGCCATTGTAAACATCTCCAGTGGGTATGAGATGGGAGGCTGCCCCCTGAACCCCGACTGATATGTTATCCAGGGAAGTGACTACTCCAAAGGAAAGAAGGAGCATCAGATGCTGGCGTAAGCAGCTGCAGGTCTTCTTGGTCTGTCCCAGAGCTTCTAAGTTATCCTTCAAGTTGACATTTAAGACTCTGAAGATCACATTTGTTTTTGTTTTGTTCAAGCTCTCTCTTTAACCATGGCCTGGGATGACTTTTAAGCTTTTAAGAGGCTCAGCCAGTGGCCAGCTTCTCTTGAGATGGCCCAGATTGGGGGGTCAGTGAATTCCTCACTCCTGGCAACATCTATTTCTTCAACTCTCTCCTCACATTTTTGGGTTTGTTTGTTTTTTTGTGTCATTATGAGGTTCTAAAACTCCACAGTCAAGATACTGTGGAGGGAGGAAGTGCCTTTTCTTTGAGCCTGGTTTGCTCTGCTAGTGCTAGCCAAGGCTTATCTTATCAGACTACGGTCATTGGCGCATGTTTGTGGGTTTCTGAGTTACCCCCTCCAAAAAAAAAAAAAAAAACCCTGAGAAAAATGGACTTTGGTGATCAATGTTTCTTTAAATCCTTGCCAAAGAGGAGTGGAGTTATTTGTAGGATGCCCCATGCTTCCATGGAAAGAGCTTTAGAATCAAGTAGGCTGAGATTTGAATTCTGGTACTACCAGGTCACAAGCTTTACAGGCTCTCTGAGTCTTCTTCATCTACTGAGAGCAATAACTATTCTCGTGTCCCAGGGGTGCTATGAAAAGGAGACAAAATGAAATATGGGAAGGACCCAGAAAACTTCTCAGTCCCCAGCAAATTATTAATTCCCTTACCCTCTCCAGTTCTAAGCTCACAAAACTACATGGGTTTGGACATTTTTCCACAAGTCAAAGTAAATAAGCTGCTTATTTGAGGCTTAACAATTGTGCTTGATGGTCAGATATCTCAGCCTGGAGATGAAGACCATTTAATACAGTGGTTCTTAACCTTCCTAATGCCGTGATGTATTTTCATAGTTACAAAGGGGTCGCAACGCACAGGTTGAGAACCACTGATTTAATACAAAAGTGGGATGCAGAAGAGTGCTCTCTTTGCCAAGCAAATGGCAGCCCCAAGTGACTATTGGAATAAAGGAAAGGCCATCAACTCAGTCACCCATGAACTTAGGCTATTGGTGAGTTCTCTCTCTCTCGAGCTTGTTTTTAAAACCCCAAATCAAAGAATAATGGTCAAAAATCACCAAGGCAAGAGGGTCTTTACCTAACAAATGCAATCGGTGTAACCCAAGGCAGTGACTAGCATTAAAACCTATGAATAATGGCATAATGAATGACAGTACCCTACATTTTTGTATAACATACTATAGTTCAAAAGACAAATCGTCTCATTTAAATATCAAAATAATCCTATGAGATTGAGATTAACCACATTTTATAACTGAAACTCTGAAGGCTTAAAAGACCGAACCTATTTCGCATAGCAAGTAAGCAGAAGAAATTGAAAGTAAACAGCTATCCAAACTCTGGGTCTCAACACTGGCTGCACATTAGAACTACGTGAAAAGCTTGTAAAAGTATCAATACCTGGGCCTACCCCAAACCAATGAAATTGGAATCTCTGGGGGATGGAGCCCAGGCATTGAGAGTTCTATAAGCTCCCGAGGTGATTTGAAGTCTAAGGTGAAAACCATTGGTCTAAGAAAGAGAAGAGCAAAAAGCACCAAAGTTAGGACTCAGGGTACCAGGCATGGGCAAAACAAACAGCCAAAACTTTGCTAGGATTTAAGCCTCATGAGACTGGGGACTTTGTGAGGTTTTCCCCATGTCTCCAGAGCCTAGAATAGTTCCAGACAACAAGTAGATACTCAATAAGCATTGGCTAAATGAATGAGCATAACACAGTAAAAGTTGGCAGTTTCAACAGTCAAATCCAGGCTGTCACATTATTTTATAAATAAAGTTTTATTGGAACACAGATACACCCTTTCATTTATGTGTCACCTATGGTTGCTTTAATGCTACACAGGCACAGTTGAGTAGATGTGACTGAAACTGTATGGCCTGCAAAAGTAAAAATATTAATGATCTGGCCCTTTACAGAAAATGTTTGCTGGCTCCTGCTCTGGATTACAGGCATGAACAGAGTGGGTATAGTAGCATAGGGAAGGTCACAGGTTATAGCATAGGGAAGGTCACAGGTTCTAGAATCAGATAAACCTATGTATGATTCTTGGACCATTTACCTATCAAAAGATCTTGCAAATTATCTCAACTTTTTGATTATCTGAAGAGTGGGGATAATAAAATAATACCTCCCTCAGGATGACTGCAAGGGCTGTCACCTCTTGGCTAAGAGTAAATACTCAACAAACATTAGCTGGTACTATGATGGTTGTGGTAGTTACTGGCAATTGACCACACAAAGGGAAAACTAACTAGGCTAAAGTCAAAACCTAAATCTATTATCATGAGACAGAACAAGAGATATGGTAGAAAAAAATAAGCCATCGGTAAGCTGGTATGATGAAAAAAGAGTACTGTGAGATTTCTGAGATACAGGGTATCCTTTTAGGACAACACAGGTTGGGCCCCAGGAAGTGTGAATGGGGCGCTCCTGTGTGGCCAATTGCTGTGTCAACTAACAATCCCCATCATTGCTAAAGGGTTAGCTTCTGTTTTATTGCCCTAGTCTGGAGAACACCCACATCTATACCTCTGTTGATATACCTTTGTTGGTGGTTCTTTCTACCAGGAAGACCTTTCCCCAGTCCCCCTTTCTGTCAAACTCCTTTTATAGACTCCCTCCAATTCCTTTTCCTTCTTATACCTATGAGCTTAGCACACACCTCTGTCGTAACGTTTACCACATTGCTTTATAGTCAAGGAAAGACTAGGCCTCCTTCATGCCTTCTACACGTCTGCAGCTCATACAAGTCAAATCACCTTATAGAATCCACATCCGGTAGCAAATGATATCAATTAGATCCTTGATGCAGTGCAGTCATATCTGAGTTAATCCTTGAGGCATGAAAGTAGGACTTGTCCAGGAGCTGATGGATTGCAAGAGCACATGGCCATAACCAACCAGAGGGACAAGAGCTATGCTCCATTTGCAGACAATGTGGATGCTTTGTGTCCTCACCCCTCCACTCTGTGGTGACTCCTTCTATGGGGTCGCTGGGGACAGGGAAGAGTGGAAGAAACTTAAAACCAACACTTGGATTTCTTGTCAGCAGATGTGGTGAAAAGTTGGGTTTTGGCTTCTTTGAGCTTTTCATGAATATGTGCCAAGATAATTTGAGAGTTGGCTTGGTGTGGTCAGCTTTCATTAGCATTGTGATAGAGCCTCAGTCACAAATAATACCAAACAGTAGATACACAGATTTGCTATTTGACTACAGAATGTATAGTATAATATTTATAGATTTTAGTGGCAGATTTATTTTGGTGGTAGATATATATCATATGTAAAATAATGTTAAAATAAAGCTCTGCTCTAATGGCTAGGGGGGCACAGAAAGCTCCTCATCTTAAATTAAATATTTCTTTCGATCATCCCCAAATGAGTAGTTCAGAACTGACTCCTAAGAAGGGAAAGAGGAGAGATAATGAAATAGTATACTTGGCACTGGGTGGGCCATTTTAAAAAATGCATCCTTTATTTGATTTCTCCATATTGTAAAAGTAATTCTTTCTTGCTGAAACAAGCAAATCCATATCATGCCAAGACACATGAAGACAAACAGAAAACTAATAATATTTTTACTCCCCTCCCGCTCCCCCACTAATTAACGTTAATAGCTTAGTAATATTTCTTTCTGTAACTTCATTCATTCATACAAATACTTACAGGTGTACATACAAGTATGGAGGGATCTTGCTTGTTTGTTTTTCACTGAAATTGAATCTTCCTACGCATGTTACTCTGCAAGGTTCTTCTCTCTCTTCTTGATCACATGTCAAGGTCATTCCTGTAGAGATCTAAGTCATTTTTATTTTTTCTGATTTCCTTATGCTGAGAAATACACACAGCTATATGATTTGAGGTCATGTCATTCTTTCTAGGATATTTGTTTTTTTTTTATCAGTCCATTATTAAATGTGGTTCCATCCTGTATGTCCACTAGTTTGGGTCCATGAACCTGTCAGTTGAAGAATCATCCATCACCTAGGATAGCTTTGCTTTGGCACTCAGCCTGAGTGGGTAGGTATACAGCCTGGTAATCACCCTGGGGTAAGACTACATGGTTATATGGTGCCTTTTTGCCCCTTGGGTCTAGGGAAAATATTTGAGCATCAGGCTCTATGGCTGCCCTCCTGCTCATCAGAGCTGGCCTTGTCCCCAGGGATCTCCTCATTACTGAGTATGTAGGGAATACAGCAGCATGATGAATTGGAATGGGGAATAGTCCTGATGGAGAGAATCAGGCAATGTAGTGTAACAGCCAAACGTGTGGACTCTACAGTCGCATTGTCTGCTTGGGTCCAAGTCCCTGTGTAGTGGACACCGGTCTTTGCCCCCTGACCTCCATGCAAGGCTGAGTCCCAGCTCCAGAGAGTGCTTGCAGTGGTCAGCTCTCTTTGAAATCACCTTGGCTTAAGAGACTTTGCCTTGCCAGTCCCTTCTGCCTGTGTCCCCTTGTGGATTGCACTGTGCTGGGGGACTGTGAAGGCCTGGCCTCTCTTTCCCAACCCAAAGTGGGACCATGTGAGAGGGCATCCCAGCTCCAGGGCTCTCTTTGGGGTTGGCTGGGCTTGGGGGATCTGCACCATGTTCATCTTCCCCTTCCCCACACCACAGGCCATGATTCCAGGAGCCCTGCCCACATGCTCCATCTCAGAGTTTGGCTCCCAAGAAACCCTGCCTGCCTTGCCATTTAGTAACTTGCCCCAGAAGTCACAAACCTTATCTGTGCTTCAGTTTTCTTATCTGTAAAATGGAAGCAACACGCCCTTCCTCGTAGGGTCATTGGGATAGTGAAACGGGAAGATGCATGTTAAGTCCTCAGCACAGTGCCTGGTGAAACTGCATGACTTTAACTATTTTATATGAAGTTGTTTGCGAAGAACCCATGGTTTTCTGGGTAATTTTGGGTAGCTATGTCAGAATATGAAACATATTCTGTGTTTTATTTTGTGCGCTTTCTAGGTGATATCCAAATGATTTCTTTACCAATAGAGTCGTGTCATAATTGGGCAGACTGAGCAAATGTCTTGACTTTTATTGTCAAATTTTCATTTGCCCCCTCCCCCACCCCATGCTAATTCGAGGGGCATAGGTGTGTCGGGATGGAAGCATAATCAGATGGCTCCGTTGCCATCCTGTCTGGAGACAGGGGGCTGGATAAGCTGACCTTTGGGAATTCCTCTCTACCTTACCTGTGTGCCTGCAATATGAAGGGGGTGGTCCCTGGGCCCCCCGTGGGAGCCGCCTCTTCCTGCACAGGTATTCACATCATGCCTGCGTGGCTCTCTGCCATGTCTGACTCCTCCTGCCGTCTTTGTTGGTCTGCGGGGCTGTGTTTTGAGCATTCCACTTCTCAGGTCATGCACACCCGTTGTCCAGCCCAAATGCCAAAGCAGAGCTTGCCTGTGTGATGAATGCTTGATCCGCCAGACTCTGGGATCCAGACTCCCAGCTCAGTGTCTGACCACATTCCTGGGGGTCAGTGTCAACAACTCCCTTTCTTGTTTCCTCCCAGACGCCACAGCCCCCAGCCTCAGGTTCCCTTGACCAGGGCAGGGAGGAAAGAGAGTGCTTTCAGGTCAGTGTGGAGATACGTCAATATTTCCACAGTGCCAGAGGCAGCTTTGAAGTTAGTTTGAAACCATTTCAGAGTTTCTGTGGACTTTGGGCTGTAGAAGGATCAAGCCATTTTAACTCTCTCTTTCTTTCCAAATCTCCCTCAATGTATTTATCAGTCTGTTCCCTACCATGAGGCATTGTATGGGCACCTGTCCAGAGATGGAGCTCGGAACTGCTCTGTCCGTAGACACAAAGTCAATGATTTCCCATCACCAGTGCCCTGAATAGAAGTAATGTTATTGATGTCCACGGCTACATAAATGGAAGCTGAGGCTGACAGAGCTGATAAACAGACCAGGTTTCTCAACTATGAGAAGCTGTATAAGGTTGTTTTTCAGAGCACAGGCCTTGGATTCAGATAGCCAGGGTTCAGAGTCTGGCTCCACTTCCTGCTAACTGTGTGACCTTGAGTGAGTTATAAGGTCAGACAATTAAGTCTACAAACTCATCCTAGAAAAAGTGCTACATACTTAATTGCTGAATATCACTATGGTCACCTTCGAAGTATTCCCTTTGGCCGTCTGGTGACTGTAGTGATATTCAGCAATGACGTCTGTAGCACTTTTTCTAGGATGAATTTCTGATATTTCTTCTTCTTCTTTTTTTTTTTTTTTGGCCAGGACTGGGTTTGAACCCACCACCTCTGGCATATGGGGCCGGCACCCTACTCCTTGAGCCACAGGTGCCACCCTATTCTGAGGATGAATTTCTGAACTTAATTGTTAGACCTTATACAGTGACAGCTCTGATGGCCATTTGAGAAAAAGAGTATCCCAATGCTTTGAAGGGTGGAGTAGGCACTGGCATCAGGGAATAGCTTCCCAGGGGAAATACTTTGAAGGTGACCATAGTGATATTCAGCAGTGAGGTATGTAGCTCCTTTTTTAGGATGAGTTGCGAACTTCATTGTCTGACCTCATACTTCATCTCTCTGTGTCTTTGTTTCCTCATCCATTAAATATTTTGTTATGATGATGAAGTTAATACGTTATTTGGTTACAAAAAGGGGGGAAAAGCAAAGAAGGAAGAAAAGGTACTTGAAACCATACCTGGCACACAGTAAGTAATGTTATCAGCGATGGAGAAGGTGATGGAGATGATGGAGATGATAGGGACAGGGACAAATCTCATCAGCTCTGTTTCCCCCGCATCCTGCGCAGTGTCTGGCGCAGATCTGGGCTCAACAAACACCAATTAAATAAAACATTCCACTGCCGTTTGCTAAGTGTCTATTGCCTGCATAGTCTGCTCAACTCTCTACCAAATAAATATATTTTCCCTTTAAAATTTTATCTTAACTTTTACTGAAGTCCAACATAGTTTAGAAAAATATACAGTTTATAAGTCTATTATTAGTCTATAGCTAAATGGATTTTCACAAACTGAACACACCCACATCAAGAAACAGAAGACTTTAAGCCCTTCCCTGCCGCCGACACTCCCTGGAGAGCCCCTCTGGTCCTCTTCCTATTTCTGCCTTCCCATCATCTTAATTTCTAATACCATAGATTATTGATGCTCCTGAACATCACTTATGTGGAATCATACAGTGGGTGTTCATTTGCGTCTGGCTTTTGCTCATATTATGTTGTTGTGCACGTAGCCCATTCATTCTCATCGTTGCTTACTATTCCATGATGTTGTGTGACTACAACACACATTGTCCATTCTTCTGCTGATGGGCATTTGGGTGGTTTCCAAGTTTGGAGCTGTTGTGAATAGGCTTGCTGTGAACATTTGTGCACTCTCGGGTGAACACATGAATGCATTCCTGTTGGCATGTTCCTGGAAATAGAATTATTGGGTCAGCAGGATGCACATGCTCCACTTGGGGGTGTATGGCCTAAGTTTTATAAAAGGGCCATGCTATGTTTTGCTTATTATGGAAGGATGAAGAAGCATTTCCAACTCAATAGTGCAGAGGCTTGAGGCCTGGTGATACGCAGGAGTTCCTGAGACGTTGACATCCTCTGTGCCTTTTCTATCTGAGAGGTAACATTTTCCAGAAAGTCTGCTGAGGTGGGCAGGCCTGCACACTACACACGGTGCAAGGTGTTTTCCCTTATATTATGTCACCAAGGAGACAGGCATTGTTGCCCTCTTTTTACATATGGGGAGACTGAACCCAGCTGAGGAAGCTTGAATGACTTGCCTAAGAGCCTATGGGCATAAACTGTTGGGGTCAAGGTATGAAACAGGGAATCTGAAGCTCATACATTTTAGATCTTGGTTACTCATTTTGGTTTCAATGCTAAGACTGGAGGGACATGGCCGTAGAATTGAGGGCTGCCCCCGAGAACCTGTGTGGGCTCTGCAGTAGGAGCTGCAAGGAAAAGCCCTGTGAAAAGCAGACATAAGCGACTCAATGACCTTGGGAAACCAAATTGTTTTCCTGCCCGGGGGCTGTTAGAGAGTCATGAATTTCCTGGAAGGCAAAGGCGACCATGTAATTTACTGTCTAAACCAGGACTCTTCGGAGTGAAAGGGACATGACTGGATGGGATACTGGGGAAAACAGGCATAACGTGAGACCGTCCTGGGAGAGCGGAGATATACGTGCACCCTGATGTCTGAGTAGGCATTGCTGTCCTGGTGAGTGGGGCTGTACCTTTCTGTAAAACTCTTGCAGAACACTGTGTCGGGACTTTGCCCTGATACGGTGTGCCTCCCAGTCTCCTCCATTTAGGGCAGAGCAGGGTCTGGCTTTTTTTCTTCCCATCGCTACAGAATTTCCTGCTCAAATACAGTTCTGATGGAGTGGGCTTCCTTTGACAGGTTCAGTTACTACTGAGATTCCTCTGTCAATGGACTTGAAGCACCTAAAAGATGCTGTGTTATTTGCAGCACCTACCTTGGTGGCAGACACAGAGTTAGCACTCAGGGAATACTTGATGACTGTCTATATCATGGATTCATGTGTTCATTCATTAATTCATTCACTCATTCATTCGTAGTTTATAGAATAAGAGCTTAGTTGAGATTCTTTCCTCTTTTTCTGAGCTGATTCCTAATTCACCAGTCCAGAATGAGAGGTCAGTTTTGTGTGTGTTTGTGTGTTTGTGTGCATGAGCGCACACACACACGCAAAAGACAAAGAATAAAAGGGATCAACTTAATTAGCAGCAAAAGATGTGGTATCATGGGATTGGTGTCAGGATCAAGGTTTGAATTCCAGCCTTTCACTAATTAGCTGAACTGCCTTAGATAAACTCTCGAGCATGTCTGAGCCTTGGTTTTAGTCATGTTTGAAATGGAAATGACAGAAATACCAGTGGTGCAGGACTGAGGTGAGTCTGAATGATGTAAGATAGATGAAAAATGCTGTATAATTCTTGGGTTAATGGTTGTGGGTGTTCAACAAATATTTGAGAAGCTGCCAGGTATAGGACAGTGGTGCTGAGTCAGGTCCTGTGGGGTGAATCTCGGTGAGCAAATTCCCTGCTAGCTCCAAGGCTCGGATCTTTTAAAGTGAGGTGGCAGTGTCTGTGTGGTAAACCCATGTGATTGGAATTTTTATTAATGAATAAAGAGAGAATCAGCAAAATTTTCAGGCGTTAAGATTTGATGTGGGCATCAAAGATAAGGATGCAAAGGACAATTAATTTCTTATTAAGCCCACAGCTGCATTTTCACCAGAACAGCAAGAAGCATTTAAGGGCCTCTTCGAGTCTCTCAGTGGATGTGTGACACAGTGATTTCTGATGCAGATTCTGAGAGTCAAACTAGTGGCATCCAAACTCCAAATCCAGGGCTTGGGGTGTAGCCTTAGAAACTGAGCCTTAGTTTCCTCATCTGTAAAATGATAGTAATAATACCTAGTTCCAAATGAGGGTAAAATTAACACATGTAACGTACTCAGCACCGTGCCTGGCACATAGGATGTGTTATGTAAGTCTTTATTATTATTAGTTGCCAGATAGGTGTCTTTCATTTGGAATACTGGGTACTATTCAGTGCTGGTAGAATAAGCAGTTAAAGGAGAAAGGATCCTTTTGAGATGGGGGAAGGCAGGGAGTCTGCGTAAATCCTAAGGTATTTTTTGGATGACTTCTACATCCTGAGCAAGAGGGGCTTGTTTATTTCCATCATTACTCTCTTCTTAAAGCATTCAGGTCGGTATGGAAAGAATTCCTTCCCTTGAGAAACATAAATCAAATGCCTCCTGCAACTTTGCAGTTAAGTGGCCTGCGGTCCCTACCCTCATGCATTTCTAAAGAGGTTCATCTATTTGCCACCCTCCTGTGCCAGAGACAGGGGGTAGATAGATGAGTCCTCAAGGCACTCCACAATGTCATGGGGGAAGGATCTAGAATTGAAGAATACTGTTCCATCTGATTAATGCTGTGAGAGGGGGATACTTAAAGTTGAGGAATTTAGATTCCACTTAAGAGTGTTTGGGAGGATGAGGATGTTATGGAGTCTCCTTCCAGGTTTCTGTTAGCAGAGGAGCAGTTTCATCTGTTGAGATGGTAAATACCTGGTGCTTATTGCAGCAGGAAGATGGACAGATTGTTCCCATGGTCCTCCAGTTCATGTGCAATGTCCACAGTTACGTGCCTTGCAGGTGAAGGGCATAATGAAAACATTCAGAACTGTTCCTAGACAATGTCAACAAGGCCTAAAAAAATGCATTCCCCACATTGCCCAGGGATTGTTGGAATTTCTGCTTCATGTGCTTCTTCTCTAATACTACGGCTCATTTAAAAAAGGCCTATCTCGAAGCCAGTCTGCCAAAGGAAGTCTTCCTTCTGCTTCCATCCACGGCTCCTTTCCCCTCTCCGAGTTTTCCAGTGAAGAATTATGAGAAAACTTACTTTGATTTGTCAAAGCATGCAAATGTCATCTAACGTGAAAATGACGCTATAGAGTCATAAACATGAAAAGATGCTCAACCTGGTTTGGAATCAGGGAAATACGTGGATTAAAATCACAAGGATAGTCCATTCCACACTCTTCAGACTAACCAAAAAAATCATACTCATTGTATTGGATGTAGAGCTGAAGATAACTCCTGTTTATTAAGGCTGGGATTAATTGATGTGAATCCTTCAAAAGGCAGTTTAGTACTATCACGTAAAATTGAAAAGGCACTTAGCCTATGGCCCAGAAATTTCCCTGCTAGGTAAGTCTATAAACTCTAATACATATGAAAAGGAGATATGTGCAAGAATATTCATTACAATATGGTTTTTAAGAGCTAAAAAGCAACTCAAATGGCTGTCATCAACCAGAAGTCTGGTAAAGTAATTTGATATATACTTACGTAGTAATAGGATGGAACATAGCAAAAAAAAAAAAAAAAAA
>NW_003852426.1:10468863-10522659 GCF_000181295.1 Otolemur garnettii
AAAAAAAAAAAAAAAAAAAAAAAAAAAGCACTAGAAAGACATCACTAAAGACAAGACCAGTGAAGTATAATCTCAGAAGCAATATTAAGTGGAAAAGGCAAGTTGCAAAAGGATACCATTGATATTAAATTTAAAATCATACCAAATAATACTCTCCACTGTCTACACACATTTACACATGTAATTAAGTTATAAAAGAATATGGAATTCAGAGAAGCAGCTCCTTCTGGGGAAGGCAGTAGGAAGACAGACCAGGAATGGTGTACAGCGGCTCCCCTGACATCTGTAAGATTTTATTTCTTATACTGAATAGTGGGTACACAAATGTTTTTTTTTAATTAGTATCCGTATTTCTTAGCTATCCAAACTATTTTTTAATTTAAAAAAGTTACTTTTAAAAAACGGGCACAAACTCCTAATCCATCTCCTCTGCCTGTTGACAAACATACATACCAAAGAGTGAAAAGGAATCTGCTCCCATTGGCTCCAGGTCCATCTGAGAAATTTCAGGTCAATGTGTGATATCTCCAAATGGGCTGTTCTCCAAACATCTACACTTGATCCGTTGTGTATACAGTCATTGCTACATTAGAGCTAAAAGTGTGGCCTTTGTTTTTTCTGATTTGTGGATCCTTCTCATCCTATCTTTCCCTGGGAAGTTACTGGGATTGCTTGCAAGTGCTAGGAAGTGACCACAGGTATTATCCTGAAATTCCTTTTGATAAGGGCCTGGGACTAACAGTCTCAAATATTTCTCGTTGCCACAGGGTGAAAACTCCTCTCCCCACCATACCTGCCTGCTTTCCGGGAAGTTCTCCTTCCCTTCTGATTTTCCTTATTATACAACCTCTGCTCTATTCCTTTTGCAAACGTCCTGGCCTGAAGTGAGAACCAGTCTGCCACTGGGAATTGCTCCACTTTCTTTTACTTAACAGAGGAGCCGTGGAGACTCCTTCTCCTCTCTGGGTGTCTTATTGAAATGCAGCTGCTTTAGCTCTTTCATGAGCCTTACTCTTTGTTGTAGCCTCCCTTCCTGGGACTCTGGCCTGAGCCCAATCCAAGTAACACACTCTGTGCTGGTCCTGAGTGCCACCGTCCTCTGCTGTGCAGCCTCTGTCCTTGACCGAGCCTGTGAACTGCAACTCTCAGTTCTGCAGTAGTTCTCAGTTCTCTTTCAAGTTGGCATGGAGACTAGAGTTGGGGTGGCTTTCCTCTCTGCATTCTGTCTGTTTTATACATCATATAATGCACCTTAATTAAAAAGATGAGAATCACATGAAATTGAGACTTGTTTGAGTAAATCCCAGGAGTGTGGTTGCTCTAAGAATATACATCGTATCTCTATCAGTCAGGCTCCAGGCAGAACACAGTTGGCACTCCCAGGGGGTTTAACCCATAAGAATTGAATGAAAGGACTATTTACAGAGAGGAAAGAGAGGAGAGGAGATGTGGAGGCACCCAGGGGATAACAGCACCAGGACGATGTTAGTGCTCCGTTCCCTGAAGGGACCAGGGGAAGGAGCGGTGTTGTCAGAGCTCTGTGACAGCCATGGAGGAGGGGCTGCCTGGCGGAGCCATGCTCCTAGGAGGACATAGACACTGGCAGGCTCTTGGCTTAGCAGAAATGGAGAAGTAAACAGCCCCAAATTCCAGGACACTTGGCGCTTCATTGAGTCTCTCAACTTAACCTAGTTCATTGCCCGATTCTGACCAACCTCACAGGCCTCAGTTCTTTGGCTCTCACTCACGTCTCACTGAAGTTCAACGCCAGGGCTGCGTATGGACCTGGCAGTCTGCTCTAGGTAAGGAATGATGAAATGTACAGGAGAAAAAAACTCTGAAGGGGTCACCCATTCTAGAATCTCCCAAATGTATCTGATAGACCACTGGATTCTCACAGTGGTCCCAGGGGAAGAAAAAGTTCTGTGGTTAAAGAAGTTTAGGCAACGCTTTTCCGTCTCCCCTCCTCTGACCCCTAAGGAGCCATACTGCTCAGAGAAGCACTGCAGTACAAACTGGTTTCACATTGTCTAAACTAGTGCTTCCCAATTTGTTTATCTAAAGGGACTTTTTCTTGGGATACCCCACAGAACCAGTGTTTTGAAACTTGTGTTCAGCTATAGCTGCATGGAACTGAAACCAGACGAGTGTTGGCCTGTTAACTAGAGTTCTTTCTTAGGCAAGTCCAGCAGACCCAGTGCAGAGTTGGTAGGGGGGTTCCACAGGGCCACCAGGGACCCAGGCTCCCTTTATCTCTCGGCTTTAGCCTTCCTTAGAAAGAGGCTTTGTCTGTGTGCTCACTGTCTCCTGGTTACGAGAAGGCTGCATCACCTTTATCTTCTCATATGCCTTGTAGGCAGGAAGAAAGAAAATGACAAAGTGCAAAACGTGCATGCCCGCCAATTCTGCTCTCTTTAACAAGCGTCTCTAAAAGTCTCATCCAAAAACTGGCCCGAACTGTGTTAAGTAGCAGTCCCAAACTGCCAGGAGTCTGGGTGGGCGGGGAGCTGAAGAAAAAAAATTGTTTTGAGAGGAAGTCTCACTTCGTTGCCCTTGGTAGAGTGCTGTGTTGTTATAGCTCACAGCAACCTCAAACTCTTGGGCTCAAGTGATCCTCCAGCCTCAGCCTCCCAAGTAGCTGGGACTACAGATGCCCACCACAATGCCCAGCTATTTTTTAGAGACAGGGTCTCGCTCTTGCTTAGGCTGGTCTTGAACTCTTGAGCGCAGGCAATCTAGCTGCCTCAGCCTCCCAGAGTGCTAGGATTGCACGCATGAGCCACTGTGCCCAGTTGAAAATTTTTTAATCTGGCATTTGCTGCCACATATAAAAGCTGTGGCTTATTAGTATGGGAGAAGGCAATAGATACTAGGTAGGCAATTAGCGTTGTGTATCACATTGATCAAACCTTTGTTTCTGTCTTCAGCAGGTCAATTTAAAAGCATCCCAGGCAAAGCAAAAACAAAACAAAGCAAGACAAAACAAAAACAAACCTTTGTCATCAAAAGAAAGTACAAATTCTAAGCAAGCCACTTGGGCTCAGGGATGCTGATAGGAGAAGCTATGGGTGCCCTGCCCACATCCCCAGCTGCTGTGGGTGCTCCAGCTGATGGCCCACACTTGTGTGGCTTGCCCTTGGCTCATGGGACCCCCTCACCCAGAGATACCTGGCAGATGTGCAGTCCTTGCTCCTGCCCACCTCTCCTCTGCATCCTGTGTCCATTGACTAACTAGAAAAGGGGTACAGAAGTCCCACTCTCTGGCCTTTAGTGGGGACAACTGTGTCAGTGCACTTCACCCTCCAGAGCTCCCCACAGGGTCGGGATGAAGTTAGACCTCATCTGCAAGCACGTTCTTGCTCGATCTTTCTCCGGCCCTCTCCTATTTCTCTTATTCCCTTCCCGGTTTCTCCTGAGAGCATGGTTTCCATAAATCATAGATACACCAATCTCTGTCTCAGGCTTCGCTTCCAGGGAACCCAATCTAAGAGGTTCTGGGTCCAGCAGGCTGCTCTTTTTTCCCCTCTCCAGGATTTGATCCCAAACCCTTCTCCTCTGTCCTGTTCGTGGCCACTGGTGGGCTTTGGCTTGGCCTAGGTGTTGTGGGAGCAGGTCCACATTCCACCACAGTGATGGGGCTATATGGTAGCTTCTTGCCAAGTCCTATCAGATTTGCTTGGGGAGGGCTCAGGACAGGGCACTTAGCGCAGGGGCGTCCATTGTCTCTTCTGGAGGCTGATATTCTTAGAAACATTGATTTGCATTCTTAAGCCCTCAGACTGTTTGAAGGGGCTTTTCGTGTGTGCTCTGTGTGTGTGTGCGCACACACGTGCATGCTCGCGCACGCGATTTTCCATCTTGTGGCAATGGCAGCTGGGTATTTATAGCTGGATCTTCAGGGCCATTCTCACGTGGCTAAAGAAAATGAAAACCTCATGTGGATTTTGTTTTGTTTTCCTTCTCTGCCTTTGCCTTTGCAAGCACTCCAGTTCTTAAACCCTTGTTGTTGTAACTAGAGCCACTCTGAGCATCACTGCAATGGAGAGGTTATATAAATTTACTATTTCAGGACAAAGTGCTTGTTCTTCAGTCAGGCCACAGGGTACATGAGGGGACTTCTGGGGAGAACTTGCGGGTAACACCAAATGGTGGCCCCACCCAGCACCATGCTGTCTGGAAAGTCTCCCCGGATTTACCCCATGGAATGTGGATTCCTTAAATCACCTCATGATCCCTTTGCACATATGAGCTCCTTTGAAAGAAAACTCTTTTCTTTCTTCCTTGTTTTTCTGTATTCTGAAGTCTTTTATGTCTGCATTTGGCCTCAGTTAGACTGAGAACACCCTGGGGGCTGTGGTCTGTTTGCCCAGGTTACCAGAGCTCTTGGCAGGGGGTAGGGGTGGGGATGGGGGTGGCAGCAGCTCAGCCCCTGCTTTCTCCTGAGTGGCTTAAGAACTCATGGACTTCCCTAGGCAGCAGGGCTGGGTGATCCGTCTGCTGTTTACTGAGAAGCCAGCACACTTCCTGACAGTTCAGAGTTGAGGGGATGGAGGCCCCGGAACCCCTGTAGACCCACTTATAATTTCATCCTGGTGATCTAGAGCCTGCACTGCCATACTTTGGACTTAAGCAGTGGAGGCTACAGGGGATTTGTAGCTGGAGCTGGGGTAGGACAGCATAGCCCCCAACCCATTAGAACACACAAGAGCCCTGAAGTGCCTACAATGGGGAGTATAAGCCCAGCTATCACCACCTGGCGGGAGCTAGGTCTTCCCACTCCCTGGCAATACCCAAGGCTGTCAGCCTTCTTGCCGCTGACCTCCTATCAGGGGCTTTGTAAAGTCCTGTAAACTCCAATTCTCCCAACAATCCCTGCCATTTATGGAGGCCCACTGGGTGCCAGATGATGGGCTGAGCCCTTACACATTTCAGCACATCTCATTGCCACTATAGCTCTGCACAGTAGGTGTTATTCCATTTTATAAAATAGGAAAATGAGGTTCCAGGAGTTTAGGTGACTTGGCTAGAGACACACAGCTAGTTTGTGGCACAGAAGGGATTCTAAGTAAGGTGCTCCTGATCTCAGACCCATATTCTCTGTAGTGTACCCCACCATATTCTCTGTAGTGTACCCCACACCCTCAGCCATCACTCTTTGTGATGAACTTGGCAATCAGTGACCAGACTTCTGTCTCATTGTACCTCTCTAGCCTCAATAGGCATCCCTCAGTATCCACCACCTTCCCACCTCACCCCTATCAGCCTTCTGTTCAAAGTGGATGGTGGCTTCTGATCATGGGGTTAGTGGGTAGCTGGATTGCTTGTGCCTTGAACATTCTAATTCTGCATCGCAATCCTGCCACCCTCCCCTTTGCTACAAACACACCCTCACCCTCTTTTCCTGCTTCCCTCCTCCCTCTACTCCTGTGAGTTCTAGAGGGTTTCCAAACCTAAGATAGAGCCAGTAATTCATTAGTCTTTGTCCTGCTTCCAAGAATCCCAACTCTACAAGAATTCCTCATTGAAAAGCCAAGCATTCTTGGGGAAAGTGTGTGTCACCAAGAGAGCGAGATTCCTCATATTGGGAAACAGGATCGTGGTCCGGTCCAGGAAAATAAGTGTAGATTTCAGAGCCAGATGGAAGTGGATTGGTTCCCCCCAACACTTCCCCTCCCTGCTGCTCACCCCCTCACAAACCACAACCGGGGGACTTGCCTCCCCAGTTCATCTGAGGGCACTAACCGGATGACATTTTCCTCTGGATAGAGAAGGAATGAAGAGGCAGATTGGGATGAGTGCATGTATTTGTATATGTGTGTGTGTGTGTTCGTATGCGTACATGTGCACATGTGTGTGTATACACAGTTCTCCTCACTTCCAGGCCACTTTCTGTGCAATTCTTTTGACATGAACTGCTCACTGCATGGAGAGCACTCTAGTAAGCTTTTGGGGTGAGGTTGGATCCCCCAAGAGTGAATAGTAGGCAGTGAGTCTGGCTGATGTTCTGTAGGGAAGAAACATCTCCTTCCACGTTGGGACAGCTCAGCTTACCAGAGGGACTGAGGTACACAAATAGAAATCTGCTCGAGGAGGTTTAGAAAGCAATCTCTCCTGGCTATATATGCAAATTCATAGGCTGGAAACAGAGGCTAAGAGCCAAGAGGAAGCACGTGGGTCGAGTGAACAGAGAGCATGTGGAGTGGATCAGAATCAAGAAAAGCTTGGGAAGGATATGAAGTTAAGAAAACAAAACAAAACACTTTCCCTCCTTTATTGTAAAAGAAATGCAGGTTTATTTATTGCAGAAAATACATAGAAGCAGAAGTCAAAAATAAAATTTGTTTTGAAGACCAATACTGGGGACTGGAAAGGGTTTAGATCTTTCTGTCCCCACTCCTGCCCTGCACCCCCCAATTTCCCACCTGGTCACAAACCACAATTGAGGAATGTGCCCTCCCAGTTCAGTTAACTGCAATTAACATTTCCAGTCCTTTCTCTCTGCATATGTTTTTAAAGCATGCTTGAGTACATATTGTACGGGTAGACAGTTTTGAATTCTGGTTTTATCCCCTGCTTAGCATTACCAACTTTTTGAATATAAATGAGGAGAGAAGCTTTGAGTTAGGTGTAGAAAGGGGATATGGGTCTAGTTTGGTAGAAAGAAAGCTCAGAACTGGGGGAATTGGGCCCTAAAACACCAGATGATACCCTTTGGGATGGAAGATGTTAAATGATGGTGGGGGAAGAAGATGTAAAGTACAGCATCCCAGCTCCTGCCTGGGTTGTGAGCAGCAGGGTCAAAGCAAGCCATGCCTTTGACCTTGGGTTGGTTTCCCCGGCCACAGATGGTATAGGTTTGTAGGGCCAGCACCATAGTGAACATGTCACATACAAATGGTTTTTACACCTCTGAGACTTAGTTGGTTAGATGCTCTATTTTACAGATTTGGAAATGAAGGTTTAGGACAGTTCAGGACCTTGAGCAGGATCCACAGTGACAGCAGAACTGTGACGTGAACCTATTTATTTCTCCTGACCACTGTCCTGCACAGCTTCCTGCTCTATGGAAGGTGGTGTCCTCTGATCACTTATATCTTGCTGAGATTTTCTGCATTGACTTGCTGAAAGGGCACTCCTCTAGCAGTTTCAGGGAAGTCATCTGAATTAATTCTGTTTCCCTGAGAAAGGGTGCTGGATCCCTGCTGTCTGGAGTGTATATCAAGCAGAGTTGAGGAAATCAGTAATTCCATGTCATGTCTCACCACCCGGCCCTTCCTCCAGGACGTCTTCCAGGTTGAATTCCACCTGACACTTACTCCTCCCCCTCCCCCCCACTGTCTTCAGTTTAGCCAGCTCCAATTCAAAGCCGCTCAGTAGTTGATATTGCAGCTAGATGTCACCTGAGGATCCCTGTCTTTCAGATTCTGAATAAATTAGGTGAGTCTCACTCCCGTAAACAGAAAAGGCAGTGGTTCTCAGATGAGTAGTATCAGCATCACCGGGGAACTTGTTGCAAATGTCCATCCTTGAGGCCTGCCCCCGACTCCTGAATCAAACTCTGTTGGGGAGAGGGGTGTGGCAGGCAGCCTAGCAGTTTGTGCTGGATCAAGCTCAAGTGGTGAGCGTGGAGCACACTGAAGTCTGAGAAACCCTGGTTTGGAGATTCCAAAGTCAGAGGTGGTTCTCACATTTTTCACATCACCTGCCACTCTGACTTCTTGTTTCCTTCCAATTAGTATTATTAATTACCCCTTGGTCATAAGCAAAGTGAGCCAGAAGTTAAGAAGCTAGACTCTGCAGCCAGACCATTTGAATTTCAGTTGTGCCTCTAAGGCTCCCTCATTGTATGGGTGTCCCTGAGTGAGTGGCTTAAATTTCCTCTGCTTTGGAGCACTTATCTGTAACATGGGATGACAGTGGTGTCCCCCATAGGGCAGCTGTGAGAATTCAATGCGACTGTGCCTATTATGTCCTTAAACAGTGCCTGGCATGTAGTAAGCCCTAGGAAATGTTAACTATCGTTGGTTTCACGCAAACTATGAGCTCTCTTTTGTATCGCGTTGACCCAGATATGGAATTTAGCCCTCATCCTCTGACACACACACACACACACACACACACACCGTTTACACAAGGACTTTGTGAACATGGTGAACTTTTAGGAGGTTTGGGGAGACCAAGGGTGTTTATATTACAACAATGCAAACAATTTGAAATTGAATACGACCTTGTTCTAAAAGATTACTTGGCCAAAAGTCCTGTCATTTGGCCTTCCTTCTCAGCTCCCTTGGTACTCACCAGCAGTTCAAACAAACAAGCCTCCCTCTTTTTTATGTTGAGTAATTCAGCTATCTTTATTCTCCAGCAGCTACTCCTCAACTTGGCTCCTTGCTTCATTTTGCAAATCTCAAGACCAAGTCTAGATAATGGACCTTCTACTCTGATTCTCATGGGAAGAAGAGAGTAGCAATGGGATTCATGCCCCTACTGATATGATCTGGACTACCTCTCAGAATGCTTTAGTGGTGCAGTCAGTTTGGGTTTATCTTGACACTGGATGTATTTATTTTTTCCTTTGGAGCATAACACTCTGCAAATGTTCTTCCTGCTCTTTGTTCTAAACTGGCACACCCTCATAACTGGGGACCTAGTCTCAATGAGAGTTTCTCAACCTTGGGGTACTAAGCCAAATTATTCTTTGTTGGGGAGGGCTGTCCTGTGTACCATAGGAGGGTTAGAAGCTTCCCCAGTTTCTACCCAGCAGATGTCTGTAACGTTCTCTAGTTGTGATAACCCAACAACAATGTCTCCAGACATTGCCAAATGTCCCCGGGGTGTGGAGGGTGCCATGGGGGTCCAGCCCTAGTGATGACAGCCACCGGTCTAAGCTAAATTCTTCCTATAATAGTTTAAGACCATTACATCTCATTCTGCCCTAGAGTTTATAGTGTATTTAAGGTCGAGGACTGGATTTATCCATTGAGAAGAAAGAGACAGAATCTCAGCTTCTTCTGGGTCACCCTTGTTTTCTAAGGAGAATCATTAATGCTTTGTAATCCCATTTTCTCAAAAGCTCCACACTTTACCCATCTGCATCTGAGCCAAGGACATCCAGCTCTGTTCCCAGTAGCCTCTCTAGTCCTGTTTACTCTCCTAGTGTGGTAGGAAACCTCACAGGGGCCAGGGGAATGGCCTTTGGTTTGGGGCTTATAAATGCTCATCGTCTCATTTCTCCAACTGAAACTTTTTTAAATTTATTTTTATTATTTTAATTTTTTTTTGAATCATGTTTAACATTTTTGTTGCCGTAGTGGAAACTTTTGTTCTTTGGAGAGCTTCCCATTCTAGGTCCAGGTCAGATTCCTCAGCAGAACTCTGAACATTTTCTAGGGCAGTCTCCCCAGTGAGATTGTACCTTTGATACATTTACACGACTATGACTGGATTCTGAGTTAAGACTCTCAGGATTCCGAGATGGTAAGCAGGGAAGCTATATGACTGGGGGAAAAGCTCTGTGTCTGGGAATGTGTATGTGAGGCCAGGATCAAAATCTTGCCCTGGTCCCGCTGCTTTTCTGGATTTCTTTCCTTAGAACCTAGCATCTCACATCTCAGATGGATGGTTAGTGCTTCAGTCAGCATAAGTTCAATTATGCTTGATAACACACAATCCCCAAATTATAGTGACTTAAAACAATAGAGGTTTCTTACTCATGCTTTCTGTTGAGGAGATTGATGGAGGGGCTTTGTTTATTACAGTCATCAGGGCCCTGGACTGGCAGAGAAGCCCTGTTTTAGGTGTTGATAGGTGCCATGCCAAAGGGAAAGGGTCTGGACCCTGTCAAAGGCTCTAGACCACTTTATGAGTCAAAGTTCTACTGAGAATCAGAACTAGCTGCATCTCTCTCTGCCTCTCTCTTTCTAACTACATTTATCCTCATGAATCTGCGTACATGATTATGGGGGTGGCAAGTTCAAACTCTGCAGGGCAGGTCGTCAGCCTGGACTCCCAGAAAGGGTTGGTGTTATAGCTCAAAACTGAAGACTATCTGGGGGCAGAGTTCCCTCTTCATTGGAAGACCGCAGTCATTTTCCTTGAAGGCCTTCAATGCATTGGAAGAGGCCCACCCACACAGTGGAGGGTAGTCTGCTATCTTCAAAGTCTTCTGGTTCAAATGTTAACTTCCTCTAAAAAAAAAAAATACCTTCCCAGCAACATCAGGGTGTGACCAAATATTTGTCCTATGGCCCAGCCAAGTTGATACATAAAATTAAGCAGTACCCGACTCAGCATGTACTCTCAGCTCAGGGGGCAGGATCAGTCACGTGGGCCCACCCAAACACAAGTGGCCTGGAGACACTACGCGCTGTGCGCCTGGAGTCAACAACGCCTGGATTCAGGGGTACGGACCAACAATATTCGACTAAGCACCAATTGCCAACACAACTGTAAATAGCACAACTTTTATCTGAGGATGAAAGAAAGTATCAATCTGTAGTATTTCCATTTTAAGGAATTCTGCTAACCCAATGCAGAAGAGTGTTAGACCCACATTTTCACTTTGTTCATAGGAAAGGTCATGGAAAGGTCATGGTTATATCATGGTTATATCATGGCCTGGCCTCTGGAGTGACTAAATTTGAATACTGTCACTGAATATCTTCTGCTTTTTCCTTCATTGTTTTTTAAATAATGTTATCTACGGTATGTGCAGTGTTGCATCCAAAAATGATTTGTATGTTGTGTACTTGAAGAATTCCTTGCAAATTAATTTTGTCTTTGTGACTTCCTTTTTTTTTTTTTTTTTTTTTTGAGACAGAGCCTCAAGCTGTCCCCCTGGGTAGAGTGCCGTGGCATTACAGCTCACAGCAACCTCCAACTCCTGGGCTCAAGCGAGTCTCTTGCCTCCGCCTCCCAAGTAGCTGGGACCACAGGCGCCCGCCACAACGCCCGGCTATTTTTTGGTTGCAGCCGTCATTGTTGTTTGGCGGGTCCGGGCTGGGGATTTGAACCCGCCACCTTAGGTGTACATGGCTGGCGCCTTAGCCGGTTGAGCTATAGGCGCCGAGCCGTGACTTCCTTTTAATACAAACCCTTTAAGTTGCTTTTCCCTTGCTTAGAACAGACTCATTGGAAGGGGCTCAGGAGCCAGCCAGTCATTTTACTACCATCTCACTCTGTGTTTCAGACAAGTCCATCCCAGTCTGGGCCCCAGTTTTCATGGCTGTCTAGAGGGGGCTGTGATCTCTAAGCTTCCTCTTGGCTCAGACATTCTGTGTACCTTTGGTCCATACCCTCTCCCAGTGACCACAATGTCAGAGGTTGTGGACTGGCTGTCTGGGTGGGTACAGCTGGTACAGTGTCATGACCCGTTGGGCTCCTTATGGCCCTGGTCTCAGTTAGCGCAGGAAGGAACCAGGCGAGAGGCGGATTAGAAGTACAAGCTTGTGGAAGGTGGGCTAGCCCTTACTTTCCGGTTAGCCCCGAGCAACCTCCGCACCAGCCTTTTATTGAGCCAGAACAACACAGGTGAGGGGAGTAATTAACAATGACAAGGTGCTGAGGGCACGGGCTCTTCTTCCACAAGGAACTCCTGCGGGCAAATGGCCCAAGGTCCACGCCTCAGCTGCAGATCATCTTGCTTGGATGTCATCTGGCTCTTGGCGTCTCCTACAGTATAGCATGGTAGAGTTTTTCTCCATGAAACTGGAAGGATCATGTTAGATTCTAGCTTGATGCTGTGGCCTCATCAGTACTCTGGCTATGCTATGTTCACTAGCCCAGAGAGAACATAGGCCACACACTGGCTGAGAAGCATCACCCCTGTGCCCACTGGTGCTCCATGTGGCTGGAGGGGGAGCTGAGGGCAAGGAGATGCTGGGTTGCAGCACTGGGAGGCATGCAGAGGGCAGGGGCATGGGATAGAAGCAGCCTGGCCTGGCTGAAAGCAGCATTTGTCAGCATTTAGGGGAGGTTGGGGAGCCTGGCCAGCCCTTCAAAGCTATCTGGACAAACCTAACCTCTGAAGGGTAGAGTTATAAGGACCTCAAACACTACTTACCTCCTCCAATACTAACATCTGACACTTCTAATACCCACCCCAGCCAGTTGTTATGAAGTTCAAATGAGATGACTTATGAGGAAGTGTCTGAGAAACTGTACATACTCTCAAACAATAATAACAATTATTGTCATGTGCCATCTTACTCCACAAATAATTTCAGTGCCAGTGCTGGGGATATGAAAATGAACAAAGACACTAAATTAAATAGAATGTAGTGTGGTGCCAGCTCTAATAGCATGCTCTTGATGGCGTCTTAGTCAATTTGAGCTGCTACAACAAAATACCAGAGACTGGGTGGCTTAAACAACAGACATTTATTTCTCATAGTTCTGGAGCTGGGAAGTCCAAGACCCAGGCACCAGCAGGTTCAGTGTCTGATGAGTTCCTGCCTTCTGGTTCACACACAATAATGTCTTCTCACCGTGTCCTCAAATGGCAGGAGGAGTGTGGCAGCTCTCTGGGGCTTCTTTTATGAGAGTGGAACTCCATTCAGCAGGGCTTCGTGCTCATGACCTATTCTCCTCCCAGGGGCTCTCCCTCCAAATACCAACACACTGGGGATTAGGCATCAACATATAAATTTTTGAGAGGACACAAACATTCGGTCTACAGCCATGGTCAAGCTCTGAGAAGGCAGCGGTCAATTCTGCTTGTGGGCCCTTGAGGGCCCCATGGCAGCAATGACAATTAATGTTCTGGAAAGATGTAGGAGACTTTCTAGGAGGAGAGGAAGGGCATCCCAGGCAGAAGGCACTGCATGAGCAAGTGGCTGAGTGCTGGCCTGGCTCACGGAAACCTCTGGCAGTCTGGCCTGGTTGCTGGGTGGGGTGGGTGGGACCGTGCGGGGGAAGCTGCAGAAGGAGCTGGTGATGGAATTAGGAAGGGTCTTGGATAACATATAAGGGACTTGGACTTCACTGAACGTTTTAATTGCCAAATTTTTAAAGGCTTCGTATTTTAGTTTTGGCTGGAAGAAGAAGTTATTGCTTTAATATTATTTAAAATCTACCTGTAGTTCCATGCTAGGCCAAACTTAACTCAAACAGATGGAATGCTGGTACTGCGGCTCTGTTCTGTCACCCTGGCTACTGTCCTTCCCCTCAGGACTTCCACATAGAACACTTGTGTCTTCTGGTTCCGGTCTTGGTGGTTTGAGTGGGAGATAAATGGTGGAATCTTTATCATTTTCTTTTTAAAAATAATAACTTCTTAAAAGAAGAAGAATATCTTCTAAAATAAAATGTGAAAAATTACGGAAGACTATACAGAATTAAAAACATATTCTCCCTTCTGGATAAGTTTGGTGTCAGCCTTTGGGGGTATATTTCCTGTCAGTGAGCGTGGTCAGGGCAGACACCTTGTTTTGAATATTGCCTTTTCTAAGGCATGAAGCTGACCCTGGTGGGTCCTCCATCCATGCTCATAGATTGCAGAGGTCTTCCCTGAACTCTTTCAGGGGAAGCTTTGTGGTTGAACTCCAGTAGAATCATTTTGGTCAAACTCCTAAATTTTCCACTTATTACTCCTGAGCCCTTGGCAGTTTATTTTCTCTAAGCCTCAGTTTCCTCATCCGTAAAATAGAAATAACCATAACACCAACAATAACAACAATAACGATACCTACCTCATAGAGCTCTGTGGGGACTGAATACATTTTTCCATGCAAAGCACTTAGGAAAGTGCCTTGGGCACAGTAAGTTACTAACATTTGTTCCGGGCTGTTGTACTGTCCTCTGGGGAAGGCTAGTCCTGTGATAGAAGAACCTTCCTGCCTCACTGTTCTGCATGTCAGGAGAGTGACAAGCTTGTCAGATGTCAGATTTAGGCCGGTGCTCCGCCAGGGTCCTGGTGCTTGCTCAGAGCTTTTCCCTGGAGAACACTGGTTCATCTTCTTTGCTGCTTCCTGTTCAGCACTGCCACCCCGTTCGGGCTCTGGGGAAGGCTGTCCCTTTAAGAAAGACAGCCACACACTCTGCTACTCCACAGGACAGTGGCTCTGCCTCCTCTGCTGGGTGCTGGGCTGGGCTGGGCTGTGGCTGGGACCCTCCTGGGCTGGATTTTAGCACTGGAGCTTCCAGAGAAGGGGGGCTGCTTAGGATCAAGTGCACAACCCTTCCCCCCACCCCAGGAATCCATGCCCACAGAAGGACTCCCTGTCCGCAGCCCCCCACTGCGGCCCTGGGCTCCCACCACCCAGCTCTGGCTCTGGGACATAAGAGGATCATTCTTGAGGACTGAGCTCAGGATCCCTAAAAAGAAAGTTGGAAAATAGCTGGATAAACTTGGTAAGTGAAAGAAAGCTGCGTTACATCCTTCTCCTTGGACTGCAGATTACAGACTGGTTTGAGTTATGGTGATTCTTGCCAATGGGATCTGATGGGCAAATGTGAGGAGAGAGAGGTGGGGGCTGGGAGCCTCACTGGTAAGGAGCCTGGCCTTGGGGATAGCACCCACCTCCTTTCTCAGTAGTTTTAGCCCTTGAGGCAGGGAGCTGAGGGTTGACACCCAGACATAGCTGGAGCCTGGCCCACAGAGAAGATCAGGGAGGGGCAGATGCCAGATTTCTCCCTCATTTGGGGAAAACAAAGCATGGTCAGTGAGGGCTGTTTGTGGAGATGCCAGAGGCTGAATGACATGCAACCCGAGAGTGAAATAAGTGACCCTTCAAATCCATCTGAGCAGGACACTTAAGCCAATTCCTCTTCCTCCTGGAGTAAGGGACAGACTAGGCCCTGAACTTATACCCCAGGCCCCAAAGAGGTCTGCATTGTCTCCTTGGACAGGGGGCAGCTGCCCATAGCAGCAGTGGGCAGTTTCATTGTGGGAGGTGGCAGGTCTGCCAGGGCAGGGAAGAATGGAGGGCCTGTTATTGCTGAAGCCTGGGAACGTCGCCTCAGAGGGAGGCCCACGCTGCCCAGAGCTGGCATGAGAGAGAATGGGAGGAGAGGTCTGTGCAGTAGGAGGAATGGGACTGAGCCAGCACCCCCACCCTCTACAAATGGTCCCTCAGCCCTATTTCTTGTGATGTGGATACAGGTGAGCTCCCTGGCCTTGAATGCTCAGGTACAGGTTGGAGAACCAAAGGGGTGGCCAAAGGGGCGGCCTCCCATGGAGGAGGTAGGGTATAGTAGAAGACTTAGCCCCTGGCACTAATCAGAAGCCACAGGGTTTCCAAATCAGAGAAGCTCTCTGTTAAATTCTGCTTCAGCAGATATTCTCTGTGCTCCTACTTGTGCTAGGCTCTGTGCTAAGGATTTACTGAAACAGAAAATGCCATGATGGAATTAGGAAGGTGTGAAAATCTGGAAAGATGTTTTGGATATGGGATTAAAGTCATCTTTGATGGCTTGGCACCTGTAGCACAGTGGTTACGGTGCTGGTCACATACACCTAGGCCGGTGGGTTCGAACTTGGCCCAGGGCCAGCTGAACAACAATGACAGCCACAACAAAAAAATAACCAGGCATTGTGGCAGGCGCCTGTAGTCCCAGCCAATTGGGAGGCTGAGACAAGAGAATTACTTAAGCCCAAGAGTTTGAGGTTGCTATGAGCTGTGATACTACAGCACTCCACCAAGGGTGACCTAGTAAATAAATAAATAAATAAAAATAAAGTCGTCTTTGAAAAGTAACGATAATAGTTACCATTTTTTTCCTGTACCTTGAATGCACCGATCACTGTGCCAAAAGCTTACCATCTCATTTAATTCTTGTAGTAATTCATTGAGCTTTGTAGATTTTACAAATAAAGAAACTAAAGTTCAGGGATTAGGGACCTTGCCAAAGGACACAGAGCTGGTGAACTGGAGAGCCAGGACTGGAACCTCTTCATTCATTCAATCATTCATTGATTTGTTTGTTCAATGAAGTCAAACTGCTGGCCTACTGAGCGCCAGCCATTGTGGTAAGCACTGAAGATACTGCTGAGGTCTAGAAGAGCCCAGGCTGCCTAATTGTGTGAATACTTTTCCAAGAAAATGCCAGATCTGAGGTCTGAGAACTCTGCTTGAGATGTTCTTTTCCTTGAGCAATGTTGCATTTTGTTTTCATTTTAGTGATAATCTAAAAATTGAACGCAGCCATTCTGAATCCTCTGAGTGATCACCACATAACCTACTACAGGCATGAGATTTCAGTCCCCAAGTTTATGTTTCTGTGCAAGTTGGCACCGAGTGGTTTTCTAAAATGATAGTTCTTAACTTTTAATGCTTTGTTTCTTAAACTGTGTTCTACAGTGTATGCTTGAAGGGCCAAAGTGCTAAAGATTAAGAAAATCTACATGGATTCTACCACAGGAAGGGAGAGGTGTGGTATGAGTGTCCCAAGAGGAAATGGGTCGACATCTTCCTCTCCTGGGAGCAGAGTGGGCCAGACTCAACTGGGACAGAGCAGCTTGGTGTTCAGAATCTTCCAGCCTCCTGATCCCCAGGCTCAGGGTGGACCCAGGGAAAACTCTCAGAGAGGAGTGGGCAAGTCAGGGGAGGAAGGAGCCCAAGTTCAGATCAGGAGCTCTGCTTCTGATGTGGTATCTCTGACCTCAGCAGATCATTGCTTCTCTGTGGGCCTTTGCAGATGGGTCCACTTGTGCTGGGAAAGGGGAGCTTGGTCCTCCCTGCAACACTCCCTCCCAAAGATGGGTGTTCCCGGGTCATTCAGAACTTCTGACCTCTCCAGAGGCTCTGCTGCTGGGTGAGACAGCCTATAGCACCAGCCCAGGTGTAGGGAGCTGTGAATGTGACTCTGGCTGCCCTGAAGGTATCTGGGGCACATCCTGCTGGCCTGGTGCCTTGGCCCTTGGATGGGGCTGGGCAGCAAGCACCTGTCTGGATCAGATATCCTCCCAGTGCAGGAGGCTGGAGACTCGTGTGTCTTGGGACCTGTGCCTCCTCCTCTTCCAGCGCCTCTCCCTCCTCCCACTCAGGTTTTGGGTCTTGCATAAAGCACTCATACCTGCTTTTGGGTGACACTCCAGGGTACCCTCACTCTCTGGTTACCACCCCTCAGCTGGCCCTGGGTGATCATCCTGGTCTTCTTTTCTCTAGACCCCACTCTATCCTTGCCATCTTCTACATTTTTCTGCAAAGGTCCAGCTAGTAACTATTTTGCATTTGGGGGCCCTTTATGCTATACTTTTATAACTCATTCCCAACTTTTTATCTCCTTGAGGACAGGAATCAATAGAACTTGGCCACCTCTAGCCCTTCCCACCCTCAGCTTGTGCCTGCCAGGCGGTAGGCACTCAGCAAATGTGGTTGGCTGCAGCCACAATGACCTCTCTCTCTCTGTCCCCTAGAGCCTGTGCCACAGCAGGGGCCTCTTCAGGGTCTGGCTGTACCATTTTGGGAAGTCAGGATCTCATCACCTGTTGGCTACTAAGGCATCCTGTAGCTAAATCCATCACTGGCCTTGTAACCTGAGCCTGCCCGAGCCCCTGCACTCTGAGATCAAGTGTCCCTGTTTGTTTTGACATCTCATGCGGGGCATGAGTGATCCAGATTTCAAAGCAAGAATTTTTTTCTAGCAGCCGCTGAAGGCCAGGCCCCTGCCAGCTCTGGGGCTCCCATGTTAGCATTTTCAGTTAATTAAGAAAACAAACCCCAAATCCCTGACAGAGATGGTTCTGCAGATTTGGGACAGAGAAGTTTGTGTGGCATGCAGGGGAGGCAGCCAGCTCCTGCAGGCAGGGTGAGCTGGGGGAGGGAACCTGTGAGCCAGTGAGGCCCCAATGGAGCCTTCCCAGCAGGAGAAGGGGCCGTGGAAGTCACATGGGTGGGAGCCAGCTCCGGCAGGGTGCAGAGCACAGAATGCCTGTACCTCCTTCCCCCTCCAGGGCCTGTTTTGAATGGGTGAAGGCCGGGGAGAGAGGCCAAAGGGGTGAGAAAGGAGGAGACACAGAGACCTTCTCAGGACGTGCCAGTCTTCTTTTCTGGAGCCAGCTTATCCCAACTGCCAAGCTACTAGAGGAGAATGCTGAGAGGTGACCTGGGGTGGCTTCCAGGGAAGCCCTGGTCAGGGAGGCTGCTGGTCCACGCAGAGCCTCAGTGTCAATTTAAAAAGGGTTTTTGTTCTTTCAGGAAAAAATGGTTGATCATACTCCTGTGGAAGTGGCACAGCTGTCCCCGAGGGGCGTTTTCCTGGGCCCTGTGGTAAATGCACACACAGGCCCACCTTCTCACCTGCCCACACACACCGCACCTGGGGGAGACCCTGGGCCTGCGCCACCACCACTCCAACCGAGGTCCTCGGGCAGGTGGGGCTTGGGCTCTGGGCCTGGGGGAGCATAGGTAGGACTGGCCCACCTGCACCCCATGTCTGCCCCATCTGTCCTGCCTGTGTATGCTCTCCAGAGTACACATGCCTACAGGCGGTGTGGGTTCATCAGACTCCCAGACATGGGGCTGTCCTGTAGCTCCCACCCTGAACACAGCATGTGGTGGTCCCGGTGCCCCTTGGGTAGAGCGGGGTAGGAGAGAGACCTGCTCTTTTCTGCCACTACTAAATGATGCAAAGAAAATTATTTGGTCTCTGGGAACCTCCAGTTTCTAATGGGAAATGAGGACGATGCTGGTATTTCATGTGTCCTGAAGGTATAGGTGTGAGGTGTGCTGGTAAATACTAGATGAGGTGTATCCCATGCCTGGGTCAGTGAACCTGGCCTCCTCCCCCATCGGACACGTGTCCGGGTCCAGCTTCTGCCTGCTGGCTTGGCTTTGGCTGCCTGAAAAGACAGTGGGGAGAAATAACAAATGTGTGGGTAGCGTCTGACCAGGCTGGGAGGAGAGGCCCAGGGAGAAAGTGGTTGTAAAGCCAACTCTTAGTATGTGGTACAACTAGTTCAAATAACTGTCAGTTGGTGGCAGATATTTTTGACTCTGGAGGGACTTTCTGCCCGCTTGGACTCTCAGGGCTCCCTGCTTTGAGAACTTCATCACTCGCAGGACAATGCCACATTAGCAAGCAGCTGGGACTATTTGGGGGCAGCAAATCCCTTAAAAGGTGAGCATCGCTATGGCATTGTAATGCTAGAGAGAAGCCATTGGCAGACAGAGGGGAGTCTCAACCCTTTCTCTTTATTCTATTTTAATTTTTTGCAGCAATTGGTTGTGTAGCTGGTATGGCCAATAGATCCTCTTTCCAGGAGAACATATCTGACATGCCACCCGATCCTCCTAAAATTCCCCAAACCAGGCTGGGTGTTTGCTTTCTGCTTTTGCTGGTAATTTTTCTCAGTTCATGTTAGGACTGTTTACACACAAACATTAGGAAAACATACGTGAATATCAGTCGTGAAATGTGAAAGAGGATGTGACAGTAGGCGGATGATGACACCAACTCTGCACATTCACAGGTTTCTTACCTTCAACTTGGCAAATACGGACCTTTGGAGTAATTGATAGGAGCATCGTCCCCACCCCACCCCCCCTTTTTAAAAGATTTCTAAGTATTCTCCAGGCTTCTCAGAGAAAATGTATGTGAGGTAAAGGTCAGGAGAAGTTGTGATTAATTTCTGGAATGCTAAGGAACATCATCTGAAAAGAGAAGCAATGTAGCTTGGACCCTATCAGGGCTCACAATGTTTAGGGGAAAAGTGCATAAGTGCGTCTTGGCTCAGATTTTCAGAACCTTTTATTTTTATAGTTGTTTCTACTTTATACACTATCTTCAGCAGAAACTAAGGGGAAAGCAGGGCCTGAACCAGGATTTATCCTCCACTGTCCTACAGGGGGAAAGAAGAAGGGAGCACTGGACTGGGATTCTGGGCTGGCTTTCCAGACACGGTTCTGTCATAAGGCTGCATAAGTCCCGGGACAAGTGGCCTGCTTCTTGGGCCTCATCTTTCTCACTTGTAAAATGGTCTTGATAATGACAGTCACCTCCCCATTCTCAGCAGCCTGTTCCTCCCCACAGCTGTGTCCTGGTGGAGAAAGGAGGCGTTGAGGTTATTCACACCCAGGTGAGGAGGAGTGACACGCCAAGAGGGGAGGCACAGCTATGCAGGAGCCGAAGGGCACAGTCTTTTCCAGGGTCAGATTATTGGTCTGAGTTTGTGGAATGGTGCTTGGTCACCCCAGAGAATAGTGGTTCTCACTCATGGCGTGTTCTGAGTGTGTGTATGTGGGGGAGTGTTCATGGGCGTGCCCCTGCCCCTGGCAGGATGGGGTCCCTGGGCTTCAGAGGCAGTGGCGGAAGACGCTCCCTGACTCTGCTCCTTAGGGTCCCCATGCCTGGTTGCTGGTTGCTCTTCAGAGCCTCTGTTTTCATGTGAAGGTTGCTTCCCCTTGGCCTGAGAATGGATTCTCTTAATCAACCAAAGGGGAATTTGGAAAATCCCAGACCCAGTTTCAGAATCCAGGGGGTGTGGTCCCCTCATGGCTGAGCCCTGGCCTGCTTCTCAGGTCATCTCACTGCAGCTGCCAAGGGCTGCCTGCCCTGCCCCTCCCACTCTTAGCTCTGCCGGTCTCACCGCCTGAAGGCTCATCCTGAAGGACAGCAAGTGAACACATTCAAACATCACCACCTCTAAAAAGTTTCTCTACCCTCCCCCATTTCAGGTAGGTGGGATTCCTCCTCACCTCTGTTCCCACAGGCCTGCCCCATGTATTCTAGCCGATCCTCCCTAGACTAAAGCTTCCAGGATGCAAAGACCTGACAGGTTCAGTTTTGCAGTTATTCTGTCTTGGTCCATTTGGGCTGCTACAAAAGAAAAGACACAGACTGGGTAATTTATAAACAATAGACATTTCTTTCTTACCATTCTGGACTCCAGGAAGTCCAAAGTCAAGGTGCTGTCAGGATGAGGGCTGCTCTCTGCTTCCAAATTATACCTTGTTACTGTGTCCTCTGGAAGGGAAGAAGGCTGCATCCTCACACGGTGGAAGGAAGAGAAGGGCAAAAAGGAAGGTGAAGGTGAAGTCACCTTAATCACTTCCCCAAAGGCCTCACCTCTCAGGACCACCACAATGGGGAGTAAGTTTCAATATGTGAATTTTGAAAGGAACACAGACAGACAAACCATAGCATGGTCCCAGAGACAGAGTAGGTCCACAGTGCATAGTAGGTCCTCATTAAATGATGGCTGCCTGGATGAAGAACAGAAACAGGAGGAGAACCTATACTTTTTACAATTCTTCACTGAGAAGAAAGCAAGACTGTTTAGAGGATTAATTAACCCAGGGCCAGCTTCCGGGATGGGGTCTGAACAGGGCGCTCCTGCTGGCGTCTCCTCCTTGTATACCACTGTCCGTGGCAGGGGCTGGGGACAGGGCTGATCACTGCACCTGGTGTGTGTGAATGGGTCCACATGGGTGCCTGTGACTGCTCGTGGGCAGCAAGTGCTGCATGATCCTGTTTTTCTGTAGGTACCAAGCCACAAACATTGGTACCAACTGCCTGCTCTTTCTGGCCATTGTCCACAATGGTGTGTGATTCTTGCGGCTGTGCCCAGGAAGCTGTGCCCAGGGTGTACTGAAGGAGCGTGACTGTGGGGGAAGCTGGCAGCACTTGGGAGATGGACAGAATGCTGCTGTTCTGTCAGTCCTTGTAGGATGCCTGTGTTGGAAGCTGAGCAATTCCTTGTTTGGCACCAGTTAGAGAGTTAGAGCCTATGAAGTTTCCTATACTTAACAATAGGGAATTGGGCCATAGACGTTTCTGTGAATGTCAGTAGGATAAGAACAAAGCAGGGTTTCCTCAGGTCAGTAGTGATCTTACCTCTGGGGTGTTTGTTTGTTCATTGGTACACTCAGATATATTTACAGAGTGCCCACCATACATATGTCTTTCACCACTCTAAGCATGGAGGACAGACTGAACATTGTCCCAGGCCTCAGAGGGTTTAGTTTCTAGTAAGTCCTTGAAGATGGAGAGGATGGAAGGTGAGGTTGGCATCGTCCCTGGAGCCATTCTGAGCTGGCCCCTGAGTTAGAAATATAGCTTTTCTATTCGTTAGCTCCTCTGATCTCTACCATGCTGTTAACTTGCCGGGAACACCTGGGGATCTCCCTACCTGATCTCCTGCTCTCTGTCTTTCCTGAGTTAGAGATATTTCATCTATACTCTTGCCATTCCCTGTGCAGCTCCACGATGATGTTCTGGGGTGTGTCCTCCAGCCCCTAACTGGGAGCATGTTTGGGGGCCAAGCCTGTACTTTGTTCCCTGCAGTGTACAGTGCCTGGCACAGAGTGGGGGTTCACAGATGACTGTGGAATGGAGGAACGCCTGGGGCAGACACTGGACTGCACTTTTTTCGTCCTCACCATCGATACTGCAGTCTGTGCCTTTCTGTTTTCATCTCTGTGTGGATCAGTGATGAGGAGGGATGGGGTCCTAGGGAAGGTGATGATAAGCTGGAACATTGTGATAAACTGGAGGAAGATGGGGAGCCCCTGGTTGGAGTCCCTGTGCTTCAGCATGTCCTCTCTGTGATGTGGTCACATGAGGTTCATTTGCCTTTGCACACACTCTTTTCCCAGGAGGCAGGGGGGCTTCAGAGCTGTGCTCTGAGTCCAGACCCTCCTTGTGCTGTGGCCTGTGTCTGTCTCCTCGTTCATGGGGAGAAGGTGATGCTGAGGGACAGACCTGCCCCTGCAGCCCTTCAGCTCAGGCAGCCCAGCTGGGCCTGCAGGAGAGCAGGCTTCCTGGGAATAGCTGGGAAACAAGTCCAGGCCTTGGGCCCACCTCCCCCAAGGCCAGGATGTGGCGTGGGACCCGGGCCGGCGGAGGTTCCCACTGCTCAGCTCCTGTGCTCTTAAATGCTTCAGGCTCAGGCAGCATCTCTCAGCAGGAGGGGGTGGCCAGCTACTCCAGCTGCCTGGGTCAGGACCGCATGAAGGCCAGGCCAGCTCTGCAGGCCACACCCCTGACATTTATCCTCCACCTGGACAGCTGCCAGTGGCCCTGCAGCCTGGCCTTGCCTCCATGGGTGAAAGAGTCAGGGATTAACCATTTCAGACTCAGCCTGAGTGGACTGAAACTGGTCCTCTCAGATCCACCAGCATCCACTGACCATGGCCCAAAGACTAGAGTAGGTATATTCACCAGTGTTACCTCACTTAATCCTCACATGAATGTGGGGGCGTAGGCATCACCTCCACTTTTCAGATGAGTAAGTCATGTGGAGTCATGTAGTGTGCCTAAGTATATACAGTTAGTAAGTTAACTTTCATATATTCGTTGTTACAAGGGTTTGCTGTGTGCAGGGAAGTGGATATAGCAATGAATGATGGACAAAAATGCCCTATGGAGTTTACCTCCCAGTGGGAGATAACGAATATGTAGACTGTATAGCCTGTCAGATGGTGGTGAGTCTATGTGGAAAATGAGGAGAAGGGAGATGGGAGGTGGACAGTGCCAGAGAGAGGCTGCTGTTTTAAATACTCGTGGAGGACCTCGCTGAGAGGGTGTGCTGTTCCTCACACTTAGTGCCTCCTGGGTGCCGAGCACTACCCTAACCACTGTACACTAACTGGCTTGCTAGTTTCATTAACTCAATTACCTTATGAGGCATATTACTGTTATTATTCTCATTTTCAAATGGGGAAAATGAGGCTGGGGAGGTTAGGTGACTTGCTAAAGGTGACAGTTCAGATGAGAAGCACCCCTGGAATTTGTACCCAAGCTGTCTAACTTCTGAGTTCTGGCTCTAACCATTATACCCTACTGCCAAGGCCACAAAACGAGTGGGTTGGGAAGAAGGAGGCCTGCAAGGCCCACCTGAATGGTCCTGGTTTGTGCACTGGGGGCAGGGCACTATAGGGCAGGGACTGAGGGCAGGGCACTGGGAGCAGGCCACTGGGGGCGGGTAATAGGGCGGGGCACAGGGTCGGGCATTAGGGACGGGGCATGGGGCGGGTACTAGGGGCGGGGCATGGGGCGGGACATTAGCGGCTGGCACGAAGGGGCAGACCCACAGGTGCTTTGGCTCTGTTCTGTCAGTGAGAAAAGGTCAGAGAAGCTGACAGGTCAGTTATAGTTAAAGCTGGGTGAAAGGGAGGACTTGACTAGGTTTGTGGAGGACAGAACAGGAGAGAGGGGAGATAAATTGCTGGTGAGGGCTAAGTCCAGAGGCTGCGGGCCTTCGGGTCCCCCCTCCCAGCCAGCCTCTCTGAGCCCTCCAAAGACTCAGACCTGACACAAGTGGGACTATTTCTTGCTCTTGTCCTTTTTGCTTCCTCACTGTCAGTTTGGAAATAATCTACTTAGTAATAATGATGATGACATAATAGCAGCTGACATTTATTGAAGACAACTGGAATGGGTGGTGAAAATGAATATATTACACTCAGATGTGTGGGTAAAAAGTAATTATTTCCTATAATGGATAACTTGTGATGAAGAACTTAGCTTGATAAATAATGGTGCTTTGGTCTCTTTGATTTAAGAGATTGCTTTAGATCAAGGTCCCATCAAGTCACAATTCAGACACTCCTCCTCCCTCAAGGGGTCTGATTTCCTGGGGAAGCCCCTGCATTTTCAAGGCGGCCAGTGCAAGGCCTTGAGTTTGCAGGACTTTCGCAGATCTCCACTAAGCCTTGCCTTGTTCCCACTTCGTTGTGGGCCTCTGTGCTGAAGTCCACTGAAGGGCCCAGGTCTAGTCTGGCCCCCAGGGCTTTTGAGGTGGACCTCAGACCCCTGGCTCTCCCAGGATATTCATCCACCCCTGCTGGGCTGAGTGGCTATTACTCTGGGATATAGAGGCTATAGATGAGGGGGCCCGAGGGCAGCCCATGGGTGACTTCCGCAGCTGCTGCTAACCTGTCCTTGGGAGGGCAGCATTTGCTGGGAGCTGGGCCATGGCAGGGCCTCTTCAAGGGGCATGGCCCTTCCCTAGCCCTGTGCGCCTATTCTGGAGTTCTCCCAAGTAAGTCATTGGGCTATTGCTAATGACATGCAACCCCTGTGCCCTAAATCCTTCCTATAGGTGAGAAAGAGAGTGAAATCCTCTTTTCTTCCTAGTACTAGAAAGTTTTTCATTGTTCTTCCTCTCTAGAGAAAACATTACCTCTTATCAATCCCTCTCTGCTCCATTGGGGCTATCAGTCTTCTTGTCCTGGGGAAAAAAGGTCCTGCCTTAGCTCTACTATCAGTATGAGCACAGTAAGAGAGAGGAAAGGGAAGCAAACACTGGTCCTTCTCAAAGCAAATATAGTGAAAAATATTTTAAATATTTTCCTTGCAAAATCCTTTACATCTGATAAGTGACACTACTCCTGAATCCTCACTCCTCACAACTATCTTGTGGGTTATGTCTTGTCAAATTTCTTTTCTTTTTGTTCCTTTCTTCTTTTCTTTTTTCCTTCTTTCTTTCTTTCTTTGTTCCTTTCTTTCCTATCTTTCTTTATTTTTTAAAGAGACAGAGTCTCATCTGTCACCAGGCTGGAGTTCAGGGGCACAATCATAGTTCAGTGCGGGCCTGAACTCCTGAGCTCAACCCATCCTCCTGCTCCAGTCTCCTGAGTAGCTGGGATGACAACTGTGCACCACCACACCTAGATAACTTTGAACTTTAATTTAATTTTAATTTTTTTGTAGATATGAAGTCTTAACTGCATTGTCCAGGCTGGTCTTGAATTCTTGGTCTCAAGCAACCCCCTTGCCTCAGCTTCCCAAAGATCTGGGATTACAGGTGTGAACCACCATGCCCAGCCCACATTCTCCTTTTACAGATGAAGGAGATAAGGCTTGAAGAAGTCAAATGACTCTCCCCCAAATCTTACAGCTGGTTAGTGGCAGAGCCAAACTTAGAATCTGAGAATTTTTTTACATCTTCAACCCTTTCGTATTCCTGAGGCATTTTGCTTCCTCTCAGAAAGGATCTTGGAGTGGAGCCTCTTTAGCACGCAGTGACATGAAGTGTACCCCTCAAGTAATGAACAGAATCCCTCAGACAAAGGGCTGTTGGCTTCAGTTGACTCAACCATGGCACCCCCCCTTATACTGCCATATGAAGTCTTGTTCCATGTTCAAAAGGGGCTTCTTGGTTTGCAGATTCTCTCCTATCATAGGTATATGAACATCTACATCTTTCTCTCTTTCCCCATTCATTTGGACAATGATCTTTACTACCTGTTTTGGATGACTATGCTGGACAAAAATGGTCTCCTCATGAAAGAGGCCTTTGACTCGCAGCTGTGGCTCCTGTTTGCTGAGCCTGGTACAGCCTGGACTCTCAGCCCCAAAGTCAGCCAAAGCCCTGCCCTTTGCTCTCTGCCAGGAGCTGTGTTCTAGCTGTTGAGAACCATGGTGCAACACTGGAAAACTCAGCCCTGGCTTTTGGTTGTGCTGGAGTTGAAAGACCAAGGTGTTATCTGGGAACCACCTAAAAATGGTCAGGGGGAAATAAACTCTTGGTTTATACTTTTAGTGTTTATTACACGATCAGCACCATGTTATTGGTGTTATAATATTAACACTAAAAGGATAAAAAAGAGGAAGGAAAGAAAATCTAGCCACAATTGCACCACAGGCACTTGGATTCGTTTTTCCAGAAGCCCCAGTGCCCTGGCTGTTGTGAGATGGAGGGCAGAGCAGGGAAGGGAAAGGAGCACAGAGAGAAGTGATTAAGGCGACAAGCAGGAGCCAGCCAACACATGGGCTCAATTCCAGACTGATGGCTTCTCTTCTTTAAGTCTGAACTCTGGCATTGCCTTCTCCAGGAAGCCTTCCCTGCTATCCTCTTCATCAAAAGGCAGCTCACTTCACAATGCCTTATTTCAATCACTGTGTGCTGCCCACACTGTGTTATGACTCTGTTTAGGCGATGGCTCCCCCTCTAGACTGTGAGCTCCAGGCACTGAAGAATGTATTTTATTCATCTCAATCTCCAGTGCCCAGCACAACTGAGCAGATCAATAGATACTGGTTGAGATGGTCATAAAGCTAAGAACCTGGACATAGGAGTCTAAGTTGGGACTGAAGATGGCACACACTGAGGCTCAGATCAATTTCTAAAGTCTACAGGAAGGAAACCACACAGAGTCATGAAGGGTGTTTGATACAGTGTGTTTCCTTTTATGTGTTGGTGCAGGCCAGAAAGAGAGCAGGAAGATTAGCCTATGTTTCACCAGTGGTGTGGAAGTCTCTGCGTGTGTTAGCAAATAAGGGAAGCCTTGAGAAGCATGAAGAGGGCCCCCTTTTCTCCTTATGACTGGCAGGGGAACCGATCTCTTGCCACTGAATCAAGTGCTCTCTTCCTTAGCCTGTAGGAGAGCAGAGACTTCTTCATAACAGAAGCCCTGCTGCACAGCCAGTGACTGGTCACAGAGCTGGTGCTCAGTCAGCATTTGTGGAATGAATGAATGAATGAACATATGGAAGAAGAAACTCTTGCAATCCAGCGAGGTTTATTGGGGAAGACTTAAAGGGATAAGCATTGAGCCTAGCTGGGAAATAGGGCAGGGGTGTGGGTTGGCAAAGATGGCAGAGAGGACTTTGTGGCTGAGTGGTGGGAGGAAGGCCATTGATGTCCTTCCTGGCTTGGATACCTCTAACTCGATGGCCAGACTGATGATGATTGGTAATGGCCATCTTTTGGGGGAAGAGGAGGCTGGGGGCTAGGGGAAAGTCATACAAAGACACAGGCCTAGAGAGAGGGTTTCTCCCATTGTATGTCGCTTCTTTTCATCCAGAACTTAGAATTGGAGACATTGCTAAGATTCCTTGATTCCCTAGGGCAGGAGTGGGGGGTGGAATGGGGGGGGCAGTTCTAACAAATGAGTCTGGACACAGGCATGTGGAGTGTGGCCCAGAGGAAAGGGGAGGAGGGAAACAGCAAATTGCAAGCTTGGAGAGAAGGAAGTTCTATTTTGGGTGACTTCAAATCCCAGCCCGTCTGCCTGCCAGATCCGCAGCAGACCCCATCCTCTGCACATGATCCACTCATCCCCACTTCTGTGCACTGGCTTCTGCTCCATTCTGGCTCACGTCCCCACATCCTGGAAGACTTGCTTCATTCTCACTTTGCTGTTCTGTCTCTTGGTGTGCTCGTCTGCATCCAAAACCTCCCCCCTGTTTTCTCAAAGAAGCCATCCCTAAAATAAACAACCACAGCACAATAATAGCACCTACAGTTTCTCCACATTCCTCCTACAGGTCATGCACCACCTTGTGTGCTTTGCATGTCCTCATTCAACTCATAAGAAATGTGAGGTCATTATCACTGTGGTTCCTAGTTGGCAAATGAAGACACTGAGCCCCAGAGAGGCTGAGTGAACCAGGGGAGGTCAGACTGTTAGCTGGTGGCAAAGTCATGCCTGGAATCCAGATATACCTCACTCAAAAGCCACAGGTCATCTCTTCTCACAGCCACATAGCCCTCTCTCTAAATCAGAAACTCTGGGGTGGAGCCCAGTGACCAGCAGTTTAATAAGCAAGCCCCCACCCCCCAGGAGATTCTATTGCACAATAAAGTTTGAGAACAGCTAACTTTGCTGATCTAGCTCCAACCTGGCTGAAAGCCTCCAAGTCCACCCTGAATTTGGGGAAAACTTATTTGCTAACTGCCATTACTCATCCCTGGTATTTGGCTTCTGAGCTCTGGATGTAGGACTTGATACTCAAGTTTCCTGAACACTTGTTTCCCTGGTTGTAAAATAAGAACAGTTCTGGCCCTTCCAGGGACACCTCCCTGGCTTCTTGTTTCCAAGAAAGGATCTTCCATGAGTAGCTACTTAAGACTTGGCACCTTAGCATCACCTAAGGAATGTTTACAAAATATGAATAAACACGCTCATGCTCCCTCCCTGGACCAGCCAACATCTCTGGGCCTGGGGTCAGGGCATGCGGAGCTCTAATGGCCATGTGGGTAGAGAATGTGGGCTGCCTTCTCAGGCTTCTCCCTCCCCCATTGCTACCTCTTCTCCAACTGGTGACTCTGGGAGAGGTCATAAGCTGGGACTGCCAACTCCCTCTTTTGTATCTGCCACCTGCAGAGTAGGTGCATCTGGCCAGCTCTTGGTGGTGAAGTCAGGAGACTTCTCCTAGGGGGAAGTCCCTGGTCACCTTCCTATACCAGCAACTGAATGTGCGGATTGGTCCTATTTGTGAGTAGAAAATTAGGAAGTACATTTGGTCTGATATATAAAGCCACATGCTCCTAACAGCTTTATCAGAAATATTGCTGCTATTTTGACCTCCATCTGTCTCCTTCATGTATCCATTTCTTAATTGGTCTCAAACTTGAGCAAGATTTATGTATGACCCTGCAAAACCCCAACACCATACACTTTACAAGGTTATTGCTGAATTTAATGAGCTGGCATATTCCAGCCAGCTAGGCTGTGGTCAGTAAATGTTTGCTGCAACAAAATCAAAACAAGCCCCTCTGATCAGCTACAGTGTCCCTGGGGGGCTGGGCCCAGCCTTGAAGGACCTGCAGGCCCAGCCCATGCCTGACAGTTAACTCCTTAATCACGACTGCACTGGAGTCAGAAAATCATGCAAAGATGGCTTTGGGAGGGATTTCTAAAAGATCAGTAGATGAGAGAGGAGTTGGAGCTTGGGGCTTGTGAGCTGGGCATATCTGGGTTCTGGGCATGGTTTTGCCACCAACTGACAGTATGACTTACCTGGTTCACTCACCCTTTCCAGGGCTTGGTGTCATCATTTGCCAATAGTAATGGTGACTTCACATGTTTTTTTGTGAGTTGGATGGGGACACATGACAGCATGTAGGGCGGTGCGCGGCCTGTAGTAGAAACCTGGATAAATTATAGGTGTGGATTCTTATTGCTGTTGGTATTTAAGGTGGCTCCACCTTTTTAAACAAGTTCCCAGGTGATGCTGATGCTGCTGGTCCAGGGACACATTTTAAGATGACCAGCACTCAGGGAAAACAAAGTGCAGGTGAGCTGTCCCTTCAGGGACTCCCAGGAAGAGTCAGCTGATGGGCAGAGGTACCGCTTGACATGGATGCAATCCAGTGTTTGGCAAGCTTGCTTACAGAATAGCATCACCTAGAGCTAATGCAAATATCAGAGCCCAGGACAGTGACCAACTATCTCAGTCTGCCTGGGACTGAGACATTCCTGGGATGTGACATTATTGGACTATCCACAATAACCTTCTCACCTTAGCCCCCAGATTCTGTTTAATTGATTCAGGTTGGGGCCCCGACATTTGTATTTTTTAAAATGCCCAGTGGTTCTCCTCTGCAGCCCTCAGAGGGGTTTGCTTTCAGCTCTGGAAAGAAGGGGTAAATCGTGAAGAAGATTGGTAGAAATGCTGGCAAATGAGGAGGAAAGCAAACTGAGAGTGAATTAGACTGTCTGCATGGAAATCACTTGTGGAACCTGTTAAAATGCAATTCCCGGCTCGGCGCCTATAGCTCAACTGGCTAAGGCGCCAGCCACGTACACCTAAGGTGGCGGGTTCGAATCCCCAGCCCGGACCCACCAAACAACAATGACGGCTGCAACCAAAAAATAGCCGGGCGTTGTGGCGGGCGCCTGTGGTCCCAGCTACTTGGGAGGCGGAGGCAGGAGACTCGCTTGAGCCCAGGAGTTGGAGGATGCTGTGAGCTGTAATGCCACGGCACTCTACCCAGGGGGACAGCTTGAGGCTCTGTCTCAAAAAAAAAAAAAAAAAATGCAATTCCCTTCCCCCATATCTGCAGATTCTCCCTGGAATCCACATGTTTCGTAAACTCCCAAGGTGACTTGTGATGCACTCTAGTTTGAGATCTGCTGAAAGTGGAAAAAGCAAGGGCTAAAATGAGAGAAGAAAGCTGGAGAATGCAGGATATAGTCCAATCAGGTAGAGTTTTGAGTGGTTTCAACCTGAGGCCAAGAGGAGCAATGAAAGGAGTGCAGGTGGAGTGTAGGTGGAGTCCAGAAGAAAGGGGTCAGCCAAGCCAGCAGGAAAGGACAGTACCGGCAGAGCCAGTCCCAAGCTGATGGCACGTGCAGGCTCTCAGAGTGGGCGTGAGGTGAGGTCAGTGATGCCGGCCACAGGCTCAGGACTCTGCGCAGCAGCCTCCCTGGTGCTGAGAAACACGGTCACACCCTGTGTGTTGAGTGGTGTCTGAGGGTCCACACAGGCCTGTGCAGAACTGACGTAGGAAACATCTCTAAGTAGAATCAACTGGGTGTGGGGACCGGATGATCTATAAAATAAAGGGAGAAGAGTGTGTGAGCGTGTGTGCGTGTGTCAGTGTGTGTGCGAAAGTGAGTGTGCGTGAGAGTGTGTGTGTGAAAATGTGTGAGGGTGTGTTGGGGGGAACAATGGGAATGTAGGACAGACCCAGTCAAAACCTGCCTCCGAACATGAGTTTCCTCATCCTTACAGCTGACCTGCTCATATCCACTTTAAAGAGTTTCTTTAGAATTAGATGAGATAACACACATAAAATGCCCATCATGTAGTAGGGCTCAAAACAGAGAAAGTTAAGCACACTTCTGTAGTTTTGAACCTCAGGGCTGTGGTGTCAGTCACAGAAAAAAGGGGATGAAGTCAGTTTGGGGGGAAGCAGGTGGGACTTGCACCAACATATCCAACTAGAAAGGCAGATAGCTGGAAATACGGAGCTGGGGATAGGGGAAGAGGGATTTTGGAGTGACCGTCACTGAATTCATCTGAAGTCTGGAGCTGGAGGGGAGAGGAGAAGGGCAGACACTCAGGGTCTGAGCCTTGGGAAGCCCTGGCATTTCAACTATGTGCTCAGGTCAGTGCTGGGCACCAGGGTTACTGTTAAACTGGTGAGATGCTGTCACTGACTGTGGAAGGTCACACCCTGTGTGAAACAGCGTCACACCTGACCATGAACCAGGGTCTGAACCTGGCATTTCAACTATGTGCTCAGATCAGTGCTGAGGTCCAGGGTACTGTTAAACTGGTGAGATGCTGTCTCAGACTAAGGAAGGTCATAGCCCAGGGAGAGTGACTGTAATTCAGGAAGCAATAGATCTGCCTGATGTTTGATGAGTGGATAAAGGCAGGATGCTCAGGAGGGGGAAGGGTGGCAGGGAAGGCTCCTAGCCAGAGGTGAGGCTTGCCAGGGGTGGGTTGGGTGGGAGGGGCTGGGAGAGAGGCTCCAGGGGGAGAGACTACAGAGGGAGAGAGTCCAAGGGGGAAGAGCCCTAGGAGGAGGGAGTCTAGGGAAAGAGGGTTCCCAGGGGAGAGGCTCTACAGGGAAGGCTTGGGGTGGGGGGGTGGCTTCCTGGGGCCCTAGGGAGAGCCTCTAAAGAGAGGGTTCTCCAGGGGGAGGGAGCTCAAGGGCACAGTCTCCAGGGAGGGGGCTCCGGGAGGAATCTAAAAGGCAAGAGAGTGTGGGGAGCGCTTGGGGCAGGTGGATCAGATTTCACATTGTTCATAGGATGAAGAAGGAGAATTGAGCCAGGGGCCTCCGAAGGGGTGGCAGGATGGAAAGATGACACACAGCAGTGCTCTTTCCAGGATGAGCTGGATCACGGGCCTCAAGCACTGGGCACTGAGGAGGGAGACCCCTTTCTGTGGAGAGACTCAGGCGTTAGGGGTGACATAAGGTGATTTAGAAGCAGAAAGTCCATGCAGGGACTATTCTCAGGGCTCAGGAACCTCTTCTTGGGGAGATCGCCTGGCTTCTTAGAAGAAATCTCAGCTTTTATAGCCTGAAGTTCTATAGCCAGAGTTATATTTCCCTTGGGAAAAGCACCCCATTCCTCCCAGCACAAAGAGGAAAAGTATCTCAAACCTTTTAATTGCAAGAGCCCTTTTGTTGTGGGGGGATGAGGAGGGAGAAGTGTAAACCAGAAACGAAACAGAAATATCCTGCATTTATCTGGGCGTTCCAAGGTCTGATTTAACCATGCAGGTTCATAATGGAGTTTCCTTTGCCTTTTGCTGAATGTCACTTGAGACACTTCTTGAGGCTGTCTGGCCAAGGTCTCAGTTCTGAATACCTCCTATTTCCAGAGGACTCTGAGGAGGAGAAAGGGTTGAAGGACCTGAGTTCATTGGGTTTGCGTGAAGATTTATTTCTGGGGAGTTAGTCACTTTTTCCTCTCTTTCCCTCCCCACTCACTGCCATGAGATTTCATTCATTCAGGAAGAACTTCGTGACAGCTGAGGTCCTGCTGCACACAGAGCAGTCCTGGGAACCATTCCCATGGGGCTTAGAGTCTAGATGAAGGAAAGGTTCATTGGTGTATAAAATATAAACTAACACAAGAAATCAAATAACATAAAGTGCCACCATGTAGTAGATAATGAATATATATTAGATAATTCTTTCCTGTGAACAGAGTGGACAAAAAATGCTTTGCATTTATTTGGGGGTGGGTTAGGTAGGCTAGAGTGGTTAGGAAGGCTGCTTGGATAAGGCAGGATCTCACGGCAGGGGGGGTGGGGTGGGTGGGAGGAGAGGAAGGCCAGACAGAGGTGGACATGGGGATACGGGGAGTGTTAAGAACCCACATGCAGAATGAGCAGAGCCTTTCTTTACTATATTTCAAAGCTAAGGTATTTTGCTGCTTTTATTATTTATCCAATTGCAGAAAGACACACAATCTTTGTGTATGTTCAATGTAATGCCATCACATTGATGACATGTCTTACGATTGATAGGGTCAGGAGTTGAGGAAATACAGCAATTCATTTTTTTGTCATATCCATGTTTCAAATTGTTTTTAAATTGATAGATAACATTGCAAGCAATTCATTTAATCCTTCAGGTCTTATCAAGTTCCTGCAGTGTGTGAGCGGAGCGCCATTGGGAGAGTTGGAGATAAAGTGTCCTGCCCTCTAGGAATTTCAGTCCCTTGAGCAATGGTGTGTTTAGGGAGCAGTGGGCAGGACAGCATGGCCAGAAGCCAGGGAGGCTGGGGTGGGGAAGTGGCTGTGATAAGGAGGAAAGATCAGGGTGGGAGCAGCTGAGCAGCTGAGCAGCAGATCAAGAACATTTGGGCAGGAAGCCACCCCAGATTAAAGTAACTTGTCTCATTTAGTCCTGACCATTCAGGGACTGTGGGTAACATTTTTGGAAACACACAGGGAGTGGCCAGCTGGGCTGCTCTTCCTGGGGAAGACTGCCTGTACTGGCCCCTGCAGAAGATGGGTGGAACCAGCTGTGTGATTCTGAACCAGCACAGAATGAAAATGTGCAGAAATTACTAAAAATTTCAAGATGGTGACAGTAGAGTATTGAAACAATTGTAGTGGGGGGGGGTCCTCCTGAGCACACCCAGCTTGCATGCACTAGAGGGTGGTCCAGAAGATGGGACAGCCTGGACCTTTCTGTGACTCAGTGTGAATAGTGAAAATTACCATGGGGCTGCTGCTTCCTGCAGTGGGAGGTGGGCACGTGGCTTCTCTGTGCAAGTGCCCAGGTCTTTCCTGAGAGCTGGGGTGTGGAGGACAGAGGGAGAGCTGGGGGTGCACACCACAGGATGTACAGCCACGGCTATAGGGGTGCCAACTGTTCACAGTGATGCTGCCATTTGCCTGCTGCCATCTCCTCACAGTGGAAAGGCTGTGTCTCAGTTCTGGAATCAGTCAGACCGAGGTTCACATGTTTTGTGAACTTTACTAGCCTGGGAAAGTTACTGGTCTTCTCTAAGCCTTAATTTCCTTGTAAGAGATCATATTACTATCTTTGCAGTATGTTGGGATAATTAAATGAAGTAAGTGTGAAAGTCTGGGCCCAGCCTACTTCTTAATAAATGTTAGTATCCTTTTCCCTTTTTTCTAATAATGTGTCAAATATCTGTTTTAGGCAGTGCAGAGCCCGGAGTACTTTGGGATCTGTTACTGTCAGCCACCTGTTTTTCCATCTTAGGCTTAGTGAGGAAGCAGCTAAGACCCATCACCCTCATTTCCCAGTGCAGAGCACTAACCATATACAGTCATGGCCAACACTATCCTGATGTCAAATAGCAAAGGTAGAGGGTGGGGTATACCCAAGAGAAACCCAGTTACATCTTCTGGACACACACACACACCCCAGTGCTCCCTTCCCCTGGAGAATCCTCCCCCAGAGCCCATCCCCCTGAGAACCCTCCTCTTGGGACCCCTCCACTGAGAGCTGAATCAACGCTGGGTTGGAATGAGATGCGATGTTACAGGAAGGAGCCCTGCCTCCTGGTTTTAAAGCACAGTGTGTGTCCTCATCAGTCAAAAATCCTGCCCTCTCTGGGGTGCTGAGAGATGACGCATGTGAACACCCAGTCTCTGGTCTCTGGAGGATGTGAGCATCCTTTGAATGGGCCTCTGCTCCCAGCCTGTGTGGTTCTCGGGGAAATGCAGAAAAGACATTGCATTCTCCAGTTTCCTAAATGTTATGCTTGGACAACTCCTTTATAAACTAAGGAGGGCTGATTACAAAGTGGCATGGGGCTGATTTTCAGCGATATTAATGTTTCCTCTGCTTAAATACTTTGGGGAGCTGACTGGATCATCTCTCTACTTACACTTGAAAGTCAGTGCAATTACATGTATTTGCTTCTTGGAGATGAACACACACTTATACATGTGCGCATATACCACCTGAACCTGCACAACACACCAACTATACCTACCACTCACACACACACACACACACACACCACATGCCCACAGCAGCTCACATAGACCCATAAATATACATGCACTGCACATACACAGATGCCACCTCATAGACACACCACAGCACCTCACAAACACACACACACACCACCACATACACACATAAATGCACCCCACACACACCTCTGCACTCACGGAGTCAAGCCCTCTCTCACACGCTCGTGGCACTGATCTCTTCCCTCTCTCCTCCCACTCCCCTTCAGTCTTTAGACTCACCTGTCCAGTACACAAGGATCAGGAATCTCCCAACCCACCCAACTCGATCCCTGTCCCCCTGACGCTTTGTCCTGACACCTCCATTTCATGGCTCCCATTGTCAATCTTGTGGACCTCTGATGAAATCCTGGACTGTAATCCAGGCGCTAGTGCCCTGTTCTGATGCACCCAGAAGCCCAGGGCTGTGTCAATTCAGCTGAAGGGAGGAATGAAGAACAACCCCCAGAAACTTCTTCAAAAGGCTGTTTGTAGGATGGCTGAGAAAGAAGGGAACTGAGAGGTCAGCACTGGCTCAGCATGAAATCATGAGAGATGGTGCCGGGTTTAGGGCTTGGAGTTTCAGAAGGAAACAAATGTACTCAAGTGAATTATTAATTAACAGGATGGGGCATTAGGGATTGAAGACAAGGAGCAGACTCCAAGCTTGGGAGATAACCACTCTGTGAGAGCAGGATCTTTTCTGATCAGGTCACCCTTATATGCCCAGCCCCCAAAGCAGAGCCAGGCATAGAGGAAGTGCTGAAAAATCAATGGTGATTAAATGACTAATTGAACGAATGAGAAGGACGCTTATTGATGGGAGCTCATGGAACATGATTCAATTCAACAAGCGTCATTTGGCATCTCATGTGCTGTGGGGAACACTTCCTAGTGTCAGGGGTAGGAGGAACTCTGGACAGCAAGTGGTCTGACCTACTCATGTTCAGATAAGACCCAACCACAGGAATCAAGTTCTCTTGTCCCCGGTCATTCAGGATGGGACTCAACCCTAGATCTCCTCATTCTTAGTCTAGGGCTTTTCTTTTGAAAATAACATTTTGTTCTGATAAAAATAATAAATGCTAATAGTAGGAAATTTGGAAAAATCCAGAAGAATACAAGCAGCATCACTGAAAGCCCCAGCCACTCAATGCTGATTACTTCAGGCTATCATACCCGTGTGTGTATGTGTGTGTGGGTTTATTAATCCATCGTCTGTCTGTTATCTAACCCATCCACATGAGCCCATCCTTATGTTTTAATATTTGAGTGTTTTTTATCCTTTACAGTATCAGTGACCCCGGGTGGGCTTCTGGTCCTGAACCTTTGGTGGCATCTCTGATTATTTCCCAGCTGTCATTCCAGTATTTGATGCCCCCTCTAAGCAGACTGTGTGGGAAGAGGACTCAGGGAACCCCCACTGGGATGCAGTTCTGCAAACATTCCTCAGGCTCTAACTTTTGTACCTTCCTTGTCTTAACCATACCTTGTTTCATCATCTCTCTTCCCAACTGAACTGAATTGATGTTTATAATGTATTTGTCTAGGTCTCAGCAGGGTACTTAGGGGCTCAACAAATATTTGTCAGAATGAATGAATGAACTGATGGTGTGCACACCCGATAGAGAGGAGGTGAGGGGTCACCCTGGATCTACATTTTCAGCTGCATTCCAGGGGGCAGCTCAGCACCTCCCCCAGCCCTCCCCCAGGCCCTGCTCTAGCCCAGCTTGCCCTCCCTGAGGAGGTGAGATGTGTCGGTGGGCCCTGAGGCGCCAGGAGGCCATTTTGGGGTGAATGCAGGGTGCTGAGTTGGGACAAGCTGCATTGTAAGGGGTGCTTGAAGGGCTGCTCCATGTGTACAAGCCCCCTGGGGTCTCCAGGGCAGGCTTATGAGAGGACCTTGGGGTCCTGCCCTCATGAGGGACTGAGTGCCTTTTGTATGGGGGCTCTGGGAGGGGAAGACCAGGAGTGGCCAGCAGGGGCTTCCCTGGCCCTGGGCTGTAGACAGGTGCTGAGCTCTCAGCAGGGCTGCTCTAGCAGGAGAGCTGGGATTAGAATATAGGGAAGCCACGGACTCTTTTCCCTATACTTTTCAATAAACACAGCTTGTCAGTGTAAACCAGGTGAGGGCTTGGCTTCCCGATGCAGGGGGCTCTGGGGACATGCATGTCACATGCAGGGTGGTTTCCTTTTGCCCAGGAGCCCCAGACTGTGGGCTGTACTGGCTGGCAGAGACGGGCGGACGGCCTTCTCTCTCACTCCACAACTGGCGCTCAAGAGCTCTGACCCTCCAGGTCCCACTGCCAGCCCCAGTCCCTGCTCTGCGTGCCCAGCCCCCTCACCCTCCCACACATGTGTGGCCTCACACCCCTCCTCGACAGCAACTTCACCAGCACCCATCCCCTCCTCTCTGTTCTCCGCAGTACGGGGCCTCATTCACTTCTGCGCACACAGACGGTCTTGCCTCCCAACTCTCCTCGGCTTCTGCTCCTCCCTCCTGGAATTCTGCCCCATTCAGTGCCACCAGAAATGTCTGTCTGAATCTCAGCTCTGACCAGACCTCAGGAACTCTCTCTTCTCCTCTAGGCCAGGAACCAATCAGCCACTATCCACCCACCCACACACCCTTCACTGGCTTCCACCTCCCAGCCCCAGGCTTGGTTCCCACTGCACCTCTGAGCTCTGCGTGCTTGCCTGGCACAGCTGCCTGCCTTAGCTTTTCATTCACCTTGGGCTTTTGCGCATGCCTGATCCTCTCTCTGGCACACACTTTGCTGAGAATGCTTCCGTGGACCCCCACTGGCATGTGCCGATGTCCTTCCTTCTCCTGAAGTCCAACTTCAGTGTTCCCCAGGTCACCCCTGCCAGAAGTCTCCCCTCTCTGCACTCCCAGAGACTGCAGCTGCACCTCTCCCCGACATCCCAAGAAGATCATGCACTTTGTGAGGATAGGATTTGATGCCTGCTTCATAGAAAACACCCAGAAACCTGGGTGCTTTACACCTGGTATTCAGGGGGTGGATGGAGGAAGGAAAGAAGGAAAGAAGGAAGGAAGGAAGGAGGGAGGGAGGGAGGGAGGGAAGGAAGGAAGGAAGGAAAGAAAGAAGGAAGGAGAGACTGCACCATGGTCTTAGAGAGCTACCATCTGCTTGTTTCCTGCTCTGCTGATACAGGGAAACCTACATTCTCAGCATCATTTCTCAAAACAAGAAAACCATTTGAAAAACCTACAACTCCTACCCCACTTCCCAGTTAGAGAATGTCACTTTGAGGGATTTTCAGTTTCACTTTTCCAGAAAGGTCTCTCCTTCCTCTTCTCCAGTCTCAGTGAATTCCTCTGTGTCTCCCACCCCCAGCCTGCACAGAGGGGTCTCTGGGGCTGGGAGAGTTTACTTTTGCTTTCTTTGCCTTTCCCAGAGTGCAAGGGAACCAGACCATAATTTAGGCAGCTGCTAAGAATAGTTTCCCAGTCCTGGAAAGAGAGCTTGCTTATTTTTGAACATGTTGCTGTGTCCCCAGTCTGGTCTGGCCTGAGACTCACACTGCAAGTCAGAAAATCAGATTGTTCTAAGTGCTACCTGAGGGAGAGAGAGGGAGAGGGAGAGAGGGAGAGAGAGAACAGGCTGCCCTTCCAGAGAAGTCACAGGACTGGGCTTCAGAGCTAGACACACAGAGAGGTGGGAAGATGGGAGGCCTTCATGCTCTCCACTTCTGGTCCTCATCAGAGGTGGATCCCACTCCCAGCAACCCGTTAGAAGCACCAAGCGGGGGCCGCACAGTGGCCTGGAGACATAATTTGAGTCGTAGTCACATACTTAGCATCTTTCTGAGCCTCTCAGTTCCTCATCTGTAAAAAGGGGAGGTGAGAGTTTGAGATAAACTCTGAACACAGTATGTACACAATAAATGATAACTATAATTTTATTATAATTAGAATCGCTAGATTTAGAGCATGGCACTCCCAATTTAATAGGTCAGACAGGACAAGTGAGGGGCCAGTAGGATATATGAAGTGGAACCATCTGAAATTGATGTTTCTGTACATTAAAAATAATTGGATATTATCAGTCACATAAGGTTAACATGGGTACCTACAGTCTTTTTCTGTAAAGGGCTTCTTAGTAAATGTTTTGGGCTCTGTAGGCCACACTGTCTCTGTTACATGACAGTAGTTGTAGATGATACTTAAATGAATGAGCTGTGTTCTAATAGGACAGTATTTACAAAAACACTCAGCAAGCTGGATTTGGCCTCTGTAACTTTTGCAAAGCCCTGTAATAATATGTAACATTCATCCATGTAGAGAGAAAACTTGCTGTTATACACACAGTCAATATTCAGGTATCTTCATGCGTGTAACAGTAGCTTCTCTATACGTGTGGCTATTAATAGCCTTTGCTTTTACTACAGTGCTTTACAAACATTAATGAATTTAATACTCAGATGAGCCCATGAATTATGTACTATTATTATTTCCTCCATTTTACAAATGAAGAAACTGAGGCGCCTAGAGGCAAGTAACTTGTCAGAAGCCACATGGTCAGTGGTATCTAAACACATGGCAATAGAACAGAACCCAAATGTGTGGGGTAGAGTTGGGTGTCAGTAATTCTGACAGTTCCATGGGGTATGTGGGTATTGATAGTGTTCAGGGGGACCCTTGGGCCGGTTTGCTGCCCACAAAGCCTGAGGAGATGGTCCTCAGAGGTTGAGGTGGAAACAGGTTGTGTAAGTAGGCAGTGGGCCTGAGATAGGAAAGCATCGACTCTTCCATGGGGAGCCAGGCCCCCAGCTGGGCCCAGGGTCACTTCCTAGGTGACCCGCACAGCACGTGGCATGTGGAGGGTCAGTGTATAGGAAGCAATCTCTGCCTGCGGAGCAGGAAATTGTTTACATTCCTTATGTTCCACGAAGCAGCTCTGGGACCTCTGGGCCCCATTCCCAGCCCTAGTCCCAAGGGATCCAGGGTGAAGGGGAAAGGAGCAGGCTCCCCAGATGCCTGCAGCTCTGCCATCAAACCAGGGTACTTGGGAACCCTGTGCACTTCCTTTGCCATTGATCTAGCCACTGGTCAGGACTCTGGCCTCAGACATGCCGTGTGTGTGCCTCGCCTCTAAACCTTAGCTTATGCTGTTCCTTTGTGGAATGCTGTTCCCTCCCCTTGCACTCTTCCTTAATTCTCTCAGCTGTTTCAAGACTAGATCAATATCACCTTCTCTTGGAAGCCCACCCTGATTTCCCTTCACCCCTCTCCCACGGACTGGGCCAGTTCCTCCTTCTTAGTGCTGCCCACACCCCTCTCTCTCTAACCCTCTGTTGCCATTGCCTTATTCCCCTTGTTCTCCCACTAGAAGGGGACCTCAAAGAAAGGGGCCAGGCCTTGTTTACTCCTGGGTCCTCGTCACCTAGGTCAGCATCCAGCACGTGGGTGTAGAAGCTAGTCAAAAGCAGGTGTTTGATAACACACCACTGTCCTCGGACTCAGCCTCTTCATTTATAGCACTCATTCTTTGGGCAGGTTGCCAGACCTTTGGGAGTCTTAATGTCATCATCAGGAAGAAGGGATAGTGATACTCTTGGAAGGTTGGAGAATAAATGAAATAATGCAGAAAATTATCAGTGCAGCACCTGCCTCCCAGTAGGCACTTTGGAAGGTCCCAAAGAAAATGGTCAATAGCATGTCCTTGCCCTGGGACCCGCATGTATCAAGGTGGGGAAGAGGATGGGAGAGAACAATTTGAATGCTCTAAAGCCACAGCATTGGCCCCAAGAGCTAATGGAAGGGCTGTGAGTCAACTTTGGTTCTGTAACCAGACTTTGGAGTCAGACTACTTACTTGTGAGTGCCAGTTCTGTCCCTTAACAGCTAGGTGTTGTTCACCAAGCCGTGTAACAGCTCCTGAAGCTGCAACATCATCATCTGTAAAGGGGGTCATAACAACAACCACCTCACAAGGTCACTGTGAAGTTCAAATGAGATTGCAGCACTGTGAAAACACCTGGCCCAGCTCACAGGAAATGTAGAATTATGAGTTACTGAATCTGAGTCTACAGATCAGTTGAGAAAGCTCGGAGCAGATCTCAGCTTAGGTTATTTCTTGGCTATGTGCCTTGTGGCTTAGTGGTTTATAGCTTTTGAGTCAGAAGGTCCTGGGTTTGAATCCTAGCTATGATCTTAACTAACTGTGTGACCTTAAGCAAATTACTTAACCTCTCCAAACCACAGGATATTTTTTTTTTTTGCATTTTTGAGTTTATTGTTTATTTGTTTGTTTTTAAGTAACTTCTTTGAAATAAAACCACCTATCTCAGAGAGTTGCTATGGGGATAAAACCTAAATACCGCCTTTGTCTGCCATGTTTCAAAGTCTTAAGTGTTAGTATTGTTCTGTTTCTACTCAAAGAATAAGGAATAAGTACTGATGATATGGGGCTTTGGAAGTCCTAAAGTGCAAAAGCCGTTTAGTGGAAACCGAGGGGTGAGGGCTTGGGGTGGGGGTTGGTGTTTGTGTCTTTACAGACCACATGTGAGAAATGAAATCAAGTGGTTGGAAGCCCAGCTCAGGGTGGAACCTGGGAGCGTGCTCAGCACAGGTGCAGGAGAGCCTCTTGGGAAACCTTTGGGACTGGGATGGAGTCAGGTGGTGTGAAAGGTCAGGGCTTTGTCTGGGCTGTCCAAGGCCTTGCAGGTTTTTGGTCAAACCCCAGCATTGGACAGAGATGAAACTGTGCCCAAGAAGGGCTAACACCGCAGTCTCTAACCACCAGCAGGCTAGGGACAGAGCCAGGACTAGCCCCAGGTAAGGCAGTGTGCTTTCCTTCCAAGGTGCTGGGACTGTGACACTGGGGGGTGGGTGAAGTCTGGCGCCAGCCAGGGGACTGAGGGACCCCTTGGAGGCACTTTCTAGCCTTCACAGAAGGTGCTGGTCAATGGGCTGTTGGTTTGGTGTCTTATGCCAGTTGGTCTGTGTTTAGGGACTGACTGACCTGAGATGACCTTTTCCCCACAGGAAGAAGGGAGGGAGCAGGGAGACAGGATGTGGGGGGCAGGGAGCTGCTGATGTTGGGGAGATTTCTATGGAGAAAAGTGGGGGAGGGCAGGTTAAGTCCTCTGGCCTGAGTTCAGGTCTGCTGGGTTTCCATCTGCCCTGTCCCTTCCATTTCCCCACTGCGCCTCAGTTCTTCTCTGAGGTAGAAACCTCATCCCTCCTCTTTCTCAAGGGCTTTGGCAGGAACGAATTGCCCTGGCTCCCTCACTTTGCCACTCCCTGCCCGGGGCAGTGGTGATTTACCTTTCTAGCTAGAGCAACCCAGCTCCTCTGGCCTGGATTCCCAGTTTGCAAAGGCAAGGCTGGGGGACTTCTTAAATCTGGCTGGGCAAATCTGCACTCCTAGCCCCAGCTGTGCCTGGAAAAGGGCTGCAGGCTGAGGGCAGGGCGAGTCTCACCTTGCTGGTGATGATGGCCCTGGGAGGTTAAGAGACATGCCCGGGGCACCAGCTGGAGAGGCAAAGGCAGAAGGCAAACCCCAGTCTATCTGGCTTCAGAGCCTCTCCACCCTCTCCACCACTGGGAGCAGGAGTGAAGGAGGCATCAGAGCAGGACTGGGCCATAAATTAGGGCTTGCAAGACAGAAGGAGCTCCTACTGAAGCTGTGGAAAAGCAGGTGGCATGTGAAGCCTCTGTCATCCTCTCCTGGACCATGTGACTAGAGGCATTTCTGAACTAAGTCATAGAGATGTGTCTGCTGTAAGGGAAGGAAGTTGTTGGCCTGGGAGCAAGGTGGGGAAAGGCCCACTGGTGGGAGAATAAGCTCTCTGGAGGGACAGTGATCTGACTGCAGTCTGCTAGCTGGAGTCCTGGGTTTTAATCCCAGCCCTGTCCCCAGCTGTGTGAAGACAAGACATTTTCTCTTTGGACCTCAATTGCTCATTTCTACCACGGAGTGACATGATTTTTGAGGCGCCTTCCAGCTGAGAGCCTACGGGTTTTGTCCTGGATGTTCAGATGGCGCCTTATGAAAGGGAAGCAGGAAAAGACTTACGCAGGGGTAGCTGGGAGAGGGTTGTCCTCAGAACATAAACACTCTCGGGAGCTGTCAAACAGGCAGCCCCTTAAAAGGGCAAATATGCAGCAGTCCCCTGAGTGTGCAAGGCCCTTTTCTTGGGGGATGGTGCTTCCTGTTTGGAGGGTCTGTGTACACGTCCCTCCTCCTGAGGGCCACTGCACCTCACTGCCTGTTCTCAGGAGAGATGTTAAAATACTAACAATAGGTATGGCAAGGGCACTGGCCAGCCAGAGCAATCATGAGTATGATGGTGGCACAGCATGCCGGGTGTGTGCCAGGCCTGTCTTGACCCCTGACTCCCCCCGTTAAAGCCTGGCTTAGGAGCTGAAGAGCAAATAAAGGTGAGAGAGAGACTAGAGAACGAGAAGTTGAGGAGGTGAAGGCAGGCAGAGGTGTTCAGAGGTCCTCCCAGGCAGCAGCCTGTCCCTCCCCAAACCCCTTCCCCCTCGCCCCACCCCCCTGCTGTCAGCCAGGCTCCCCACAGCCCCAGGAGCTTCCCTCTCATCTCTGAACCCTGAACAAAGCAGTCTTGCTCACCAGCTGCAGCTGCATTTTGGAGGCTGATGAAACAAAGGGGATCTGGTCTGCATTTCGTGTGATCATCCCACACTTGAAGCTTGGTCCACCCCATTTGCCTGACTTTACTAAGCCTGACAGTCAGAGGCCAGGGCTTTGTCTCACCTACTCATGGCCGTTGCTTATCAAGTTGCATGGAAACCCCGAAGTCCCACTTCCTCTCTGTTTTGCTCAGCTGCCAGCCTATCTCGGGTCTTTGCCACCATCTGCCAGCACTGCTGCACTAGCCAGCCTGCTGCTTCTCCTGTCCCCAGCTTCCAGGGTGGTCCTCTTATTCCATACAAAGGTTCCTGATTACTTATCAACTGCTGCAGTCAGAGATGTCTTGTCTGCTTAATAAGGACCCTCTTTTCTTATTTTCCACAGGCATAGGTTATCTTCTAATTGACCAAGAAATATTTATTGAGTACCCACTAAGTGCAAGGCTTTTATTGGCTGTAGAAATTGGGGGAAGTGGAGGAACTGTCAAAGAAGACAGAGGCAGTCCCTGCCCTCAGACAGCCTTCCCTGTGCTGGTGAGAGCCAATATGGAAACAGAGCAAAGTTGACCAATAGTACTATCAGCATGCTGTACCCCCTAAATGCTTTAATGTATACATGCTCTACCTCTTTTTGATTTAATAAAAAAAAGATAACCAAAGTACAAGGCACCCTTGGATCATATGTTGTTTGAGGCTCTCCTGGGCTATTAAAAAGCCTGTCTAAAAGTTTATAAAGAAAGATAAAATGGAGCCAGTAAACATTTGTTCTTTTAAAAGGATGACAATTAAAATAGGTTATGACACAGAAGAGGCCAGATAAGATTACACTTAAAGATTAGTTAGATTGTTAGGACTTAGGAAATAAAGCAATGTTCTCTCGAAGTTACCCTGTGTAACTGAGAACAAGTTAGGCCAAATTTATCTTGTTTTCTTTTTTGATAAGATTCTAGAGCTGGGTTCACAGGACTGCCCTCCATTTAGCATCTCTTCAGTTCCACAGGGCTTTAGGGGAAATCTCTCATGTTGTTTTTGTAGGAAAGAGAGCTAGATGAGAGCGTGGTAGTTACATGGATTGAGAGCTGGTTAAAGGACTTCCCCCTGAGAATACTGGGAATAATTCTCTGGCATTCCTAGATGAGGCTGTTGTGTCATTAGGGTCTGTGTCCTTGCCATAGTCAACAGTTTTAGCAACAATGCAGGTGACAACAAGAATCAAGTATCTTGACACCCCTCACAAAATGACGATATTCAACAGGGATAAAAACAGAATCTTCTCTCTGTCTTTTTAGATATTTAAGGTTCATAATTATGGGATGGGGAGAGTGTGGCTGGCAGCAGTTTGGTGTGTGAGTTAGGGTCTTTCTGCTGAACCCTCCCAGGTTGTCTGAAAGCATGTTCAGGAACCAGTGTTTGAAGGTGGTTCTGGAGGCCTTGGACTTCACTGACCTAGAGGCTATGTGGCATTAATGATCTGGGCTGGTGTTTCTTCCTGAGCCAGACACTAGGCTCTCCCACTGGCAAGCCAAAGACTTAACCCCATCTGTTCCAACAGCCACCCACCTGTCGGACATCCATCATTCTACTCTCTTGCCAGAGCAGTGTTCTCTCCTCTTAATTGGTATGAAAAGCAGATCTGAGCAGATTTCTTTCAATATGTTGAACACCATCCCAAGAATTCACTCTATGAACCATTACCTAGAATTCACTCTAATGGCTTCCCCAGATGACCTCTCTCAGGGACATTGACCTCCTTCTTGTAGGTCAGCAGTTCTCAACCTGTGGGTTGCGACCTACAGGAACTGCATTAAAGGGCCGCAGCATTATGAAGGTTGAGAACCACTGTTCTAGGTGGATGGATGAACCCTTACCTTGTTGATATTTCACATTTATCCAAATATCCTGGGTGTGACAGACTGATGAGAAGACCATTCAGGTCTCTGCCCCTCTAGGGCCCTGCTCTGGGAGCTGTCCTATGCGGTGATCTTGATGTCTCTCCACCAGCATTTTCCAACCCCTGCTCCCCATTGGCTAATGCCTTGAAATCAGTTATACCCACACCCTGAAATGAATCAAGTGAGTAAGTACATCTTGCTGGAAACTGATCTTCCAGACAATAGGGAATAGGATGCCATTTGCACATTCATGGAGATTTAGCTCTGCCCACCTGGAAGTCCCTTCTATAACTACAGCCTTCTTCTCTTCCCTGGGGCACAGAGGGGGTATGGGAAGTGTTCTGGCAGGAAACACTCCAAGGGCATGGTGGGGAGGACACATAAATGCTTCCCATGGAAAGAGCTAGAGGGGACAGAGGGAGGCTGTGGGAGGAGGGGAGAGTCCTTGGCTATAGGGTCAAGGGCTCTTGACAGTCCATGGGACACAAATGTTATGAAGGCAGAGTGACTTCTGCCCTTGCCTGTCTGACTGCCATGCCTGACCATTCTGTGCTCTCTGTTCTTGTACCCAGATCATGATGAGGACCTAGGGCATCTGCCTGCTGACCCCCTAGCCTGCAGTGACCATGGCCCCCCGCAAGAGGAGCCGCCATGGCCTGGGCTTCCTGTGCTGCTTCGGGGGCAGTGACCTCCCCGAGATCAACCTCCGGGACAGCCACCCTCTGCAGTACATCGAGTTCTCCAGCCCCATCCCGAACCCTGAGGAGCTTAATGTCCGCTTCGCAGAACTGGTGGTCAGTGAGAGAGTGGGGAGGGAGGGCACTGAAAATGGGAGGAGGGTGAATGGACAAGCAGGACAAGACAGAGAACAGGGCCCCCGTACTGCAATTGCCACCTCTTGAAACTCCTCTTGGGGAGGAGGTGGGCTGCCCAGGACACCTCAGCTGCATAGGGAAATAGATCATCTCACAGGGATGGATACCATGAAATGTATGTCCAGTAGAATGAGCCCATCTCCTATCTGCATTGGATTCCAGATTACATGCAGCCCTTAGGTTACCATAGGAAGGGGCAGATCTGGGCTTTCATAAAATAAGGCAGTGAGGAGTCACAAGGAACATCAGGACATGTGACACCTCCTTTCTCTCATTTGCTCTCTGGAGTTGCCTGAGGAGCCTTTAATCTCTGGGACAGGAAGAAAGGACAGAGTGGGATCCTATACCCAGACATTGGGCCCCTTGGAACAAGGGATGACTGGCTGGAACTATAGGGGCAGAGATGCTGTTATCACATCTGGGACCTGGTTCGGGTCCGAGATGATTATATGCTGTGTCTAGCTGGGATAGCTGGAAGCTCCCCCACTGACACAAGGACCAGCCCTTCCTGACTCTGCAGTGCCCATCTAGACCAGTACACCAGTCTGCCTATGGGAGAGGCCCTTATATATGAAACTTCATACCCTGACACAAGGAGACAGAACAGGAAATAAGCATAATTCCTCTTGTTGGAGGTCTGATGGTGAGAAAAGCCTTCACACCAAAGAAGGTCTCAGACCAGAGGTGCAGAACCTAAACTCTGGCATAAAGCCATAGCCCAAGTTTATCTACTATTAGCTCTTGGTCACTCATTCCCTTGATGGCCAGTGTAGAAACAGTTTATGTGGTTTGGAACGTGGTTTCTTACTTGTATTTGATAGTTGATGCACCTGGTTAAGGGAACCCAGCTCTTCAAATAACAGGGCTGGTGTAAGATGAGACCATGGGGGTTATGTGAAAAAGTTGTCCAGCCTCCTCATCACGGCAGGTTCAGGGAACTTCACTGCCTGATTTATACCTTTCCTAGGAGTGGGGCAACAATGTGGGAGCATGGCTCAGAGTAGCATTTGGAACCTGGCTGGTGTTAGTCAGGGCCTTTTCTTGAGTAGACTACGTGAGTTTTTAAAGGACATGATGAGTGGTGTTCCTTTCCTTGGCCCTTTTATTTAACAAATATTTTCCGAGCATCTTGAGTGGGGCAGGCGACCCTTGTAAGGCACTTTTGCAAAATCAAGAGTAAGCCTGACAAGTTTGGTTGCAAGAAGAGTGTGGGGTATCCATCGAACAAATCAGAAATCCTTGTGGAGACTGCTGTGTGCTGCGTCCCAGGGGAGCTGTGCGGATTTAGAGATGAACTATCAGACACTGCCCCTGCCTGCAGGAACCTGCAGTTTAACAGGGATGACAGATTCTGAAGAGCAGTGACACATGTGGTGAGTGTGAGGACCAGGAGTATCCAGGGGGCTTTGGGAGTGTCTAGCAGAGAGCTCTATTCCAGAGTGTAGAGGCTGCAAGGGCCTCCGTGAGCAATGACTTATTTCCACTGGGACCTGAAGACAGTGATGGTTAGATAAGTGAATGTGGGTGCAGGACAATGGCAGAGGGTCCCCTGCAGAAGAAACAGCAGATGTGAGAGTCGCAAGTCCCTTTAAGGGACACAATGAAGACCAGAATAACTAAGGACTTCGGATTCAATCCTGCAAGCAATGACTAAGGTCATTGATTAATGGTTTGATGTGATCCAATCTGCTTTTCTAAAAGACCGTGTAGGACACTCTGTTGAAGAAGGATGCCAGGCTACTACAGCAATCCAAATGAGGGGGAGTAGTGGCAGCGAGGATGGGGAGAAGTGGACAGATTCAGCAGCTATTGAGAGGAAAGAGAATAGGACTTGGTAGGATAGACGAGTAAGAAGGAATCAAAGACCACCCAGGTTTCTTGACAAGAGAAGTTGGGTGGATGGTGAGCCCTGAACAGGACAGGATATACTGGAGCAGACTCACATTTAGGGGGCTGGGATGATGAATTCAGCATATTCTCTGTGCACCCATTTTCTCATCTGTAAAGTGGGTTGTTGCAAGTTTTAAGTACATGAATAAATATACTTGATGCATAGTGACACTCTGAGTGTGTGAGGTGCCTGAGGGACATTACAGTGGAGAGCTACTGTAAGTGGTTGGGCCCCAGAGGCTGGAGCTCAGGAGATTGGTGGGTAGGAGCACAGGTTACAGAGTCTTTAGGATGATGACTGAGTCCTTGGGAATGGGTGAGAAGAGAAGGCCTCACCTAGGGCACGGCACAGAGGGAGGAGAGGATAGGACACAGGCTGGTGCCTGGAGGCTTCAGCATTTAAAGTAGAATAGAGAAGGAAAAGCCATCACAGGAGCCCAGGAGGAATATGGAGTGAAGCAGGAGAGACTGCCCAGAAGTGTGATTGCTGAAGGGACCAAGAAGAGAGATTAAATGAGGAATGAGCAGCCCCAAGAGCACCCTGCCAAGAAATGCACATTGATTTTGTGATAGAGACCACTGGCTCGGAAAGACAAGTGTACAGCTAACCGCAATACAAAATCACCCGTCACTGCTCAGAAACCTCCCAGTTCTGCTCCTTGGGAAGTGTGGACTGGGCCCCAGGAGCCTGCGCCCTGTGTGTGCTCAGCTTTGTCTTGGTGGCCCTGCAGGTGGAGGGGCTGCCTCTGGCAGACACCACCTCTGTGGGCAGCAGATGGACGCCTCCCTAGGCATGGCACACCCTTCCTCTTCTGTTCAGCCCCTGTCCTCATCAGCTCTCTCCAGCCTGTGCCAGGACTCTTGCTGAAGTTAGGAGAGCCAGAGAATTTCTGGGGAGAGATTCCAAGAGCAGGGAGACTTGAAGGATGGGACAAGATTCTGAGAGAAAAGCAGGACTAGCCCCAATCTTTCTCAGCTTGTGGTATTGACAAGCTTAAGGATAAGAGAAAGAGGACAGGATTTGGGGCTAGCAAGGCAGTGCAGGAGACAGGCAGGGTACAGGGCAACCTGGAGCAGGAAAGGCATTTGCGGAGACAAGGTGGGGGTGGGCAGGAGGAAAGGGAGGGTGGATTGAATACTCACGGGCTTGGATTGAGGCTGTATTCCTAGTAGAAAAAGAACTGCCTTATCTTTTTAACCCTCTTAGGGAGGAAGATAGTAGGCTGAGGAATAGATTTGGGGGGGGAATTGCAGTTCCCTGTGGGGAAGAATATTCCAATCTCAGCTGTCCCTGGTTTCAGTCATCTTTTTTCTTGCTGTCTTTGCAGGATGAATTGGATCTCACTGACAGAAACCGGGAGGCTATGTTTGCACTGCCCCCGGAGAAGAAATGGCAGATCTACTGCAGCAAGAAGAAGGTGCGCTCTCCGACCTCCCGCCACACCGCAGGGCCGCACACCGGGCTGCTCCTGCTGCCTGGCTTGCTATTCGCTCAGCAGACATTTATTACACACCAGCTCATTCTAGGTGTTAGAGGACAGCAGTGAATAAAATAGAAAAAACAAACCCTGGGCCTCATGGAGCTTACACTCAGGGAAAAAGGATTCTCCTTTTCAGAATCTCTTTAAGCAGGACCTGCAGGAAGATGGTAGGCTGAGGAATAGGGATCAGGATCTGGATCCCAGGATCCAGGCCGGGTCAGAGAGCTATGAAATGCAGTCTGGACTCCCTTCTGTCCCCAGGCAGGGAGGGTGTGCAGTCCTGGGCTATACCTGGCAGCAGCTTCGTTGAAAGAACTCAGTTTGCAGGGGCTGGAGGTAGGGGGTGTCCTCTTTTAGATCGTTAGCCTCTGCCCTGTCCCAGGCAGATGTCATACCTCAGTCCTTGTTCTCCCCACCTTCTGTCCCTCTCTTGTTCATTAAAGGATATTGTTAGTCTCTTGATGGTGACCTGCCCTAGAAAAGAGCCTGGGGGGCTTACCTGAAGTTGATCTTCTCCTGCTGCTTTGCCAGTAGATGCGTCTTCTCCTCTCTTCCTCTGATTCCACTACTGAGTTTTTCTTGCTCTCTCTTTTTCCCTCTTTGCCCTCTTTCTATTTTAGCCTTTCTGTTCCTTTTACTCTGGTTTTTCTTTTCTCCATCCACATTTCTCCTCTCCCTCTACTCTCTCATTTATCAGAGTTGAGTCACAGCTTGATCCTCAGTTGGGGATCAGAGCCTAGTCATTCCTGTGCCTGAGACTCAGGCCCTCTCCCTCCCTGGAGGAGGTGGTGGGTCTGGGTAGAGTTTGAGCCGTTTCCCCTGCATGCTCCTGTATGCATGCATAGCTCTTCTCATATTCTTCCTGGCCAAGACATTTGTCTCATCCCTAGGGGTCCACACTGAGCCAGACCTTATAAAATTGGAGGATTAGAATCATACAGTACTTCAGAGTAGGAAGAAACCAGAGAAGCAATCTAATCTTGTCTTTGTACTACAGGTGAGGCCAGGAAGGCCTAGAGAGGCAATAAACTCTCTAAAGTCACCCAGCCTGTTATGGCAAAGTGGCTACACCATTGCTAGAACTTAGGCCTGATGAGTCTGGGAACTTGTGACAAGATGCATGGGCTGCACACACTACAGGCCACTGTCAGGCATACTCAGTGCATGTTTATCAATCACTTGCAGAACGTGACACTATGTCCATGAACCTCACTGTGAGAAAAGCAGGTGTTAAGAAAGCTGGTGGATTCGAGCTGGCCCAGGCCTGCTGAACAACAATAACAACTGCAACCAAAAAATAGCCGAGTGTTGTGGCGGGTGCCTATAGTCCCAGCTACTTGGGAGGCTGATGCAATAGAATCACTTAAGCCCAAGAGTTGGAGGTTGCTGTGAGCTGTGACGCTACAGCACTCTAACAAGGGAGACGGAGTGAGACTCTGTCTCAAAAAAACAAAAAAGCACAAGTCATGGAAAAAGAGAAGGAGGGAGGGAGAGAGAGAGGAAGGAAGGTAGGAAGGGGAGAGAGGGAAAGAGAAAAAAGGAAAGAAAAATTTAAGGAGTAATTGCTTCTCAAATCATATCTTATGATTTTGCATTTCCAAATTGATTTACTATAGAGTTCCCTTAAGTTGATCTTTCATACAGCCAGAATAAAAGATTAAAATAAAAAGGCATCTCTCACTACTTTCCAAAACCAGTTTTATATAATTTCCCATATACTCTCACACCTGTCTGCCTTCCCATGTAGCAGGCGCTTCCTCTGTCTATAACCCCCTCCCATCTGTCTTAGACTTAATAATCTCCAATAACTCAACCCAGTCTTCCCCTAGCCCACCCCCATAGCCGCCTGTGTTAGATGCACCCCACCCCTAGGTCCACTATGGACAGCTCCACCATAGAGCTTCCATCACCCTTTCTCTGGTCCTGGGCTTTCATATGGAAGACAGAGACCACGACTCTACTCAGGGCTTCCAGGGCTGAGTGTGGTGACCAGCGTTGAGTAGGTGCTTATTAGATGGGTATAGAATAAATGAATGATGAGCCAGCAAGTGCAGTGAAGTATGTTTACTGATGCAATTGTTTTTGGTAGCGTAATTTCCCTCCCCAAGGCAGAAGACAATGTTGGGCCTTCAATCATGGAGATTTTAACAGATATAATCATTTTACTCCTCTAAAATTTGGATTTTATGAAACAAAATAGTGAAGGGCGAGTGGACAGAGCTGAGGATGCAGGGCCAGCTGGCAGCTGGCAGAGAGGCCGTTCTTCAGGGGGGTGTGGAGGAGGTTAAGTTTTCATGCTGATTTGGAAGTAAGAGATTGGCAGTGAGCAGATGGAGGGAGCATCCAAAGCCACCAGGGCATGGGAATGGGAACAGGCAGGACATGTGGAATGCCCAGAAGCAGATCCATGTGGCTGGAGAAGACTGGATTTTCAATCAACATTAATATTTATTTAATCCTGTCATTTTTGCCCATACTTGGGGAAGATTTTCTTGGGCAGCAGTCTGCAACCTTTTTGGCACCAGGGACAAGTTTCATGGAAGAAAATGTTTCCATGGAGCAGGGGCAGGGGAGGATAGTTCCAGTGCGTGACATTCATTGTGCACTTTATTTCTGTTATTATTATATTGTAATATATAATGAAATAATTATACAACTCACCATAATGCAGACTCATTGGGAGCTCTGAGCTACTCAGATGCACAGTTTACAGTAGGGTTCAGGCTCCTGTGAAAATCTAATGCTGCCGCAGATCTTATGTGAGGCCGAGCTCAGGCGGTGACGCAAGCCATGGGGAGCAACTGTAAATACAGATGATTTTGCTCACTTGTTCACTGCCCAGCTCCTGCTGTACAGCTAGTTCCTATCAGGTCACAGACCAATGCCAGTCCACAACCCTGCGGGGGTTGGGGGGTGGAGACCACAGTTCTTGGGAACTAAGCGTGGGGCAATGGACCTCATATCCAGGCCCTGCCTCCCAGTTACACATGCCCTATCATCAGGAAAGTTAGGAATTAAATTACAGGCCTAGGAGGGGCTCCCAAGGCTTTCTCAAACCCAGGGCCTTGGGAATTTCTCTATTTTTGTAAATAGACTACTTATTGAGCACCTACCACCTGCTAGGCACTGTGCCAAGTGCTTTCTATCAGTGTCCTTCAACTAGCTGAGAGAAAGACTAAGTTTTAAAAGCCAGGTGTTGTGGCTCACGTCTGGAATCCCAGCACTCTGGGAGGCCAAGGTGGGTGGATTGCCTGAGCTCATGAATTCAAGACCAGCCTGAGCCAGAGTGAGACCTCATCTCTAAAAATAGCCAGGCATTGTGGAGGGTGCCTGTAGTCCCAGATTCTCGGGAGGCTGAGGCAAGAGAGTCACTTGGGCCCAAAAGTTAGAAGTAGCTGTGTGCTATGGTGCCAGGGCACTCTACCGGGGGTGACAAAGTGAGACTGTCTCAAAAAAAAAAAAAAA